>NC_072823.1:15632500-15942500 GCF_027744805.1 Dunckerocampus dactyliophorus
GTGCTGTTGTTGTGATCTGTCCTCTACACTGACCTCCATGGCTTATAACCCGCTTGTAAGGCTCAATGGCCGTCATGTCCACCCTGTGCTCCTGGTCTCCAATGCGAAACACCCTCCAGCGTCTGCCCTCCTCCCTTTCCTCTGAAGCGGAGTACTGCTGGACTGACTCTACGCCCTTCTCTAGTAGTTCTGTAGATTTGGGCTTGGGGAGATCATCTGGGAGAGGAAAAGGGGAAGCACAATTTAGTTATTGTGTATTTTGTATACCTGGTTTGATTAAATAATCAAACATTTGTTGATAGACCAATCATTATGGCTAGCATGCTGCATCTGAATTACAAAACACTGTATTTCCTCATATAGCGGCAGGGCTCGTTTAGTTCCTCAATTGCCCATGGAGGCCTTTTTTCAAAGCTGAATATATGTTGAATAATGTTAAACAATATATTTTATTTTATTATTTGCATGGTTAAAATTGTTTCTTGAAATACAGTAAAGGGACTATTATGGAGAAATGCCATTCTGTCTATGAGGAAATGCAGCAACTCTCTTCATTTACAACCTGCACCTCTCACATTTTTCTTTGCAAAGATAGAGTGGATGATCTCGGCACGCCACAGTGAAATAACACAAATAAACATGCTGCAGAAAGCCAAAATCATCAACAGTGGCAATTTACCTTATGATTTAAATATTTTAGAGATTAACAATCCAGATGATACATTAACCCTATATTTTCTGCTCCACTTGCGCTTTACAAGTACACAAATAACTCATACTAATCTGATCATGCAAGTTTTCTGTTTGTCTTGGCTTTTTACAATACAGTTTAACTGCACATTTTAGAGTGACCTTTTATTGTGGCCGAACTAAGGCACACCAGTGTAATAATCATGCTGTTTAAACAGCATCTTGATATGCCACACATCTAAGGTGGATGAATTATGAATGCACTAACAAACATTTAGATCAGTGGTCAGCAACCTTTTTGAGCCCAAGATCCCTGGTTTCGGCCACGAACCTGCACGAGATCGATTTATCGCAAGTTTCCTTTAATGGCACTATTTTTTGACGCGCGATTAATTTGACCTGTCCTGTTTGACCCTCGTTCCTCACCGTAGTTTGAGGAAACTCAGCAGTGACTGTGAAGCTACAAGCGGGTGCAAATATTGAGCAGATTCAAAGCCCTGGCAGATGGCTCTTGCAACGGAACCAAAGTTATCTACTGTTGCTGTGAGTTGTCACAGAGTACGTCACCTGCCAGAGATAAGCAAGAAGTTACTGGAGCACTGCTGGTATTTATTTTTTTTTGTCATTTATGCAGTGGTACCTTGGCAGTGTCCCAACCAACTAGTTTTTTAGATGACAGCCGTCTCTCGGTTGATTTTTTGCTTTGAACTGCGTGCTAAAATTTAGGTTATGAGCTGCTATTTAGTTGCAGGCGGGCATAGCCAAGGACAGCTATTTGGGGGCTTGCGTCAATGTGACCATGGTTGAAGACGAGAATGGATGGAAATAGCATTACTAGTAGCGCACTAGTCACCGGGAAATATTTTCAACACAACAAAACATACGTACATACATAGTCTATCTGTACAGAGTAGGACAAAGAAGGCTCCAGTTCTTGTCGGAGATCCATGCCGAGGAACGTAGTTCCGTTTAGTTGCTGGGGCCATTTAAGTAAAGAGTTTGGCTTCTCAAAACAATATGCGTTCAAAAGAGTAATATGTTTGCATCACAAAAATGCCTCTTCAAAAAAAAAAAAAAAAAAAAAATCAGACCTCACAAATCGCTTGCCGTTATATTTGTCTCCCGCCATATCCCTGCACTATCACCTGTGCATTCATGTGTATGTGATGAAGACACATCTTCTTCCGCTATGGAACACGTACTCTTCTCCGCCGCGGAAGAAGAGTGGCATTACCGCCAGCGTCAAGCCAAGTGATTTGTGAGGTCTGATTTTTTTTAAGGGGGCATTTTTGTGATGCAAATGTATCACTCTTTTGAACGCATATTGTTTTGAGCAGCCAAACTCTACTTAAATGGCCGCAGCAACTAAACGGAACTACGTTCCTTGTCACGGATCTCCAACCTTTTTTTTCTAATGTTCTCGTGGCAAAGTCCCAAAGCTCGACTGGTGGCTCGCGATCGACAGGTTGGTGACCCCTGATTTAGACAGATTTGTGAACAATATTTGAGAGAGGTAGGCCTTTTGTGTACAGACAAAAAGTTTTACATCTTCGAGTTCAGCTCATGAAAAATGGGACCAATACCAAAACTGTTGCACTTTTATTTCTGTTGAGTGTCCTTTATATAAAAATTCCTGAAGAAACTGTGGCTCATACACAGTGGCTAAATAATGCTTTCAGTTTTGTTGTATTAGTGTTACTTTGTATTTTCACTTAATTTATAAAAAAATTGTTGATATTTGCCTGTATGGTGTTTCTTAAAATGATTTCAGGAAAGTGCAAAAAAGTCATGCACAAAAAAATGATGAAAAAAAATGGAAAAAGAAGCCGGTGATTTTTGAAAAATTATTATTAATCTGGGCAACAATGTTTAATTGACCATAAATAAGGGAGGAACTGTCCAAGAGACCTTACCACAAGCAAGAGAGAAACCTGTCGCTGCCCTGCAGCCTGTTTCCAAGCAGGCAATGGAAACAATCCTTCCACGTGAAAAAGCGGAAGGCAGCAGTGTGGAAAGACAAAAACAACACAGGAAATTTTAACTAACACTTCAGGCAGTTTGCTGCCTTCCCAAAACCTGTGGAACCAAGGAAGGAACACACTACAACGACAGAAAAACTGAACTCTTAACTGTCAATTAAATATTAGGGGTTAGGCTAGAATCATTCGTTACCCTTTTAGGTGAAATGTCCAGGTGACCCAATACTTTTGTCCATATTGTGTATCACCAGGAAATCAATGCATGTATGTAGGAGTAAACCCATGACAGAAACAACTTTTATTGACACATTGCACCATTGCAGGTTTCACAGTGATCAAGCATCTGAACATAGCAAAGTTGACTGAGCAGGACATTGCAAACACTTTCCCATTATAAGAGGCCCTTACCTTCCCATTCAAACTCGTTGCTGTTGTCGGAAGGTGTGTCCATGTCATCCAAATCTAACTCTGTACTTTCATCCAACTCATCAGAAAGAATAGAACCTTCGCTGCGGTCAAGAGTGAGACTAATGTCCGGAGCCGTGAGCTTCTTCTTCTCCTTCTTGCCATGGTTTACTGCATAGCCTGTATATACAAGATGCAAAATAATGATAATTTCAGTTATTCTTTTCCTAGCAAGACTCTACAGTCTTGAGGAAGGACAAATTGAATCTAAAGTTCAGGCAAGGTTTACCAAGGATGATATACACAATTAACATCTTCAAGTGTTCTCCGTCTCTTGTGCAACTACCACTGCTGATAACATTATACACAGCGTGCACAGAGTGGTTAGGTCCATCCATCCATTTTCTATGCCGGTATTCTTCATTAAGGTCACAGGGATATGCTGGACTGTGGAGCCAGCTGACTTCGGCCGAGAGGCGGAGTACACCCTGGAGTCAACAACCATTTTCATATTCATACCTATGGACAATTTAACAGTTGCCAATTCACCTAACATGCATGTGGGAGGAAACCGGAGTACCCGGAGAAACCCCACGCCAGGGGAAAACATGCAAAATCCACACAGAGATGCCCAAGCGGAGATTCGAACCCAGGCCTTCCCCCTCTCCTGATTGCGTGGCCAAAATTCTAACCACTCTGCCATTGTGCGGCCACCATGTTAGGTACATCTGCAAAATCAGATTATCCAAGGTATCTGTATCTAAAATGTCTACATTTAATACCAATTGAAACTGAGAAATATTACTTTTGTAAAGGCTCTTATACTGGATCTCTTAAAGTAGATTGTGTAGGTGTACCTAATGAAGTGAACTTCAGTGTCGCTTCCTATGTGTTTATCCCCTTCAGTCACATATTATAATTTTCAATCAACAAGTGGCTGTATCATCTATGTTCACTACTTTCTTTTCATTACCATTACCAGCATCTCCCTCTTCACAGGCTCCAGCAAATAACTCCTCGTCAAGCTCCTCTTCCTCTGGCAGAGGCCTAACAAACAAAGTGATCAGATTAGCTCTATGTATCTATTGACTTGTGCAGTGCAAATCTGCAAGTCTCACTCTCACATGCTCTCCAACAATGTGAGTGCTTGTAATACTACCGTGGAAAGTCCTCATCCTGCCACTCTTCCTTAAGCTCAACTCCCTCCATCCTTAATCGGGCCTCTGTCGTGGCGACTGATTCCTGGCGCTCCAGGCTGGAGAATAAAACAAACAACATAATACAAAATATTAGTTTTCTCTTGCTGAAGGAGCTCGAGGGGTGCTGGAGGAAGTGTCCAGGTCTACAATACCAAAAACATAATCACTTAACTGTAACTGACTAAAATTTTCACTGAATTATTGATAAATACTTGAATAACAATTACACAAACTATGTTTATAATTCACATTTTATTGTGCAGCAGTTGACAACATAATAAAACAGCTTACTGGATGCAAAGAACATATACTGCACAGGTCACGGCACATTTTGGTTCGGATTGGTACTGTGTTTGCTCAAAGTGTTGTGTTTTAAGTGTGTGTTGCCAGTATTATCGGCAAATTTTGTGTTCCCCACATGTTGTATCAAGAGCAGAATTTGCAGTTCATTCAGTACGTTTCCATGCACTAAATTGAGTCAGATTACTTAAACAATTTGGTTTCTCCATTTTTCACATCCATTTACATGCACCATCGTGATTATTAGCCATACGCCATGGCCCTCCCAAAACTTGCAAGTGCGTGCTGTCTACTTGCAAAAACGAGGGCAAAATTTGGGGATCCAGACGTGGTGAGTACAGCCTCTCTGCGGATTTGGGAGCAGGCAGACCTGGCGTAGCACTTTTAGCATAGGAGGAACTTTCGCTGCATGTGGGGTGTGTTCAGGCTACAGATACGTGTGGTGCACGTGCCCTCTGCTGCCAATGAGCGCACAACGCACTGACCGCCCCCCACACACAAAAATAAAAGCACGCAGAGAGCCCAGACCTCTGCCAAGCTCTATATTTCCCCCCATGTTGTGATTCATACCTTTCCAACTGCTCTGACCATTTTATGTGGCGTTATATACACAAATGCCAAAAATGGTCCTCTCACAATTCCCTCCTTTTTATTTCTCATTTTAGTAGTGAAATAACTGTTGAGACTGAGCTATTTTTGTTGTCATTGCTATATTTGTTTAAAAGATACCTTTAGTTGTATCCGGCATTAAAACTAACAAGAAACTGAAGAAACAAGGGTGGTCTAATCATTTTTTCCATGACTGTACTTAAAGCCAGCAATCTCAACAACTGAATATGGACATAATCTTGTGGCTATAAAAACAGCTTTGGCCCGGTCAGAGTTGCTTGCTAGAGGTTGTTTATATGCTGAAGTTATTGGTGTTTGCACAAAGCTGGTTTTCTTTCTTGTAGTTGCAACATTCACTGCCGGATGATGCAGTTTTAAGTGCGCTAACGTGTTAGACGTGTTTTCTGCAGCATACCCGATATCTGTGGAACAATGTCGACACACAACTTTGAATGTATTCACTTGCCTTTGTCCATCCCTAATTTTAACAGGGAAGCCAAAGCGTTCCCAACCAGGAGACCGTAGTGAGATGGGAGGGTCTTCCAGCTCAGGCTTCTCGCTTGCATTTGCCATGATGCCATTTGTCACGCCTGCGAACTACTAGCGTTCCTCCCCCTCAGTTAGTAGTGTCCGACACAAGGCGTCCATGTGGAAACTCGCCCACAGGACTTCGTTGAAGCGTGTGAAGCGTTTACATAACTCCAATAATAAATTTAATAAGAAAAATAGCATATAATATAACCTAAACGTTATGCAAGTGGACAGAATCAAACATGCAGAACCGAAACGGTTCAATACATCCATGTGAACCGTTACACCACTAGTAAATCATTCCAAGTTTTGTCAACTGTTAAGAATTTACAACTTGCTACCTAATCAGATCACTGGCTACCTTGAAAAGCTTATAAGCATGTATTTAAAGGGCTTAGTTTCCCGAAACCACAAGGCTCCCTTCACCAATGATGACCATTTGTATGTTTGCTGTACAGACCTGCCTTTGATGCAGTAATCACATACATGACTTATTTGCATGCTCAGACACAGAAACATGCTGGGCATTTTTGTACTTGTCAACCTCTCATAAAGTATTTGGTTTAGCCTGTGGAGCTTACATATGCAACTAATCCGTAAATAGGATACAACATTGAGGGTACAGAAATCATGAGATTTAAAGGGAAACTGCACTTAAAAAAACCAGAGGAAAACATCTCACTTTACACCGGTGAACATCCAGGGAGCGGACATAGAGTTGGTAGACAGCTACAAATTCCTGGGTGTTCACCTTAACAACAAGCTGGACTGGTCCGTCAACACCCACGCCCTCTACAAGAAGGGCCAGAGTCGCCTTCACCTGCTGAGGAGACTGAGGTCCTTTGGTGTGTGCAGGACTCTTTTACGGACCTTTTATGACTCTGTGGTGGCCTCAGCCATCTTCTATGCTGTGGGCTGCTGGAGAGGGGGCAGCACGGACAGGGACAGGAGCAGGATAAATAGACTGATCAGGCGAGCTAGCTCTGTCCTGGACGGTCCTCTGGACTCCGTGGAGGAAGTGGGGGAGAGAAGGATGTTGGCTAAGCTGACATCCATCATGAACAACACCTCTCACCCGCTACATGACACTGTTGTTTCCCTGAGCAGCTCCTTCAGCACCAGACTGTTACACCCACGGTGTAAGAAGGAGAGGTTCCGCAGGTCCTTCATACCGACCGCTGTCAGGCTCTACAACACCTGCACCACCTGAACCATGTTGTAGACACTATGCTTTCTTTACACTGTTCTCTTTACTTGTCTTGCTGCTGTAACAAGTAAATTTCCCCGCTGTGGGATAAATAAAGTACATACAATACAATACATACAAAAAGAAAAATTCACATCCACAATCCTTATGTACGACATGATGAAGACACGTCTATCTTTTCTGAGCATTCTAAAGATATAAAAATAGATAAAAAGAAACAGCTCACTGCATGTAATGGGACACACCCATGCTGCCTACAAAGGTCGCTATTAAAATACCTCCAAAAACCTCCAACAAGGTTTTATGGTTTCATATACAAGCTGAAACCATGCAGTAACAGGCACATTCATGCTAACATGTAATACAGTATTTTGCCGTATTTTGGTCCTTTTAAGCACCACCCAAACTTCTTTCCTGGGCGCATTGATTTCACATAGCAACATAGAAACGAACACCTACATCTAACATTAACTTTTCCAAACTCAAAAATAAAAACACAGCAGCAGCTCCAATACATAACATTACCTTTCGGTAGTGGCCTGAGACACCATTAATACGGCGCGGACGCACTGTGGAGGAGTGTGTGGTGAAGTATCGATAAAATGTAGCTGGATGAATGTTAATGATGATAATAGCTTGCAACTCGAGAGATGCCAAATCATGGGGCTAATCATCTACTGTAAAACTGCCAGTTAAATAGCTCAAAGGTTTGAGAGGAAGCAATTGGCAAGAAAACCAAGCATACAATGCCAATTAACTGTAGCACAGGTACATGCAATTTAACAGCCTGTCTAACAACATTTGAATCTGGAACATACTGGTTACCTAACATTGCTTAGACAATGGAGTGAACACCACTGCAATTCAACTACTGTATATAAATAGCTAGTCACACAAAGTCACGCACAAATATAAATGTGTTTAAAAAAAAATCTATATCTTTTACTAAAACGTTCATGCTTGATTGACATTGTCAGATATTAATTTAACAATACTTTAACATTTTGTAGTTAATTTTTTTGTGACGTCACTTCCTGTGTAGATGAATTGAAAGGAGCTCTGCACCAATCTTAACGTTTTTAACTATTTTGGCACTTTCCCTGCCCACATATCTCGACCACAATTACAGATCTGACACCACTAGATTGTATATCGTATAGCATGAGGAACTAACTTGAAAAATAAAAAATGAGTTACATCGAGTGCTGACAATCGCCAACAAGACAAGCTAATTGTTGCTAACGCATGATCTTCAAAAGGTGTTGACTGCAAAAGCTCCTAATGCCCACAAAAAGGGATTCTGCTTCTGTTTCTGGTGCCGCAACTACGGAGGAAGAGGACGCGGACGGAAGCCAGGAACCAGGTACACTATGGGAGACAATTGTGATATTGAATGACATAAGGTAGGAACGCTCTATAAACAGCAATGAGATAAACAGCACAATACATACACAGCATGAAGATGTGAGAAACATTCAGGATTTGAAAAACAAAAATCATCATCACTTTGAACAAATGGATGAGCTGGAAGGAAAAGTGGATGCTTTCAAGAAGCAAAATGATGAAAAGGATTACATTATATCGCAAATTAAGTGCAGAATGGATGATTCGCAGCAGTCGAATCGCGTGAACAATGTGATTGTGACTGAGCTTAACATAACACGCATGTCTTATGCCAGTGCAGCTGATAACGGAGAAGGACAAGATGCTACTCCAACAGAGCAACAGGTGGCCAAATTTCTGCAGTCAAAGGGGATGGATGTCAACAACATGGATACATGCATCCCAATGTCTGGCAGGAATAACACCACCACACCTGTCATCATCATAAAAGTTCAACAACAGGAAAAACAAGGTAGCATTGCTAAGGCAGAGAAGTCAGCTGAAAGAAACAAACGTCTAAATCAATGAGCATCTGACGAAACGCAATGCTGAAATCGCCAAAAAGGCACACGACTTACGGAAGCAGGGGAAAAATCAGGGCACTTGGAGCACCAACAGCAAAATGTACATCAAGCTAAATAGAGGACTGGAGGAAGCCAAATTACTCGTTTTCAAAAGACATCAAAGAACTGGACCAAGATTACATCATGTCGACTACAAAGACATTAAAGACACAACTCACAAAGACTTCACGCGGCTTGAAGTCAACGTCTTCAAAGTTGTGTTTTATTTAATGTCTTCACTAATACAAATTAATTCCTATTTATTATTAACAATTTGTCATTTTTCAAATTTTATCTAGTTTCTTTCCTTAAAAGGATAGTTCGGATTTGTTGGCATGAAGTTGTATAACATCCCCATCAGCATTGTAGTGCAATAACAGAGACTTACCCCCCACTTAGTCTCCTAAATCCAGTTCTGGTCAGATTTCCGTGATGAAGAACATAGTTCCACTGAGTTGCTGGGGACAATTAAGTAATGACTTTGGCTTCTCAAAACAATATGCGTTCAAAAGATTAAAACATTTGCATCACAAAAATGCCTTCTCAAAAAAATCTGACCTGGCGTTATATATTTGTCTCCCACCATATTCCTGCGCACTGTCGCCTGTGTGTTCATGTGTATGTGAAGAAGACGGTCGCATCTACTGCCGCGACGGAGCGCCGTGCCCATCTTGTTTACGTATGTGTTCCACAGCGGAAGAAGATGCGAGTGTCTTCGTCACATTCACATGAACAGGGGATGTCATACAACTTCATGTCAAAAAATCCGAACTATCCCTTTGACACTGCACAAGGTAGTGTCATTATTTTAACTCCTATTTGCGTCCAGATTTTTTTTTAACATCTTCCTTTCCTTTCATACAAGAAGTGGAAAACAATGTAAATGACAAATGTAGGAAAGTGAAATATTGTATGTGTTTGAAAAAAGTGTTGTTCCACAGTGTTTACATGCATGAATGAAGACATCGCAGCGGTCTTCATCCACGCATGTACAACACTGGAGCACATACACAACAATGGACATGTGGCAGCGCAGAAAATGCCAAGTGATTGAGAGGTCTGACTTTTTTGTGGGCAACGGTTTTGTGATGTGAATGTATTTCTCTTTTGAACGCATATTGTTTTGAGAAGCAAAATGCTTAACTTAAAAGAGACCCCAGCAGCTAGCTACTTTCCTCCACAACAAAAAACAACCAGGACTCGGCTCACTGGGCGAAGTGGGGGAAAAGTCACTGTTGATGCACTACATTGTTGATGGAGAGGTCATACAACTTATGTAAAAAAATTCCAAAGGCTCCCTTTAAGTTGCTGTGTGATGATTTTAGTGTTCTTTGTAAGATGACACCGTGAATCAGAATGCTATATTGAGTAACGACCTCCTGCGATTTCCGATGGGTTGAGAAACCCGTTGTGAGTTCCCTTTCAACTCGTGATTGGCTTCTGCAAAGAAAGAGCTACCATTCCCTCACTCACTCTCGAGCAGCACACTATTTAAACGATTAGTAGTAGTTCTAAAGTAAAGGAGATGTCACAAATTAGCCACACTGCTGCATAAGCCGCAGGTTTCAAAGTTTAAGAAATATCGGAAATTATGGTAATTCAGTATATAAATATTTTATTTTCCGCTTTCAAGTATTTGGTGTATTGTTATGACAATACTGGATTACCTGATTCCTTATTTACTCAACTGCAGAGAGTACTAGATCTGTGGACGATGACAACCAGACAGCGGGTGCCATTATGCTTCTTGGGGATCTAAGTTTGATGCCATGATGACACATACTGGAATAATAATCGCTTTAAAAATCCTTTCAACAACTTCAGACTTAACCATAGATATGAAGGGTTTTTTTTCCAATTATTTAATAGATTTTCTAATTTTTATTCCCATTTTACAAAAATTTTATGCAAATTAGAATATTTGAAAGGATCTTGTTACAGACTTGACTATGTCAATAATTGATATCAATATTGATTTTGATGCAATCTCATTTTTATGCATCGGCCGATGCATCATAAATCATCAATGTGCAATTTCAATAAAATACAGAACAAATCCTGACCGAGTTTGTACAATTAAATCTTAAACTCCACCAATACTGTATATATAGAGCAGGATCTCCAAATTTCAGCTACTTCTGCAAAATAAGAGGTGAGTTTTATGTACATGCCTTGCAAATTTCTAAATTTACAAAGCTGATCAACTAATGCACTACACTCTTCTTGTCCTATTTTGTTATTTTTCGCTGAAAAAGAAGCAGATGGCATGAAGAGTTGTGAAAACAAGAGAAAATGCACATATGCCCACCAAGCTTAGGTGGCAAGCTAACTGTTGGAGTCCCCTGATACAGAAAATCAAAACAATCAAATAAGCAGGATGTTCATGTTTTGTCCCCCAGTGTGCCTCAATGCCGTCGTGCCATGTTTGGATGTGTACCTAATGAAATGGATCTACTATAACATACCTTCCAATGGGTTCAGGTGGAGCGTCAGGTTTCTGTCTATTGTCAACAGTTGTCCTTTCCTGTGGGCTGCTTGTTTTGGTTAGACTCTCCTCAAGTGCCTCCTCGCCATTTTCCACTGTGGACGCCGTGCTGTGTTGCAGTTCGTCTAGTTCCTCCTCGTCAACGTCTCCAGACACCCCAGAAGACGACGGGCTGGACGTGCGTCTGCCCCCGAAGCTCTCGTGTGTCCGCCTGGGTGTGCCAAAATCTGGACTATTGTTCAAATTCATATCATTTACAACCCTCAGAGCCGTTTCACTTTCTATCACATCTGAGGCCATAAATTCCACCTCGTACCACCCGATTGAAGCGAGAAACACCACTTTATAACGTAATCTATATCAGTCATACAGCATAAATATGACACAACTCCTTTACTATTTTGTGCTTAGCCTGCTAGCTTTAGCACGCCGAGTAGCTCGCTTTGTTGTCGTTGACAACTAGCCCATTACCACCTCACTACATAGCGTCTCAAACAAACGGTACTGAACGACGCACGGGTTAAAGAAATGGTTAATCGAAACCCCCGAATGTGTCACGGAAAGAGCACGGGAGTTTAAAAACAGTCCTAGCTTTGCCTAAACAACACTGCGTAATGATCCCACTTGTCGGCTCCTTTCCTTCCTTCCTTCCGCCAAGCTACTAACACCAGTGCACTCCCAGCGTACGTAACTAACGTAAATGACGCAACTTTCGCAGTGACGTCACCAACCCGCAGTTTTAAAAAATGTTAAGGCTAACCACCAGCTAATTAGCAACCAGTCGACAGTAGTGGTGTGATGTGAAAGTGTTATATATACACTGCATGTTATATATACTGCAACCTCATAGTTTACAAAGTGAAATGGCTGATAAAGCACAGCCACTGTTTGTTATTTTGCGGACATCGTTAACTTGTAGCCGTCCTATTTTTGCAACAACTGGAGTTAGCTGGAGCCGTTGCCTTTTTTGGCAGACGTCGCTAACTGTGGCTTCACTAACTACAGCACTTTACTCTGTTTTTACGAACAACAGTAACTGGCAGCTTCCCAATTTGAAAAGTTATTATTTTTTTTACCAACTCTAACCGACTGCTAACTAGCTACCACTTGCTAACACACTGTTAGCCTTAGCAGTCTCTGCCTTTGTTAACAACGTTAACGTTCGTTAACAACGAAATTGCTGCTAGCTGTCGCCGTCGTCCACTGGCTCACGCACTTACAGGTTGGTATGAAACACTGTTAAAGATTTTAATTTCATAAATACAAATTCCAACTCATGTTCTCCCTTTTTGTGAAATAAAATATAAGCATCAACCGTTGAAAAGGTTTTGTGAATGCCTGCTGATAACAAAACACATAGTTGAATATAGCAACGGCCCCTCCAGTTAATGTATTCGCCACAAGTACACTATAATTCCAATTTGCTGCAACTAATAAAAATGTAAAAAAAATAAATACTGCATAAATACTAAATGTTCAGCGTAGTAATGCGGTCCTGTACAGTACTGTCATAACTGCATAATCAAAATCACTGATTCATTTTGACTAGTCATTTTAATTTTATTATTGTTATACAATAACCTGTTTTTAGTTAGACGTTTCCCCAGGCGGCGTTGCATCAGCTTTTTAATTACGTTAGTTTGCATTTCACTTGCAGTGATTGACACATCTTATTTTTCGTTGTATTTTTTAAATATCCACTGTAAATAACCCCGTGGATAGTTACACATGTCCCCGGGAGGATCTGATCTGAGTTTTGTTCAGCTCCCAAACCTTTGCCACTAGGTGGAAGCAAATGCACACTTAAACTGTAGTCTTGGCTTCAGCGCTAACCAAAAAGCCTTAACTATAACAATAACTAATAATAATGCATTCATTAGACATTATATCTGCACATTCTCATCAGCTTTTGTACATAATATCATTTCACAATTTTTGTTTTATAATGATTTAATTTGATGTAGCAATGTTTTATTTTTAACAGCATCCAACAATGCATTGACTGACTGAACACGGTTTTCATTAGACTAATTTCCCGACTAGATCTCATGGTTGAAAACGGAAAGATATCGCATAATGACGCTGATTCCTGTTTAATTCCTTCTCTATGTTTATGGGATCATCCGGTGTAATTTGTAATTAACACGTTGCTATTTACTCTGTTGGATCATTAGGCCTCATCACAAAAGGATAATCCAGTCAAATGGACAGTTTATGCTTCTCATCTGTCGTGGTGCTAATTGCTAATGAGTCATGGCACAATTACCCGATAAATGAAGACAAATGTTTCTGCTTTAGCTGAGATAAATCTGTCTGCCAGAGTAGCTATGATGCATAAGACATTCAATATATCATTGATTATTCCATAAGGGAGCATATTTGTAGCATGCCGTTATTTTATTTTTTCGTAGTCAGTCACATATGATTTCTGGGTTTCTTCTCTCTCGATTTACGAACCTGCAGAGACTACCAGGCGTCTATTAGGCTCCGTATCTGATGGTGTGCCTATATTTCTACAAATGTGTCTTTATATATGAAAAGTCTCGGGCACAGGTAGATATGTTGTTTCCGCAGTACTGTACTGATCACATGTAACTAGCATGTTACTTAGGAGAGAGCTGAACTCTACAAAGGCTGAATTGTTAACAAAATCATGGAGGACAACAAAAAGATGGATGTGCCATTCTGAAGGTGGACCATCCTTTGATGCCACAGTGACATACATTGTAGTACATTACTGAATTAGCTCCTTTATCAAGATCCTCACCAAAATATAGTGGATTTGGCCTTGGTGGAAAGTCTGGTGGAAATTAATGTTGTATTGTTTGTCTAATCCTGCTAGTTGTGTTTGTACTGCTTTACCGTGTCAGGATTTGGAAAGGATTGAAGGGGAAAACTTCATTAAACAAAAAAATAGTGGTGGTCTGAGGCTTTTGCACAGTAATATATACAGTATTACCAAATGATATGTTTTCTAGTAAACATTGTAATATGTCTTATTCTTTATTGTGTTATGAAGGCTTGAATGATCTTCACCTTGAGTTTGAACTCCACTGTAAACCTCAGCTTTACAGATGCCATGTCTACGGTGTAGGTGGTGTGTGCTTTAGTTATATCTACAGCATGTAGTAACAGATGTGATAGTAATTGTAATTACACCACTTGTTTTTTTTTTTATATTTATTGAGATGCGCCGTTTATTTATACAAGTGGATGATGCACCCAGAGATGAATTTGTATACAGGATCTATCAGAGCAGAGGAAATTGGTATGTCTAGGAAAGTTGTAATAATTGATTATTGCATGCTAGAATCAGCTTTTGTCTTTGTCAAGCTACAGTGCAGTAATATTGCTCCTGTCCTTATATGTTAAAAATCCACTTAAGCGTGCTAGTTGGTTTGAATAATAAAGTGAAAGAGTCAGATGTAGGATACGACTAGTTCCTCCTTTTTAAAAATAAGGCAAGAACTCCGGATCTGTACGCAGCGCTATCTCCCCCCTTTCCTTTCATGATGAAAAGAGGAAGGAACGTTGGGATCTGAGGTGGACGCCATAACCAAAGCAGTCATTAGGAAGATTCTCCCACCAATTTCCATAAATGGGGTAGCGGGAAGTATTTAGGCAAGTCGAAGTATATCACTAATGAGATAAGACAAAAAGGATTCATCTGCATGTTTTATGTGATCTTCTTTCTGAGTGTAGATGAATAATTATTTATGATAGTAGAGGCCTAAAAAAGAAGGCAAAGAAGATAGCAAGTGGGGGAAGAGTGGTAAAAAATTTAAAGGAAGAGAAGTTAAATGAATATTTTAGGGAAGATGAAATATTTAAAGGAAACAAATGAGCAAAACATTTAAAATGGGATGATAAATAGACGAAAGTGCTATTCAAATGACCTTCATGATTTGTGCTGCGGTAGCCTAGAGGACTGGAAAGGCTGTTTTGAAAGTGCTGGGACAGTGCATCTGTAACCGAGGGCTGACCTCGTAGCTGAGCAATATTAGCCTTTGATTCAGTATCATTTGTGTTGCCAGTACAAGGCAGACACATGTTTCACTGACCTCCTGCCGCTTTAGCTTATGGTCGGCGGGAAAAAGATAACACATGATGACATAAATTGCAAACACGGTCGCTGTTAATTTCTCTAGAGACAGTCTGCATTAGAATGTATCAAAACATTCCTCTCATTCTTCACCGTGCACTTTGTGAATCTTACCTTCAGTCACAAGGAATTAAGAAACAGATATCTGCATCTGTATCAGTGCAGGATCATTTGTTTTCCAAATGTGAAAATAATTAAATCAGCAAACAAATAATTAATCACGTCAATGAGAACAATTATCTCAAAGATGCCTCTGAGACTGGGATGTGTATACTGAACGGATTAATTATCCTGCTAAAGATAATTGAGTGCAGCTTGATATTTGACTGTGTCCTCTCAACATGCTCTTACCTCTGTTGTTATCCCAAGAATAGTGTTTGTAGTATGTGGCCATACCTGCATGAGCTAATAAAGCCATTTCATTATGACACAAGGGATGTTGTAAGAGTTTTAGCTTTTCAGTCATGGTGGTCCCCAGCTACATTATTACTGGAGCATAATGAACAACCTCACAACTCCAGAGCTGCAAATTTAGGAGGCAGTAATCCCTCAGCTAAACTTCACGAACATTTGGAATTACAGTATACTGTAATCTTAATTAAATGGCCTATTAAATGCATGAAAATGTAGCAGTGACCCTTGCTCGTTGATCCAAGTTCAACTTTGTAGGGGATGCAGTTTCTTGCCCTCGCTAACCTGTGGGCGGACCATTACTTACTTCTGAGCCAGACAGACATCATTACCCCCGTGAATGATGGGAAGGCAGCCCGATCCCAACAGCTTTATTTCCTCGCTCAGCTTGGCCGATGCAAGCTATCACATCCTGTTAACAATTCCATGGCTCCACCGTAAAGATAAGCTCTCTCAATCAGCGCCGTCTGTTTCGCTCACTAACTGAAGGGCCATCGTTCATTGCTCGGTGAAACTCGAGACCCCCCCGCCCTTCCTATATTCACTTGTGATTGACAATAGTTGGGTGATTCAGGTGGAATTGCACAGCAGCGTTAGGTATTATTTTCAATTAAAATTGACCCTTGAACAACCCAAATTTAAAAATATGCGCTCCCATCTTTTCACTTTGAGCAAATATTGTATTATTTCCTGTGGAATTTTTCAAATACTGACTCAAATGAAGTCACAGGCTTTGACATTTTAATCAGTGAACAGAAGAAGCCAGCTGGCACTGTCAGACCTGATGAAGGTCATTGCAAACCGCTAAGCATCCGCTTGCCATCACATTTAATCGGTACATCCTAATGACTCGTTTACACGTGAGATCTGGTTGATATTTCATGTATAAGCACACATTCAAGTCAAGGCCTTTTATTCTATTAACCTGTCCCGCCTGTACTAGAGCCTTCCTGCTATCATTCCCGTGTGACTTAGCCTTTGATAAATATGCTTTTAGGTCAGGCTAATTAATGCATTCAGCTGTGATTTTCCTCACTTGTCACCCACACTTTAACCTCGTAGAGAAGGAACAAACTCTTGCTTCTCAAATTAAAGGTCCTCTGAGATGGCGTGTGCGAGCCATGGCGACATGGCGTGCCGCATGAGCTTGTTGTATCTCATCTTGAGGGCCTGTGAAATATTTTTTTGTGCCCAAATGAAATTAGAGCACATTACTGTTACGTGGTGTTGACATATTCCGAGCAAATACACTTTAGTTTATTAGGCCTTGTCTACTCGACAGTTTCGCTGTTTGATAACCCCACAAGGTTTTTTGTAGCTGTTTTGAAACAAAATAATTTGCGCCGTGATTAGATTCTGCTAATTAAACATGGTAGTGTTTTTTTTTGGCTGCATGTCAATTAGTAATACATAGCTCAAGAGACTACATTCTCTATTTGTCCAGACTATATAAATGTAAAATCCAATAAAACAACTGTGCAGTTGGATTAACACTGGTATAGCCAAGCAGAGCAAATGCATCCTGCTTGTGTCGAGGCAGCATATTTGAAAGCCTCCCTAGTTCACTCTAGTACCGTACCTTGCCCACATTAATTGAACCTATTCAGCATTTTGAAATGTACCCCTCAGTATTTCCTTTTACTGCCTGCATAATTGCCGTTCGCAGCCATTTGTAGGTTAAATGAATGGGAGGCAGTCATCAGCATAGGCTTATTTAAATCCACTTAACAAGAGGAAGGGCCATATTACAATATAGTAAGATATGCATTTGATGTAATTAAGTTATAACTTTTTAACACTTGACCATGTTTGCAGACCTACAATAGTCTAACTAGAGGCCAGTTGCTACTGTGAAACGCCCCAGTGTGGATAAAGAAGAAGAATGGCTCCAAACTCCGTTTTTTTTCCAGTTTTTATGGTAGCCAGTCCCAGGGTGCCATTGTACGATGGCGGGGTCTTTGCAAAGATTAAACACTATTTAAAGGCAACACCGGTTCCAAATGGCTGCTGATTGAGATTGTGCTATTTACTCAGGAACGACAAACAAATGAGCATATTGTTAATTTACAGGTAGAAAACAAAAGACTAGATGTAAATACATTACACAAACACAATAATAGATGATTAGAAGCACAGTCTATCCTTTTGAAACTACTTTTACATGCATGAAAAAAATCTGAATTATTGCATGTATTCGGCTGAAACCAGCCTTTAAAAAAAACAGTAACGCATGTAAACATCTTAATTAGGTAGTTTTCAGATGTTTAAGGATCAAATTAACACACGTAGACTGTGCGATCAGAAACCAGGTCCGTCTTGCATGTACGGTCCAGCAAGGCCCTATAAATGCGTGGATTTTTGAGTTAAAAAAAAAATCTTTTCATTTTAGGCTGTTTTTTCTGCAAGAAACACATCTCAATTACCCTCAGTTGATAAATGCATGTTTGTCTTTTTGCTTCACTGATAATGTTTTTACTTCAAACATTGAGATTTCTGACTTTGTTCGGTGGTCATTGAACGCACCATAGTTGCTATGGTGACAAAAAAGACAAAAAAGTGAAACTTATACAATGTTTAACTTCTACACCGTGACTAGGGTTGGGCATTGTTCCAACTTGAACGATTACTATTACTACTATTCTGGTTCCGATTCCTTGTTTCAATTCTGGTTCCTAATGATTCTCAAGTCCGATGCTTTGAAGAGTCAGGGTTCATGAATGTTTGCATGGTTTAAATGAGGGTGCTAACCAGAGTTCTTTTTGGATGAAATGTCTGAACTTCTTCATGAATTTTTTTTAATGTTCTGAACTTTTTCTAAACTTTACAATTAATTTGTCACAGCGCTATTTTCAACCTGTATACTATATAAATATCAATTAAACTTGAACATAAATGTTATGAAGTTTCTTTTTACAGGAGTACACTTTCACAAAAGATGGTTACTTTTGAAACATAGTATACTTTGTTTGCTGCCTCAATGTTGGTGTAAGCTATTTTTTGCAAGTTATTTTGTTTATTATTTTGCTTATTTTGTTGCAAGTAAACAGGATGTAGCCCAAAGCGCTGTTATTTTGAAGGCCGGAAGTGTGTTGTTTGGGTTGAGAAGCTCACTTGACTGTTGCTAATAGAGAGGACTGTGGACATGAATAAACTAGCCTAGCCATAGCTCCCGTCCTTTATTTACATCCAACATTCACGACATCATCGAGAATCCTGAAACCCTCGGTTACATTGGTTTGAGACAGATGTCATTTATTGTTTGACTTCCCTGATTCTGACTGCTTAGAGGAAATCCAACATAATGCATAAAAGACTGGGCACAGGGTTATTTCTACACCATGAATCCGGAGGTGTTTACTCATGTTGGTTGTGCACCCTCCTTTGCATTTCAGTGTGTTGCAAATGTGTCACTGAGGCAACAGTTCTTCTTTATGAAGTTAAGCCAAACTTTTTAGCTGCTTTTTTTTGGTGCTCGCCATCTTTGCCTTCGTTTGTTTTTGCCGGATTCTTCTTCACTGGTGTTTGCGGCTATTTCTTTCAGTCTTTGCCTTCATTTGTTTTTGCCGGATTCTTCTTCACTGGTGTTTGTGGCTATTTCTTTCGGTCGGCAAAGTGGTCATCGAAACTAGGGCTTAAAACTAGGGATCAATGCTTGAGACTCGATTCCCAATTAGTGGTGAGTATCTATACATTTTATACTTTAAAATGCCTTTAATAGTTCATGAAATATATTGAAGAGTGACAGGGAGGGTTCTGGAGGTGAATCGAATCTAATAATTACAACAATCACTTTTATTGCAAATTTCAAGCCAAGCCGAAATCGAAGGACAAAATTTTTCACCATTTTGACCGGAAGGCTTCTACGAATGTACAGTAGCATTCTCTTTCTTTACTCGCATAGCTAATGAAGCTCCATTGAACAAATTTGCCCCATACTGTTTGAGAGGTGCTAGTTTGGTCATCGATGGAATTAGAGAGAGCGCATGTAAATGGAGACTCCACAGCGCGAAACATTGAGAGACCTAACTATTTCAGGACTTACACTTTTTAGTGCATGTAAACGTAGTGCTGTACATCTGCTGTACCATAGAGCAAATGCAAATTATTTTGTCGACCCTACAAATTAAATTGTTGCAGTTATCTATAACTATACATGTATAAAGTGTATTATTTTACCAAAGACACAATAGGCCATGTATTTCATAAGTACTACTTAGTTTGCCTTAACAAGTTCACTTTAAGGACAAGACCAGCACGCTATTTGTCAGTCAAGACTTTGTGTAGTTTTTAAACAAAACTTTTTTTGATTTTAGCTATCAAACAACATGTTTTGCACATCTGTCAAGTCATCACAAAGCCAGAATTCTTTACAAATCAAAGATTGATCAAGCCCTCTGCCAACACGAGTGTTTGAAGCCTCCTTTTAATTGTCAGGTATCGTCCGAGCCTACTAGTAACTGTCAGCACAAGCTGTTTACATCCAGGGAGTGATGAGACAAAGGAAAACTTACAATCACTCTTTCTGTCATTTTTTCATGTTAAATGTTTAAGTTTCCATCCACACAAAACAATAAATATTGTGCACCAAAGATGTTATTTTCCCCACACTTACTTCAAGCCTTCGAAAATAATTTATCTGCCATTACAGCCAGAGCATAACTACAAAAAAAAATACTTCCTCGTCTTTTAAAAAAGATGAAATATTTTCTCTGCTATGTAATTTTCCTCTCTGTATTTTGAGAGTTACTGACCTAAAAAGGTTGATCAAAGACTGTTGGAACTCTACAGCCTGCAGCAACCAATAAATTGGTTCATTCGATGTTTTGCACTGACAAATTATTCTCCAGAGCACTAACATTCTTGGTAGCAACTCAATTAGCAAGAGACAGACGTAGCAAGAATTCACATTTATGTTCCACAGACATTTCAATATTTTATCATTTCAGTGAACATTTGTGTGGTCCCTTTTATGTCATACAAATCAAGTATTTGCGTGTGATGGTTGTTTTTTTTATTTTTTTTTTTTGCTGTGGGAATCACACACCACACATTCTCAGGTCTTTAGGCTTCTATACAGTGTCGGCTTGGCTCTGAGCTCCCATATGCTTTCATGGCACTGTTAAAAGCCAATATTTTTTGTTATGACTGAGGAGAGACTGAATCAGGGATGAGCGAGTACACCACTATCTGTATCTGTATCTGTTCACCCATCTAAATTATTGGTGTCCGTATCTGTACAGGGGGTGGTCACGGCATACACCGGAAGTGGGTGTGGTTTAACTGGAAATGGGTGGGGTTTTAAAATGTCTGAAATTGACATGATTGATCAAAAGTTGCTATATTTATTGTTTATTAGTCAGCTATATGTATACTGTGTCTGTGTGTAAGTGGTCTGTAAGACTTTATTGTTACAGATTTTTTAATTATCTCTGTGAAGTTGGTGATTCATGCAAACATCCAGTGATGGCAAACAGGGAAATAATCTGTCAGCCTTGTTCAGTATTACGAGCAAAGTTTTCCAACTGACTTTATATCACCAGCCAAATTGGAAGCAAGCAGACGGGGAAAAAAAAACACCGTCGGTGACCGACGCAACACGAGTTTACAGCTCTGTCTTGTCAAATGCACCGCTTACGTAACAAAAGAAGTTGACCAAGAAACTTTAGATACGAGCTGATCTGAAGAAAACCTAAAAAAGGACCCGTCCGGACTGGAGGCAGTAACCAACGCGACATGAGCCATTTTCAACTCTGTCTTATCAAATGCACTGCATACTCCTCTCTCTGGCTGTACCAAGTCTGTGTAGGGAGGGGCGGTCGCTGTGTGTGACTAGCCAATCACAGAGTGTGAAGAGTGAATACCTAAATAGTTTCTCAATGAGGATTTTTCACGATTACGGATAATGACAACGTTTCATGCTCATACTCGGCAAAAATGCATCATCTGTAACAGATACTCGTCCAAAACGAGTATCCGGCTCATCCCTAGACTGAACTCTCTGTGTCAATTTAAAGCGTGATATCGACAAAGGAAAGGAAAAACAATCACGTGAGAATGTTCTTTTTTGACAAGTTGTCTGGTTTTCTGTCAAATAACCATTTGGTTATTTGATCACATATTCTAAATGTAGTACAGTGAGACTACCGATTGGTTACCTCTTCTGAAAACACTAAACATACACTAATAATGTCATGTCGCCTGCGCACCGCTTTAACCTGCAGAAGTGTCAATTGTCTATGCTTTTGATATTAATACATGGCACCACTGGTGACCTTCTGCATAAAAACATATGGTTAACAGTGATAACGCTCCCTGCTGTTCAAACACCATTTATCCCACAAAGAAGACAAACTGAAGGCAGCAGAGTTTGAGTTGGCCGTAAAAGGTTATTGAACAGTAGTTTAGTAACTAACTAAAATGTTTAAGTCATACCCATTGGCTTCTTAAGAAGCTCACTTAGAGTGAGCCTAAATTACTTTGTATAGATTACAGCATCAACTGTTCAAATATATACATGCTTACATTTGGGGAAAAGAAAGTCAATTATTTAGAGCTAAATCCATTGAGCTATTCTGAACTGTTAATGTATGTCCCAACTCCCACACACTCAGAGTTTGCATGTGGCAGCAGCAACAAAACACATGGTCGCTCTTTCTGTTATGCAAATATGAAATGGGAACCTCAGCACAATAACAGCTTTATAGTCTCACTGTACATTTGGCCAAAAGACGGTGTCTGAGAATGCTGCATAATTAACTGGCAGCCAAATGTTCCCTCGAGTCATTGCTTTATTAACAAAGCAACGGAGCCCTTTTTAATTGGCCATTTCATTGGAAACCCAATTAGAGTAGATAACATCAGACACATTGATCAAGAATATGATGGCATATTCTCTTAAATTTGTACCTTTTTATGGCGTATGTTCTGACAAATGACACGATGTGTATTGTCCTCTGGTGTGTAAAATGTTTGAACTTATGCAAGCAGAAGAGGAGAAATGTACTGTTTATGTATGTACTGGTAAGTGGAAGCAAATATTGTATATAATGCTAAATTGCATACATTTTAGCATTCATTTTTTGTTCCACACACATTTTAACTTCTCATTTACAGATAAGCAGTTATAATTCGTATGTAACTATACATATTTATAAATAATTCTTAGGGTCCGGATAAAATAATTTTGAAACACATTTTTGAAAATATTGAAGCTCAAAACTTTGTCTTTTAATATGACTTGGGGGCACACATTACTATAAGTCAAATGCTCAAACCACATATATGGCAAGTATTAAGAATATGCTGGGGATAAGACCAATGTTGTAGTTCTTGAAAAATTGCAACTAGGCAGCATTTTATATGACAAAAAATGGTAGGGGCATCAAGCACAAATATACATCTCTTTAATACTGTGCTTTTTTAAAATTCAGATTTCTCTTTCAATGTTATAAAATGCATAGCCCACAAAAACATCTGCAATTCATGATAAAACCTGAACTAGAAACAGAAAGCTAGAAAAACAGACACTTAGTTAACAAGCTAGCTTACAGTGTAGCAGTAAACAGTGGCGACGGGCATCAGCCACATGAAACTAACATACTGTAATGACCTTTTGGTGTTGTAATATTGATGTTCTGAATTCTGGTCTTTGTGAAGGCTTACTGTGAATGTTATTCGTTATGCCTTTGCGAGCGTGGAGAACAGGTGTGTGCGAGCTGACTGTGTTGGAACTGAGCACTACTGTTGGCGTTAAGGTTGGCAATAAAAAGTGCATCAGACTCTGTGTGACTATCAGGACTCTAGAGTATGACATAGGTGTTCATATTTGCAAACTTTTTCGCTCAGTTGCTCCTCAACTTGATCCATTTCTTTTGTTATGGTGGACATTTTAGCACTTTGCTAGAAGTACGAATTATGTACGAAGAAAAGCCAACCAATCACAGCTCTGCAATCCACCTCGCCATTGACGCAAACTTAGAATTTCACAGAGGTGCACGTCAAGCTCCATTGGAGGGTTTGGAGGGAGCGGAGCCAGTTGTTTACGTTGGCTTCATGGCACAGGAGTGTAAATCAGCTTTTAGATCAACAAAATATCTCCGATTTTTTTTTCATGGTCACCTCAAATGATTGCTCATCCACTTGTTACTGGTTATGTTTCTGTGGGCTGCTTCATAAAACTGCCCCATAGGCAATGTTCCCCCTACTTTTTCAAGTGTCTGAGCATACACAGAAACGACCTGAGCATTTTTTGGACCTGAGCGCCATCAGACATGCCATCCCTAGTGAAAAGAAACTCTTAATGTATCATAAAGCTTTCAACAGGATGAGTTGTTGTGAGGGCACCAAACAGTTATGTCACCTTAGAAAGAAACAGGGTGGTATTCATTTTAGCCACAGGCAAGCACCACCTGGACAGCTCGTTTAACCACAGACCTCTTCCACAATGGCTCATTAGCATTGTGCCAAAGATGGATGACTACTTTCTGCACGGATTGCTGGCTGCCATTGAATGAGCCAGGCAAAAGCTTTCGTACGGTCCCTTGTCCTGCCCGCTGACCTGCTCCTGCGGGTCTTACTTAACATTCAGGGGTCCCTGACCTGGAACACGGGCTTGGCAGCCGAACCAAGGTCCCGTCCTCCCCAAAGAAATTAGAGGTGGTAAACTTCGAGGAACTACTCGCTAACCTTCCCCAGACCATGTAAATGTAATAGATGCACCTGATTTCCTTGCTGCTCTTTTGCAGACCCTCTATGTCTTGCTGTCAGCAAAGATGGCAGATTGTGTCCAATTTGTGTGTATTTGACCGCTCAAAAGTGACAAATGATGGCTCGGACTAAAAGAAGGTTACATTTAAACACAGCACAGGTCAGTGAGGTAGCAGGCGTAAAGCTAAATCATTGTCAAGGAAACTAATGATGCAACATTATAAGACAACTGGGCACCGTAAAAGATAAAGTGCAGGATGTCATGTGGCTACTATAATCAACCACTGTCTGTTTCAACCGCACATTCATCTTGATTTTGCATAGACATATTCTAGTCATTTCGAAATGGAAACTGGAATAAATAGCTTTGCATGTACAGCCATCCTTTTGTGTTACAACAATGTCAGAGCGTGCCGCTCATTCACACTGAAAGCAATGATCATTTATAAGCGCTAGGACAAAATCCACACCACTTGGGCTTGAGAACAAATATTTTAACTCTTTGTGTGTCAAGATCCGTTCCACCTGCTGCAGTCATTTCAAAAACACACAGGAAGTCTGGAAAAAACAAACAGACAGAGCCTGGGAACCCAACCACGATTTGTGGCATCTTGACAAGTCTTAAGTAATTCTTACAAGAACAAACACCCCTAGGCTCATTTGCTTCATTGCTTTAGTCAAAACAGAATATATATATATACAGCCAGTAGGCTTCCAGGGAGACCCAATAAAATAGCGCCCAAGTCTATTGTTCATTTTGGATTACAAAGAATGCGAAAGAAATTAGTACTATTTTAATTATCATATTGATTTGTAAACAGTAGAACAGGACAAAAAAACTAAAGTTTGCTTTTCACTGTGTCCATATTTTTTCAGCACCACGAGAAGCATGTGACTGCTAGTAACGAGTTTTAGTGTGACCTAACTCCACGTAGCTGGCGGTTATGTGGACACGATGTGTGTCTGGGAAGCTCAAGGACGCCTCACACTCCCAGATTAAACAACACTCACTCTCTGTCAAATGCCTATAGCTCCCAAAACTGCCAAGCCAGAGGAAAATGGGCCCCCGCACGACCCTCGCTGTGGGTGACAGGATAAAACACAGAACAGTTACGCCTGAAGGAAAACCCGGATAATAAAACTATCTTTAATCTCTGTCCCTTCGAGGCACTTCCAACACCTGTTATTCTTGACAGCAATGCAAGGGAGGGCAGCTTGCAGATTAATTTTGAGCCAGGTAATTATTGCACTAATTATTCACTCTTGTGTTGGATGATTACTCGTCCTCATGCAGGTGAAACTCGTCTTTTTGCACACCAGCTGAAGCCAAAGCAGCCCGCTGAAACAGTTGTTCCACTCCTTTTCCCCTTGCAGATATTTGACCCCTTGCCATGTTTCCAATCTGTACAGTCGAGGGAAGGGAGGAGAAAAACAGCCTACAATTTTTAATTGCTCAACAGAAACACTGCAGAGTGAAAGGCTCACGTTTGACCATCTGCTCAGTCTACACCGTGCATGGACGCATTAGCTCAGAAACGTACTGTCTTAACAGTCTGTGTGGTCTCATCGACCACTGCATGATGGATCTATTGGAACATTGGCACTGCAGACTTCATGTTATGCTGTCTTTTGCAACAATTAAATATTATTTCACTTAAATTAATCAGTGCTCGTAGTATTTTTGTCTTTTCACATTCATCAATAATTAATGGATCAAGATATATTCTTTTCATTTAAGGGGACGCATTCATAATGAGACCTAGGGGGCCCAAACGCCTTTAAGACAAATATCTGTGCTCTTTGACTAGATTTAATTCACTTAGCAGAAATACAACATCAAGTAGTAGGCCTCCATTAACTGATCTTTCTTGTTAAAAATTAATATCATGAATATTGTATCCATGGCCACATGAAAACAATTATTCAGATGCAGTGACGATACAGAAAATGCATTATTTCATTCATATGGTATATTTCATATGATTTATGCCATAAAGAAGGCTGGTGGTTTTAATGTGAAATGTCCCCTCAACAGAACATATTTGATCTGTGGGGCAACATAACAGAGTGATACAGTGGATCAGACGGGGATCAGTGAAAACAGACCTTTCGTTTATGTCAGGATCAAACTCTCATCATAGCGGAATTTACCAGCATTTGGTCCTTACAAGATTCTCAATGTTTGCTATCGTCAATAAATCCCAACAGACCAAACCCGTGTTAGTCTGTTTCCTGGTTGTTCACAAAGCCTGTTGGGATCTTTATAGAACATTTTTAAAAGTCTTTACAAAACCAATGACGTACAATTCTATTTTTTATAATGAAGGAATATGTTGTGCAACGGGGCTCGCCAGGGTGTTTTTGCATCAATATGATGGTAACTGGAAGAATATACGTACTTAAGTTTTAAGTGAAATTATACAGTATTACTCCATGATTTTATGTTTAAGCCCTTCATGATTTTACATTTAGGATTTTAAATATCTTTCTCAGAAAATAGAACACAATAAAGTACCAAATGGCAACCCCCATCACAATCTTCTCCGAGTGCAAATATGATTTTGATCTGATCTGTCGACCACGCTCTAAAAACTCAAATGGCAACCAAATTCCTTTTTACGAAGTTGTTGAAACAAATTAAATTCTTTGCCAGACCTCCTAAAGGTCAGCTCTTCCCTTCTGTAGCAGAAATAAAAATGCCATGTTGCACCGTGTCGGTTGATTGCTTTACTCTCTAGGCAATGTCAATTTTGTGGAAGTACTCGCGGATTATGTCGGCAGGACGTGAAGGGCCCTTGTAGAAGCTGCGATCTTGTTTCAGCCAAGGGTCCGAAAGCCCATGTCTATTACCACACACCCCAAGGACAGATGTTTTAGGCTTTGGGGGGGTGATGGAGAATAATAGCACATTAGATTCCTAATGTCTCTCGCATGTGGGACTCGGGGGAGACGGAACTCCTGGGTAATCCAAATTCATCTCTCGTTTTCTCTGTCCCTCTCTCCCCCTCATTTCTTCTGTTTCTTTGCTTGAACCACAGTTAGGTCGTCGTCTGCCTCTTGAGGTGTCCAATCCTAGCCTGGAGCTAGAAGCAACACAGTCCATTTATCAAACGTGTGACCCTCTACAGTCAGGCACGAGATGCTGTGGTCTAATGAACCCAATGCATAGTAAGAACATATGCGTGTCAGGTTATTGTATATACAAGACAAAAAAATACGTGGTAGGGGTTAGCAAAAAAAAAACAAAAAACGAGGAAAATCACAAGACTGTGGTATACCCATTGGCGTCATTGAGTACATTTACATGCACTCAAATAACCCTATCATCACCGGAATATTAGCAATAACCTGGTTGCGCACGGCCATGTAAACACCAATAACCCTTTTGAAAAACCGGAATATCCTCATATTCCGTTTTTTAAAAACCCGAATATTACCCCTTTTTTTTTTTCCATGTCGGGCATGTAAACGGGTTATTCTGAATGTTTCAGAAACCAGAATATTGACCTTAACCCGAATATTGACTGCATGTAAACGTAGTCATTGTCTTCTGATCAACTATTCAGTTCAAAACATCTAAAAATAATCCTTCCAACTATTACTACACCTCAAACAATATGACATTTAGTGCTTCTTTAACACAGAGATTGTGCAAATTCAGAGACATAACATAAGATGGGATTTATTTGCTTGTATTTTTCACACAGAACCCACAGAAAAACATTGGTATGTTGTGGTTTTAGAGAGTGACAATCATCAACACAGCAGGGAAAGAGAAATGAGTTTCTGGTTTTAACTTAATTACCCTGTGTTGGCTTTCTGCTGTTCTAGGGTGACCTTATTTGGATTACCGCAAGCCAGGACATTGGCCCAGCAGTGAGATATACAAATGATACTCAAAATGTGCTCAAAGATAATTTCACTACAGTAATGTTCCAGACCGACCGTCATGAGCGAATTTCCGTGAAGTAGGATTTAGAATTGGAATGTTTGTAGTTAGAGCATAGGAAACCTGTTTATGACCTTCTAAATTTGTTTTTTAATATTATTACAGCCCTCTAGACATGAAATAACACACCTATAGTCACCTTTACACTTGTATTACCCAATATAATACACAAAATAACAGGAAATAAGACCAACCAAACCAACCACTTTCTATGTCGATTGTCCTCATTAGGGTCGCTGGAGTCTATCCGGGCTGACGGGCAAGAGGTGTGGTACACCCTGGACTGGTCGCCAGCCAATCAAAGAAAACAGCCTGCCTCTCAGCTTTGTGTTATCGGTGACAAAGTGTTTTATTAGTATTAACTTTTTCTCTTTTCCTCTTTTTGCTTGTTTTTCCTTTTATTTATTTTTACAAATATTTCTTTCTTGTACATTTATACCCAATGTATACCCAAAATTGCAACTCAAATAGCATTTTTTTTTTATTGTTTTGTTCGTTTCTCATCAGAACTTTTCGAAAAATTACATATTTTAATATATTAGTCTTTAATATTTGAACTTCATTTTCTCTTAATATTATGACTTTATTCTCACATTTTTTTCCCATATTCTTGTCAAATGAATGCTTTTTCCCCCATTTTGGCTGTTGGTTTAAAAAGAATTCTAGTTTAATTGTATTTTTAGAATGTGGTGAGGGCCAATAAAAAAATGGCACGGGCCCTAAATGGCCTTCGGGCCGCACTTTGGACACCACTGCCCTATGCTGTTCCCTTTTACACAGCATCTCTGTGCTGTTCACACAGAATAACAATCTCAGAAAAAAGGCGGATACTAGCAATAAGCAGCCTGAAAAGAGGGCTTATGTATGGTGGTACAAAACTTGTCTCATTCTGGTATAAATTACAGCCAATGTAATTCCCCATTTTGAATCAAAACAGCGTTCTCTTGAGTAGCATAGTGTACAAAACACATGCTCGCAATACCAAAATCTCTACCGCCTCACCACCAGCATGGAGTCTCCTACCCCCTCCTCCTCCAAAGCCACACCAAGGGTACACCTTGATGAGCAAGGAGGGAAATATTTCAGTCCTCAGGCTTAATTAATCCAATGTCTTCTTTGATGTATGACTCGCAATTTGTGCTGCAAGAGCAGGTATTGTCTGCCGACAGAGCTGTCGAGCCGTATGTTGTCATTACAGGAGAAAGTTAAGAGTGGGACATGGGGGAATGTTTCCACAACTACGACCCAGTAAAAATTCTATTTTGGAATCATTTCCTGTATTCTACACTATTTCAGTTGTCAAAATGTTGCACATTCATGTTGAATGAATTATCATTAATAGATATAGAGAAGGGGTCGGATTCCTGTTCCTTTTCGGATGTGTTGAATTGTGAATGTGTAAACATTTGATGTTCCTTTATAATACTTGCTAAGCGTGCCCAAATCAAATAAACCATGTAATATGCATATCAGGCCAGTAGTTGGCACTGACACTTTTTAAAGAACCATTTTTGTGCTCCAATTGCTTGTCCTTCCAGATAGACTGTCTTTTGTACACCCTTTGGAGGTGTATATTAAGTCTTACTTGCACATTCCAAGACTGGATGCAGTTTCCAATGTACGAAACATAGAAGCAGCAGTGCAGTTGAGTAAACAATGGCTAAAACTCTGTTTTTATCTGTTTTATTAAAAATAACATTTTAAAATAGTCTTGTGTGAATGGCCCCTTAGACACTTTCTTATTGTTTACTTCGTCACAAGTTAACAGCACCAAAAAATTATTTATCGTTTGTGCTTTTCGAAGCGCAGTCATTGGGTACCAATCGTGTAACACTGTAGTTTTGTTTCTTTTGCATAAATGGCCATGATGTGTTCAGTGTTTGTGTGGAAAGGTAAAACAAAGCTTTTTTGTTTGTTTCATAAGAAATGTGCGACATTATCGTATGTTTTGAAACCTTTAACAACAGAAAATGAGGCTATTGACTTACGGGATTGCTTTTGTCTTGTAACCGTAATATTTTACAGGCATGCTTTTATTTTGAACCAATAACTTGGGAGGAGGAGGAGCAATGTCGTCCAATGCGTACTCCAACAGATGAATTTCTGTTTGTTATATGTATGTGTATTATATTATGCCCCTGGTTGTGTTGATTTTTTTTTTAATAAAAAACTCATAGGTTGTCCCTTATTGTCTGTGTTACCACTGTTGGAAAAGAGGTATAATTTGCTGTCTAACAAACGTTCGCTTGGGTGTTATTGATCCCGGAAGCTTGAATCTGTGTATATATTTCTAACTTTACCGTTTGTGTGTGGATCTGCAAGGTGGAAAATTAGTGCCAAAAAGTCTATTGTGCCAAACGTCATGGCAGTTTTTTGTAGCTGTAGAACAGGGGTCACCAACGTGGTGCCCGTGGGCACCAGGTAGCCCCCCACGACAACATGAGGTGCCCGCAGGCCTGCTTTTCATTCAGGTTTTCAGTTAAGAATGAAAGAACAGTAGAAAGAAATGCATTCTGAAATACAAAATGTGAGTTGTGGACACCAGCATTTTGTTAATGTTCTGGTAAAGCAAGCATATTCGCTTTGTTTGGGTTTAAAATAAGCTCTGAAAATAAATGTTACAATGTCCATTTTCATTTTGTAAAAGTAGCTCTCACAAGGAAAAACGTTGGTGACCCCTGCTGTAGAATATTTGCAAAACAAAATGCATTCGTATGTGAACGATGTTTTGTATTTGCAATCCACATTGTTTGTTTGTGACTCGTCTGGCGTGTGTAAAACATGTTTTGTGTGTTTGTGAGGTTTTGGCATGATTTTTACTCCATGCCTTTGTGGCAATTTCAAGGCTTTTGTGCAACAGGAATGAACATTTTCTTAAATAAATGATTTTGCATAGGAGATTAAGAAGAAAGAGGGCGAGACTTTTGGCTATGGCAGCTCATGGAGAACTTGCTGTGACATCTGTTCCGAGGAGCATGTGCGTGGATGTCAGAGCCAGGAGAGGTGAGACATTGATGTGAGCCGCTTCACTGACACTTTTTAAAAATCTTTTTCAGATGACAAGAGGAACTTTTGCCTACATCTGTGAGTACTGTAACCTTGTTTTTGTTAAACATGATTTGTTGTCTTTTAAATACTAAACGTCACATGTAACGATTTATTACAGTGAAAAATCCTATTTGATTTTCTAATGGGAGGTTCCTTAACTGTTAAAAACCACAAGTTCTCTCTCCTTAGAATGACTTTTAATGTGATTGTCCAAGAAATATCAGAATCAGCTTTACTGGCCAAGTATGCTTACACAAACAAGGAATTTGACTTTGGTTAAATTAGCTCTCACTGTACACAAACACAGACACTTAAGAAATAGATAAATCATAAAGACGTAATTGTGTGAATGCTGAAATATATAACATTGTATATATATATAAAATGTTTCATGTATTTATTCCTCCTCTTCCTTCTTCTTCTTCCCACTTCTTCTTATTCCGTCTCATTTTTTGTCCACTAACTACTCCGCCATTTCTGAACAAATCCAACATCAAGATGTTCAGGTCAATCGGGACAAGTCTACCAATTTATACTTTTCAAAATATTCCCACATTTAGAGTAATTTCATATTTTCTGTGAAAATTTTCCCGTTGAAAATGAATAGGCAATTTAAATGGTGCCCTCTGCTGGTGAAAAATAATTTTACATTTTCTATTGCCGAATCATTCTGCTGATTCTACAGCAGTGACATGGCTTGGGTGCTAAGTGCGTGTGGTTTGCAACCCAAAGGTAGCAGGTTCAAATCTCCTTTATGCATTCTACATATTGTATAAGATTATCTTACAGATGGAGGTCAACCAATCACCGACACATGTTGACTAATTCGGGACGATGGTGAAACTGAGAAGACCGTAAATTCAGTTTGATAACTTTGATTTGTGGTTGCAACCATGTAACTTCAAGCCAGCACTTCTTTAACAATGATGGTACCTTGTTGTACCAGTCCACAGTGCACCACACCTTTTGCACAAAGCATTTCAGTTTTGCTTCAGCTCACTTGAGACAAGGTTTCTACCGATTCTGCTAAACCTAGAGAAATAGCATGGCTCAGTTGGTATAATGCTTGGTTTCTAAGCCAAAGATCGTCTGTTGAAATCCATTGTCGACCTCAGTTTCCAAACTACTCTTACTTTCATTCTCTGTTTTAGCCTATTTCAACAGCATTTCGGTTTTTGCCCCCATGTTTCATGAATCCTCTTGTCATGGAGGGTTCTGTTTTTAAGTATGCATTGTCCTAACAGAGGTGGCACTTAAACCTAACGATGTCATAAATTTTTCTGGCTAATGTGGCACGTGTAAAGGGAGCGTCGGTGGGTGGGGTGAAGGTCTGGTGATTTGAGAGGAGGGATGATGAGATTCGGTGGCCTAGCCCAAGCAATGAACTTGATTAAACTAATCTCATCTCTATCAAAGCATCCCTCTGATCCCCCTTGTCCCATTATTCATGGCAATGGGATAATTACACTGAGAAGCACGGGGTCAGACAACTAGAACTGTGTCACGGGCCCTCAGACCCTGGGCTATATGCTGCCTCGACTGTGCCACCCGTTCATTCTAAACACAGATTAATTATGGTCAATGGGATGGTTCACATCTGTCACTCTTAGTGAGGAAAAATGGAAATGATTCCTCTGAAGATGATAAAGGACGTATATTAAGTCATCTGCCAGTTGGAGGTTCAATAGAGCTGAATAGGGTCCTCGCATTTTAATTTTTACATTTGTCAGAATAATGTGGGAAACAGCAGGGGTAGTTCTAATAGCTTTATTGTACAATCGCTGTGCTGGAAAACACACAACCTTATATGTAATGACACCTGACTCTGATATATTCTGCCAATTTAACATAAACATATACTCTATATGGACATATATGAATTCCCTTTACTTCATAATTCCATATAAATGTATGCACTTAATTAAGCCTGTGTGCAATGACCATTTATCTCATTTAGTCATGAAAATCTAATAGGACATGTAAAAAGATTCTTTGCAGAAAATGTGTTTACTTGTAAATATACATTTTATTTTCTCCTTAAATAATTAACTGAAACATATTTATCTTAAAACATTAATACTTGCATTGTACCTATAATTCTATGTGACCAAGCATTCTATTTAAGTATGCAAATTAAATCGTAAACATAATAATATATGTTTATGCAAATGAAGTGTGCTTCAATGTATTAAACAGAGGGCCCGGCAGGGTACTTACAAATATTTTCCTTTTTAAGTAAATGTTTTCTAATTAATAACACATAAATAATTGAGTAATGCAATATTTATGTAATCAACTCAGAGGTGTTTATGGTACGTCTGCAATCTTTCCAGGCACTTACATTTGCTGCTTCTGAGTGCTTGTCTACATATGGAGAGTGCAATAAAACAACAAGTGGGGGCTTCTTAAAAATAAATATAACCCCTGAACAGCTTCACGGTGCACAATGTATTTAAACTGCGGTTTGTATTTATTTGGTGGCTGTGTTCGACCTTTTAATTTTTATTAAGAGACGCAGTTAGGGGTGATTTCAATAGTGTCCTGTAGACCATTATGGTTTGCAGACACACGCACGCACTGCCAAGCATACATCCCAAGGGAGGATGAACAGACAAGAGTAACAGACAACCAGTCAATGTAATTATCTCCTAGAGTGCTGTGTGTGTGTGTGTGTGTGTGTGTTTGTGGTGCTGTGGTTGTAGCTGTGGCCCTCAATGCTTGTCTGCAGGTTGTTTTTCCACCATCGCAGCAATTGAGCTTCTCGCAGTGGTGTTTTTCCTCCCATTCAGCCTTTTAATGCTGTCCCCGAGGGCTTACTTGCAATCACTGACAACTGACCACACCACTTCAAACTAACAAGATTATTTAGCTGCACAGTACACAAGCTTTCCTATCGCCCTCTGCTAAGACAAAGATCATGTTGTTTGTATTATTGGGAACATGATCCGAATCTGCCCCCCAAGAATGTGCATTGCTGTATAAATTGGTAGGCTGTTTTCTTTCTCTGGGTCTCAACGCTGTATTGAATTATGACTTTTTCTTTCCTTGGGTGTCAATATTGAATTATAAGTGCATATTAATTATCAGCCATCTCCTTGAGCAGTAAGTCTTTCTGTTTGGTTTTTAATTAATGCACTAATCATGCATATTTGTTGCTTTATTATTTGTCACTTTGCACTGGAACCATAATTTTAACTACGCTGTCGCCAGTTTTTCACTTTAATGTAATGTAACACAATATTCATCGCAATGTATTATGCGGTTATACACTTACGCTGCCATATCCAGTTTAAAATATTACTGAAAAACAATCACAAAAACATGTTTCACTACTTTCTAATTTTCCAGTATCTGTGGCTGCCCGGAGTGTCCATCAAAGATGTATTTGTGGTTATTGTTATATTTTAGTTATTCTAAAAAAAAAAGAACTTACACATTTGTATCAGCGTTTTTGTACGTTTTTCATTCTTTACATAGATATTCTCATGTATTCCAGATGTTCCAGTATGTTCATTATTGCACAAACCATGCATTGTGATAAAAAAAAATGATGTCTTTGGAAAAACAAGTAACAATGTAACTAATCATGTTCATTTTTTTGTTCTTATGGTGTAAGTGATCTACGTACAACCAAAGTTTTGGATGGACTTGCTTGCCTGTCAACACATGGGAAAGTTTACCTTGCAGGATGAAGTCTTTGTGGTAAGTTGATCCCAAATCAAGTTTTTCCAAAACTTCTGAAAATGTTTCATCTCCATCAATTTCCTTCCTTTCGGTCCACAAATGTGTTCACCAAACTCTAATTATAAAGACCAATCATGTCCATTGCCCATTCAATCATGCCCATTAGAGAATGAATGCTTGTTCAATTTAAAGTGCTTGTGACACCAAAAAATCAATAAGTACTCATTGAATAAAACGGTTTTGTCATACCGCTATCATAGATAAATAAACAACCATGCAATAGGAGTGAAATGAAGTGGTTATTTTGACAAGATTTTGACCACTCCCCCCCCCCCAGAGAGTTTTCTGAACCGTCTCCATCTTGGCTGTGACGTCACAACCAGAACACGTTCCAGGAACCAGATTCAAACACATTCAGTCCATGAACTCACAGCAAAGCCAAGAAAGTGACATATTCACAACAATAATAACATTCACTGATATTGTGTTGTGACAACTATTATATAACACACACAAAAAATGTCCAAGTATGTTTATTTGACTGCCAGTAAGTGGCACTGACAGCTCTATGCACACTGCAAAAATAAAAGACCAGAAAGTGACAGATTCACAACAATAATAGCATTCACTAATATTATGTTGTGAGGAGTACAGTATGTATTACTGGCAGCTAGCTATCGGTTTGCTGTTTGCACACTGCACAAAGCTGAAGACGATAGACAACAGTTATTGTTCAGCAAGCAATTTGGCATGAAAACCCATATTTTTAGTGGTGCTGCAATAAAAGACAACCCTTTGGATTGATTGTTACATGCTACAACAGATACATTAGCCGTCTAGTTAGTGTGTCAGAACAGCCAGTTAGCAATTAGCACCGCATTAGCCACCATGAGCTAGAGGCTGGCTACTATAGAGAATATTAGCAGAAGAAATATAGATTGACTTACGGCCACCTTGGCGCGCTTTTCCGTGGTCGAACGTCTTGTGGGTTTTTGACTTTTTATTTCCATCTATGGGGAAGTAACATTAGTCCCACAAAGTTTACCGACGCATCTGACAAGGCGAATGGGGTCTTTTAGAAATGTGAACAAGCTTACTCCATCTCCTCGAGTGTTCCAACAAAAGCCTTCAACACGAGCAGCCATAATACTAATACATTATATACATACAGTATTTAACAAACAACAGAAATTCACAGAGAAGTGGAGCTTATCAGAGAAGCAACCAAGATGGCGTCAGTTCAGAAAAGTAACTGGGGGCGTGTCAAAATGACTACTTCATTTCACTCCTATTGCATAGTTGTTCATTCATCTATGACAGCAGTATGACAAAAATGTTTTTTTTAAGTGAGTACTTTCATTTGATTGTTTTTTCAAAACTTTTTTTGGTGTCATGAGCTCTTTAAAGTCGCAGTGTACTCAATAGCCAGAAAGTTTAGGCTGCGTTACATTATGGCAGAAATATCCATGTTTTAAGTCGCCTAATTTTACAGCTTTATAAGCTCTTTTTTTGGCTGGCTAAGTACGCATTAGGTGTTTTGCCTTGAATCATATCTTAAGTAAATCATCATGTCTTGTGAGCTTGGCTATTAACAGCAGTGTCCTTTCATTCCCTTTTTCTCTAGACTCCTGATTTACACATTTTAAAACCTTGGCCATATCCCTTACCTTCCAAGGAGATAGTGTAATTAAATTTGTACTTTTTACAAGTCGTACTCGATAAATCTGAATAAATTAACAAGGCATTACGAAGACTGCTACATTAAATTTGCATAGTGTGTTTAATGAATATGCAAGTGCAAGTGAAAAGGTCTGCTACTGTGAACTCTTGAAATTAGCATAACTACTTCCAGCATGTTTCTTAAATAATGCTCTCATTTGCACATCACTGAGTTGGCTAATTCTAACTTCAGTCAGTGTGGCCTCATAATTAAGACTCCCGCTTTAATTTTTAATGAAGTTTACGTTACATCAATCCTGACAGTAATGAGAGGGACATGGAAACAAAAAGGGTGCTAATAATTAAATTCACCAGCCAGTTTGCGGCACAGTAATTCCTGAGGAGAAATTACATGGCTAATTATTAATTTGCTATTCATCCCATTCCGTGGATAGACTCGCATAACGGCTTGTCTTGGTGCCAGTTATGCTGAGACGCAAAATGCCTTTTCACTGCCCCCAATGACTGGGAGGTCTCACATGGATTTTTAGTGCACAATTAATCATGTTGACACTCACGATTAAATGCTTTTTATTGGTGCCCATTTATAAGGCCGTATTACCTGAGTTGGTTTAGCGCCTGTTGAAATCTGTCACTCGTAGGACATAAACAGGGTAATGATTGAATAACAGGTCTCATATGGGAGCAGTTCACCACTGCATCAGAAGAAAACATGATTAAAATTTGGGGGAATAAATACAGTGTTCCTCTAAAGTAATGGCTGTTAAATTTGAGCTGCACCTAAAATGTGGATGTGCATATTTACAACTCCAACACATAAACAAAGCATTTGCATTTTGCCGCTTTTAAACATATTACATTTCCATTCATTTTATTTGATACCTGTATATTCAGACAAAATATAATATTTTTGTTGGCTTAATTACACACTATATAACTTGCTGGAGAGTGCTCATCAATAATAAAATGTTAAAATTCCAAGTGGCCTCTCAAGCCTTGGGGGGTGGGTGTCTTGACGAGAGATTTGAGTCCATGGCACACACCCAAGCTTTCTTCCCTGAAAGAGATAAATTGGGTGACAGCTGTTCAACAATGACAAGTACTAATAGAAACACATTTTTAACCAAGGTCCGAAATAAGCTGCAGAAGTATTATCAACTCCAAAACATGTCCTGTAAAAACTACATTTGCACATCCCTGTCATATTATGTAATCATCTCACAGTGGGGAAAAATGAATTTAAAAAAATGAATAAATACTGTATACTATGTGTGAGGGAACTCACACGCATGAAAAATGCTTGTACTTGTTAAAAAGAATAGTGTCAATGCTGAATGAACGTTGAAACATCCTAAAAACGTATTGAAATCTATTCATTGACTGAGGATCGAACCAGCAACCATCAGGTTGAGAGATGACCACTCTATGATCTGAGCCAGTAAAATTAACTTCCTCTAAATCAGGGGTCGGGAACCTTTTTGGCTAAGCGAGCCTTGAAAGCCACATATTTTAAAATGTATTTCCGTGAGAGCCATACACTGTATAATATTTTTTTTGACATTGAATACAACTAAATACCCTAGGTCCCCAACTTACGAACATCCGACTTGCGAACATTGCGATACAAACGCAAGCTGACTGGTCTATATTTTCATGTATTTTGCTTGTAGTAACTCAATATTTATACTGCTCCATGCTTGACCAGTAGAGGGCACTGTGACACTGCTAATGGGACCAACAAGTAGAGGAAGAAGGTGGGGGGAGAGAGTGTAAAGGAGAAATGCAAAGCTAAATTGTAGCTGTACGCTGCAACCCGGACAGAGCGTGTGATTACAGTTTATGAAGAGTTAATAGGCCTGCTTAATTCTACACCACCCACAGAACACTACCTCTTTTAGAAGAGTCTAACGACGATGACGATTTGTCCTTTTTTCAATAACTCCTCCTCCTCCTCCTCCACAACAACGTATGCTCGACCACTCCTTTTCAAAGGTAAATAACATTTATCATTACGTATTATTATCATTTTTACTATTATTGTTCCTCGTTTAATATTACTACTACATCCAAACTCATATTTACATACTGTACATACGCATATATGTATATATGTATACACATGTAGTATAATTGGTAATATTACCTTTTGTTGGACTTACGAACAAATCGACTTGCGAACGGTCGTCTGGAACCAATTGTGTTCGTTAGTTGGGGACCTAGTGTATGTTCATTTTTAGGCAAGACCAACAATGTTAGAATATAATAAGTCTCTGCATTTATTCTTTTTAATAACGTTATACTGAAGGTAATCAATAATAAATTAAAATGCTACCTTTATACGCTTTATAGTTGACTGTTTCATCCATGATATTTTATCACTGCATATTAGGACACACTGACAAACCTGCTCTCTCCAAAAAGGTGAATTCCTCTGTACATACGTGCTGAAATGTATGATACTCCTCATCTTTCTTTCTTTTTGCCATCCTCTTTGTCAAAAGTGTTTGCGCTACAGAATTAGCTAGCTAGCTAGCTGACTAACTAAAGGCGGGACGTTTACTTCTTGACCTCTCAATGACCCAGTAGGCTATTATCCAATTATAATCGTGTTTTGGCGTCTGACCCGGAAAATATCGGAAGGACAGTTTTCTTTGCCTCTAGCCATCCACATTGCGGTAGAAAATGAATAAACGGATTATGTTTTATATTTATTCAATGTTGTTTTTAAAACTTTAAAATGTCAGCGAAAAATAAAAAAAAATAAAAAATTATAGCGTTAAGAAATGTGTTAGCACCAGATGCAAACATCAAAAGAGCCATTTATGGTTTGCGAGCCATGGGTTCCCGACTCCTGCTCTAGGAAACAGGAAACAGGAAATACTGAATTATGGAAAAATCCTGACCGGTAGCCTACATGTTCCGAATGAGTTGAACATTTTGATGGTGTGGTTTGAAGCGGTTGAGAAATGTGGGAGTAGGTAGCAGACAAACATGGTAGAATTAAAAATGTTGGAATGTAAAAATGGAGAATGATTGTTGAAATGTATGAATATGTTGAACGATTACACGAAGACTGAGGATCGAATCAGCAACCATCCGGCTGGGAAACAACCACTCTACCTCCTGAGCCATGTTACTCTGTAGAAGCGCAATGTTAGTCATGGAAAATGTCCAACAGTAAATGCCCATTTATTTTCTATGGGGAAATTGTTGAAAATAATATGAAATTACAGTAAATGTGTACATTTTTAAAAGCCCTGATTGATGGCTAACATATCCTTAATTAGCTGAACATTTAGACGTTGAATTGGTTTGAATCAGTTGAGAAATGTGGGAGTAGTTAGCGGACAAAAATGAGGCGGAAGGAGTAGTAGTAGTAGTAGTAGTTGTAGAGGAATAAATACTTGAAAATGGTGTAGAATTTTATGTCACACAATAATTCAAATAAAATTAAGTTAATATAATTTAGATCAGATTTAAAATGTTTTAAGTAGCAGTGGCAACATTGTATTTGACTGAATTCAACATATCCGGGTAACATCAGGTAACATATAACTTAAACTTAAAATGTTTTTAAAAATATACATTTAATTATTTAATTTAAAATAAAACAAAATAGGGCCCAATGGAATTTATTTTTTCCCCCAACTTCCGTTTTTTTTTTTTTTTTTCCAAATTCCATTTTTTCCATTTTAATTTTTATAATTCAGTTTTTTACTTTTTACCCTTATTTTGCGAGCATAGAGTGTGTGCTTTTTGGGTTAGTGAACAAAATGTTGGTTAATTAAATGCAAAAATCCTAACATTTATTGGTGCAATACATAATTGCACAATTATGCCCAGTAATTCATAAACAAATGTAGCCTGGCTAACTTTTCTGATTGGTTGTCAGCCTCTGCACACATTGCTACAAAACCCTCAACAACCTTTAATGCCCGTGCTTGTAGTTAAGGAAGACCTAGTCACCGATGCAATTCCAATTGCGTTATCAATGTAAAATATTTTTTATGACACCCTTTCTTTGTTTACACAATTAGGCAGGATGTGGCAAACAGAGCACTTATTTTGAAGAGCAGAAGTGTGTTGTGTGTGTTGAGAATGTCTGTTGACCATTAAGATGAGACGGGTGCAAGAATAAACGTGGCTCTTGTCTTATTTCACTCACAACATCATTGGGAATTGTAAAAGGCTCATTTGCATTGACAAATGGTAAAACAACACGGTGTAAACACACTCATACAGCCTGAGTCGCGCATACACAGCTACACCAGCATGCTCTGGTAAATTTAGCTAACCCAACTAGCTTCCATTCACGCTCCAGAAGAGAGGAGTTTCGAAGTTTTGAAGACCTTTCGCTGGTGTTTCAGGCCGGTATTTTGACATGTTCAGCTTGGGAGGGGGCGAGTTGGTGTCCTTCTCACAATGACAGCATTTCATTCACATTATGTCAACTTATGCGAGATTCCACGTTTAGTCGTAAATTTTGTTTTCACGGGCCAATTCCGCAATTCCGTCTCCGATACCATTAACGCAGCAATCATATGACCCTGTAGTATGCATGTCGGACCAGTCGTTGGTGATGTCACTTTGTAATGAAATACTAGAGTTTAAAATGTCAAGTTTGTAGTAATGCGACTCCTCTGGTGTCGTAAAGTATTATAAACACCTATGACAGAGGTCTGCTTGGATATGGCTTAAATTCCCACAGCTGATGTCATGTTGGGGTTTTTTTAGACTACAAGCTAGTCGAGACTGAATCAACAGCGCCTCTGCTGGTGTGTAGCAGCGCACTCTCTTTTGCCTCAATTGCTTCAAGACAATTAATCAAAAATTAATTCCACAAAATCCACCAAGTTCTTTACAAACAGCACATCAATTATTAAATTATGCCTTTGACTAAGAGAATGCTTCATACACTTGTGCTTGTTCTCATTTTTCAAACACAGATTATTTTCAGTAAAAAGCACGTCATACTGTATAAATGACCCCTAAATCTTTCTAAAGGAGCAATGCTATACTTAGACTTAATATTGTTTGTTGTGCTCTTACGACACACTGTAAAACATACCATGCATTATATACTATTGTAGCATCTCCATAATTTGACAATCATGTATCATCAGGATGAAAGTGATATGAAAAACATATCCACCCCTGTGAATTTGATTGCAATATTACTTTTTGAAAACTTGCCATCAAATCAAACTCTTCCAATTGCCTTTATCGTCACTGCGACAAGATACCTTCTCCGAAGTACCTCATCTTCCTTGTTGTCACAACAGCAGCCAATTCTACTGAAAGTTAATTATTTGGGATTGTAATAGCTTTGGTTTAAGCAGGGGAACAGAACATTTCCCATGCTGATGAGTATGCTAATACTCATGTGCAGCCTACAGTTGTTGTGACCAATACTGATGTTTCCTGATATGTGGCAGTACTTGACATTTATAGAATTCCTCCTCGTGCTTTCCATCAGTTCATTATAATAGACTTTTCCTTAACTCCAGATCAAATTTGTTTGACAGAAATGTAATTACATTCCTTGGTGTGCGTGCTGCGGCCCGTGTGTATTTCTTGACTATAATTCAAATGCTTTGCTAGCGCTGAAGTACTTGCTCCTGAACAGGTCAGAGTCAACAGCATTAGTTTCAAGTGTCGCCTCTTAAGGGCCTATACTAATCAACATCACAGTTCATCTGCTGTGTTGCCACTAGCCTTCAATGACAAAATGCCCTATACCGAATGCAGCCTCAAGTGTCCTTTATCAACAAGATTTCAGACACATAAATACATATTATTCTCTCTGCATTCGCCATGCTCTCTTCGGTCCTCGGGTGCCTGCAGTGTGGGGTTGCATCTCCACTCTGACATTGCAGTCTGGCAGAGTAATGATGCTTGAATGTGTACCGCCACTATTTCTTAGATGTACAAATATTCAAGCTTTAATTAATATAACAAAATCCTTGTTTCCTGTGCCCTTTTGATTAGTTGTGGATTAACAGGACCTTTATGTTTTCCTCGCTGCAGCTTAAGTTAGCTCCCCCTATTACTAAACAAATGAATTAGTGCCTGGAAATGTGTCATGCATATTACCTATCAGCAGAGGAACAGTGAGCTGGTCAGGCATGAAGGAGCAGGGCATCATTGGTTTCTCTGCAAAGCCCTTTTGTGTTGTGAGGCTTGTTTGTGCTTAGCGATGTAAATTAGTCTTACAACATCATGGTTCTCAGGCCAATTAATACATATCAATAAAAAGGACACGTATTACAGTATTAGTCATTGAGTTAGTGATGGCGTCCTTGTAGTGTAACACACAAAAAGTAAGCAGAATTAAACCAAAGCATCTGATAAGATCCGGTTCCTGTTTTCTCGATGTTTTAGTGAGTTTTTGTATGAAAAAGAAACATTACTTAAACAAGCTTGATGTGGGAACCCAGGGGATACCTTGGATTCATAGTCTGCTGTCTTTCCACTACAGAGATTTGAAACACAGGTTGCTTTTAATTGTTTTGTGTGAATAATATTACTTGATACCTCAGCATGGGTATAACACTTGAATTTTGATGAAGTTATGACATTTCTGTCATTTTGAGTGAAAATAAAGGCTTTCTTGGAACATACAGTATACAGTATCATAAACAACTGGAAGATGCCCGGTTGTCTACAACCGTGTATTGCATGTATCCTGACCAAGTGATCATATAATTTCTTAAATAGTACCCTCTTCTCTAATAAGTAGTGACCGAAAGGACAAGCTGGGGAGAGGGAAGTCTGGGATTCTCTGCTTAGGTTTCTACCCCCACGACCGACAGATAAACAAAAGAAGATTGATGGATCCTCTTATAAACGCCATGCCCCAATTAGTCGCCCGCTGCATTGACTGTATGTAAATAAATGCGTCACCTTGAAAACTTGCTTCCCTTCCTTGCCCCTGAAGTAAACTGCGTGACCCCAGAACGCGTAGTAGACGTATTTACCACAACACACTGACAACAGAGCGTACATAAGATCTATAAAGCTGATGTTTATGGTGGAGTTTAAAGAGAACATTTCAACATTTGGCTCTCAAATGTGCAAATAGTGTAGACAGGAAAATTGATGTGGGTTTATTTAGAGAAAGTGTTCAGAATGTATGTGTATATATATAAACACTATATATATATACACTATATATATATATATATATATATATAAACACTATATATATATATATACACTATATATATATATATATATATACACTACATAACAGTAAGATTTTAGAGTACGGTGGAACCCTAATCCAGTTAGCCCAATTACCCCTTTCCAGAAGGTCTGACTCAAACCGAAACGTACTCTAACTGAATAAAATTTTCCCATAAAAATGAATGCAAGTGCAATTAATCCGTTCCGGACACACAAAAGTGTCAACAAAAATTGTAGTTTTTAAAAATGATAGTTTTACATGCAGAAAACAATTTGAAATGTATATAAATTACAAATGAAAGGCATAAATGAACATTTAATGTTACTTTTACCTTGATTGAAGACTTTATTGTTGACAAAACTGCTATGAGACAGCAGCGAGGGACCATGTGTTTTGCTAGGAGTTTCTTATTTCAATAATGTTTCTCACCTTCTTCATCAAAGTGCTGGCACTTGCAACTTTCTTTGACTCCATTGTGTTTTTTTTGCAGCTGTGATCAAAAGAAATGCAGAGACTTGTGGCGTAACTGTTAGCAAATGACTACAGTCCCTCACTACATCGCAGTTCGAACATCCCACCCTCACTCTATTGCGTTTTTTCAAAAAATAATTAATTAATTAATTATCATTGTTTCGTGGTTGAATGTCCTATTATTAGTCAAAACATATGCATATACAGCGGTACGCCGGCATTCTTCGATTAGCATCCAAAATTTACTGTATGCTAAAATTTTGCCTTGGTTTGCATTTGCCCGCCAGGTTAGTGTGCAATATGCCATGCGTAATGAACTGTTGTATTTGTGCTTGGTTGGTTTACGCAGCCATCTTGGATCACACGCCCAAGACGAAATCTTGTGATACTTAGTTCACACTTTACTATGGCGCATATAAGGCATCCGGAATCAAGCGGCCAAAAATGGACCCTCGGCATTGATGACTCCTGTCCGTGCATTTTTTTTATTGAGTGCGACAAACTTTAAATAAGCCACTATGAGTCCAAAAACATGGCCCCACGGTGGTCTCGGGGTTAGCATTTGTCAGCCTAGAGATCGGGAAGACCTGTGTTCGATTCTCCCTTGGGCATTTCTGTGTGGAGTTTGCATGTTCTCCCCGTGCATGCGTGGGTTTTCTCCGGGTACTCCGGTTTCCTCCCACATTCCAAAAACATACATGTTAGGTTAATTGGCGACTCTAAATTGTCCATAGGTATGAATGTGAGTGTGAATGGTTGTTTGTTTATATGTGCCCTGCGATTGGCTGGCGACCAGTGCAGGGTGTACCCCGCCTCGCCCGAAGTCAGCTGGGATAGACTCCAGCATGCCCCCCCCCCCGACCCTAATGAGGAAAAGCGGCATAGAAGATGGATGGATGGAGTCCAAAAACGGTTGTGAGTGACAGCAACATTCCAAAGAGGGTGAAGACCACTATAGAATTCAAGAAAGAAGTCGTCGCAAAGTTCAAAGATGGTATTCATGTTGCCGATCTCACCAGGATGTACAGAAAGCCCTCATCAACAATAAGTACCATCCTGAAGAATAACAACGTAATAAAGTGAGTTAATGTTGTGAAAGGATTAACGGTGTTAACAAAACAGAGACCACACACTATCAAAGATGTTGAGAATTTGTTGCTGGTGTGGATCAACGGAAAACAGCAAGTGGAAGACACTATTTCAGAGATGAAGCTGCTGCATGCAGACCGAACAATGAAACACCTGCAACAAGTGAGCCTGTTGACAAATTTAAGGCAAGCAGAGGCTGGTACGAAAATGAATTTTAAAAAAAGAACAAGCATACACAGCATCGTTAGGCATGGCCAGGCTGCAAGTGTGGACAAACGTGCCTCCAAACTCCTCCATTCCTCCCCTGCCAAGGGTGTCCACTACAGGTAAAAATCATGTTAAATGTTCATTTCTCAATTTCATATGTCATGTTTGTAGCATTGTTTTTTTTAAAATGTAAATCTGTTAAAAAGTCATTAACAAACCTCCCGGCTTAGATGTTATTGTACCACATGAGTGCAGTAACAGTTAAAAAAATATATTAAAAATATCCTCTCCTCCCCCTCCCTCTCTGCAAAACTCCACTCCACTCCAAACCTCCCCTCTCTGTTTGTTGTTTGCAAAGAGTTAAATGGTAAAAGTGATGTTAAATGTTCAGTTGTCCATTCAATTGTCATTTGTAATTATTTTTGCATCATTTTCTACATGTAAAACTAGAATTATTCTATAATAACTATAATTATTAAGATGTGTTTTGTGTCCGGGACGGATTAATTGGATTTACATTATTTTCTATGGGAAAACTTGCCTTGGTTAGAGTGGTTTGGGTTTGGTTTGAATCTGACTTTCTGGAACAGTTTAATGACACTAAGGGCCCTGTCACACCTTGACGATTTAGGCAGCGCATGCCTGATCATTTTGATGGCATACGTCGAACTGCCGACGTTTTTTTCAATTTTGGGCGTATACATAGCGTATTCATAACGAGTTTGACGTATACATGATGTATTAGTAACTTATATAGAACGTTTCTATAACTTACAGACAACTTATACCAACAAATGCGTGGCGTGTTGCTGGCGTTCACAACTTATCCCCAACACCAGTCTAACTTATGCAAACCGCATGGCAGCGTATGGCCGACGATGACGTGCCGTAGCCTATCAAAAGGCTGCCACTTGATGACTCACCTCACTAGACATCGCAGTGTCAACATCACCATCATGCCGAAGAAAATTTCAAAGACCGCTGCCAAGAAGTATCAGGGCAGAGAGATCCATCACCACTCACAGCCTCCCCCTGCATGTAGCAGTATAAATATCCTTCAAGGCATCGCATAATGCACTTTATCTGTACTTTATCTCCATCTCCTCTGAGCCAACCCTAGCCAAGAAGAGAGCCAAGAAGACACAGTTTTGTCTCAAGGTATGTTGACGTATTACGACTTGTGCGTAACTTACAAATAACGTGTGTGAACGGGTGTCAACGATCGCATAACTTATTGCCCGTGTATGCGGGGCATATGAATCATACTTTGACATACGTTGAAAAGTTTTGTACATGCACAAAATTTTTGGACGACTTTGGACGTACTACGACGTATGCCGGCGTGCTTCAGCGTGCTCTTAACTTATACAAAACTTACCCATAACTTATTCGATGTACGCCAGCATATTGGTCAAATGTTTCATACGTTGGCGTACGCTGGCTAAATCGTCATGGTGTGACGGCCTTAAGCAAGGCACCACTGTATAAGCAAATTATACATAATCTTGGCTCAAATTAAGCAAATGCAAATAGAAGGCATTCAAAAGATGTAATATGTAGTGTAATATCTGAGACGTTGTGTGTGCCTTTAAGAGATGGGGTCTGGGAAGTGATGGGTGTAGAGTTGTTTGCATAGTTAACAGTGTGGAGAGTGCCAGTGACTGGCATGATCTGTGGCTAACAGCAGCTCCTGTATGAATGTTCACTGTGCCATGACAGTAGTATTTTACTACACTCAGGAATGTTACATTGGTTAGACAATAGCCACCAAGTATGCTGTCAAAGCTAAAGTGTGAGTCTATGTAATGTCTTATTTATGTCTAAGATGTCTTATTTTCTATTATGATGTCAACTATATTTGGTAATACAGGTTTAAAAGTGACTATAGGAGTGTTATTTCATGTCTAAAGGGTTCTAATAATGCTAAAAACCATATTTAGATTGTCTTAAACAGCTTTTCTATGTTCTAATTTTGAAAATGTTCCATTTATAAATAAGTAATTAAGGATGAGCGAGTACACCACTATGTGTATCTATGTCTGTATCTGTTCACCCATCTAAATTATCTGCATCTGTAGCTGTACTCGGAATGGGCGAGGCATAGCCTGGAAGTGGGCGTGATTGAATTGGAAATAGGTGGGGCTTAAATTGACATGGATTTATCAGAACTTGCTGTATTTATTGTTCATTATTCAGATATATGTGTACTGTGTATGTGTGGAAGTGATCTGTAAGACTTTCTAGTAGGGCTGACAAAAAATAGCGCGTTAATGGCGGTAACTAATTTATTTCATTAATTCCGTAAAATTTTTTAGCGTATTTAAGGCATACTCATCATGGCAAGCCACTGCTCTTTGTCTCTGCTCTCTGAAGACAGACAGCGGTACAGGGAAGTTCCCCACAGGGTCTGTCGCTCTTTTATAACTTTATTCTGACCTGAACACACCAACAGCAGTGCAATTCAAACACCATATATGTACTTCCAACTCTGAACAAACTAAATAAACATCTGTAGTCTATTCATCATTGCAACGACAATTTCTAGTTGTCACTGGATAGGCCGCGAGATGCATTCACGAGCACTGAACATCACATCAACATCTTTATGCGTGTATGTGTTGTCTAAATCGGGTCACCAACACGGTGCCCGTGGGCACCAGGTGGCCCCTAAAGACCACATGAGTCGCCCGCCAGCCTGTTCTAAAGATAGCTAAAATAGTGCCACTTACCTGCGAGCTGTATTTATTTTTTTATGTTTCTATTCTTGAATGCAACATGAATGCACCAGGGCAGCAGCGGAGCTTTGAGAGTTGTCGTGACACGGACCTTGTTTTTTATGTTCAACTAACAGTGTGCGTCTATAAACGTAAGTAACCTGATTATTTCTCATTCGTTCAATGCTAGACGCTGTTTGCGCCTTGATATTGTATTGTGTTGTGTGTCATACACATCCAGCAGCCGAGCTGGTCACAATGAGCTAAGGTAGCCTTGTCAGCATTGCCACCAATTAATTACATTGTTAGTATGCTATTTCAATGTGTTTAGTATAATGCTGATAGCTCAGATGTTCTGTTGCTATTCATTTGTGTTTATGTCTAGGGAGGGGCGGTCGCTGTGTGTGACTGGCCAATCGTGGAGAGTGAATACATAATGAGGATTTTCAGTCATCACGATCACGCATAATGGCGAGCTATACTTGCTTCATGCTTGTACTCGGCAAAAATGCATTAACCGTAACGGATACTCGTCTATAACGAGTATCCAGCTCATCCCTATAAGTAATCCTACGTCATGGAAAGTCATGTATTGCGGTCGGGTCTGGAACCAATTAACTGCAATAAACGTGGGATGACTGTACAGAGTCAACTACTGATAATGTCTTAGAGGGGGACAATGACTTCTGGTTCCGATTTCCATGCAAACACGCTGCAAACAGGGATGTTTTGTGATAAAAATGTGTTACATAGTTGGACTCTTGCAGTGTATTAATAACATGACAAGACACGTACCTTATTGTACGCTCACCCTGGAAATATTCGTGAATGTAAATTTTCAACGTAAATCGAAAATGCTAACTATGTTAACCAAGGTTCCATTGTACAGTATATTGCTTTAAGTGTAGCTTGTCGGCCATGTTTGTGTAGTGTGTTGCAGCAGTACTAATGGTGTGTATATGAAGCATAAAACGTTTGCTGAAAGCGCATCCATATAGCACTCCACTTTTTAGATTGTTGTGAAATCACATTGTGTAGTTTGCTTCTCTTTTACGGAGACAACTGGATGTCCAGACATTAATTTCATTTGAAAACTTTTCCCCCCAAAAAAGTATTACCTTCCCTGGGGGTGTCCCCACCATCAGACGTGCATTTTTGTTTATGAGTGTCATAAACATCTTCATATTGTTATTATTATTATGTATTGTGTTGTTCTGGTCTTTGGCTTCGGTTAGCCATCCTTGGAGACTGAGCATTTCCCCCATGTATTAGATGAAAGACGGCAAGAAAATGCCCCTTATTTGGTCCCAGTTGGTTAAGTGTGTTCCGATCACTTCCAAGGTCTGGATGAACACGAGTCGCACAAAGGACTGTGCCTTGTAACCACATAGGCACACAATAAAAAAAGGATTTGCCTTATGCCTTAAACCCCCAAAGGAGAGACGTGTTACTGAAGAGGTCTAATGAACAGCAGTGTCAACTAAATGAACACAAAGCTTTTTCATTACTTTGATTAATTCCAGGTAAACAGTCAAGTAACCAGTAACCTGCTTTCCACTATTCATACTCATTTCCTCTGTGATGAACAGATAATAGAAAAGTGAGAGCGACAGAGATGAGAGGTTGAAGGTTAAACCTACAACTTTGACCCGCAGGGGTCAAAATGTAAGTGACCCACTTTATCAATCCATTTAGTGCCCTTCACTTCTTATGTCACTTTTGATGTTTCTTACATCATCAGTGCACAAGAGTTATGCTTTATCCTTCCATTAATATTATTTCATCCTGTGATACCCTTGCTCATTGTAGCTCAAAGCCCTCCATCTAATTTTTATCTTCTGCAAAATGTAACGCTTTGTTACTGAGCTTAATTCATATCTTCTTTTTTCCCCCCCCTCTCTCCTGTGCATAATAGGCCTTTTTATCTCCCTGCTTCACGGTGAAAGTTCACTCTCCTGTTGAGATTATTGTTAATATATTATGATTGAAACGTGGCTTGGTATTGCATTATTCGCTCATTTCCTGCGATGTAGCCGAGGATCTCCATAATTATTGTTCGTGTGAAACATAGTATAGTAATGAGGGCCTCATGCATTTTCCTTTCTACGTTGAAATGGACTCTTGTCATATTGTTATTCTGTTTTTCTCCTTATCTTCTTCCTGTGTCTCTTTTACCATCCACTTTACCTCCCTTCTGTTATTTGTCAGCAGCTAACTATCATGTGTACTTTAATAGGATGATTTGTTGTTAGGCAGACATGTGTCAGAATAAGCCAGTGGAAAAAAGCTAAATGATGAAATGAGCATGCGGAGCGGCGCTGTCTTGTCTGTAATGAATAGTGCGGGGGTCGGGAGGCGTGTGGTGCGGTAGGGGGGCTCTGTTTTTGGTTCCAGTCGACAGCACAGACATGGACCTCAGGTAGTGCGCTCATCAGTCCTGCTGTTTCTCACCATATGGAGTCAATGATCTGGGAGAGCCCTACACACACATTACGCACACACACACACACGTGCTCAGATAGATAGATTTTAATAAATTTCTTTGATTGTTTTTAGGAGAAAATCGCTTATATTGCAATTTATTTGAATGATGAAATAATGTCTGAATGTTCTGAACTCCTGTTTCCTTGCCGGTGTTGTATGAACAGAGTGATGATGCCTAGAGGTAATGCTATTACATGGATATACCTGTAAATTAATTTAGATCTGAAGTCTTGTTTTTCTTTAGACTTCAAAGTAGTTGAGACTAAATCAACAGCGCCTCTGCTGGTTGCAGCCAAGTTGCACACTCCATTTTTCCTCCATTGCTTCCAGACTGGATACATAACAATTCCACACAATGAACCGAATTTCTAACAATTGATTAGTCAACTACTATGTCCATCATGATCTCTAATCTCTAATATTTTACAGCTATGATGTAATGAAATGAAATACCCCAAATATTATAAACAGTTTTGAGTCACTGCAAATAGTAAAATAGATATATAATAAATAATATATACTGTATGTAATAATATAGCCTATAAAATAGTACTGTACTGCATATGGTATATAATAAATAGTAGATAAATGCACAAAAATATAATATTAACTCAGTGAACAAAATCATCTAAACCAAATCCCATGATTGTCCTTATCAGATGGTCAATAGGGAAATTGCTACAAGTATAAGCATTTAATCGTTTACATTTTATATTCTGTATAAAAAAAATATATTTACTAACATACAAATAAAATAGCTTAGTTTTAAAATTAAATTAGATATTTTTTGCCCATTTTTCCCAATGTTTAATTGGATGAAAAGGCACACAAGACAAATTGAATTAGACGTTCCCGCCTCTGCACAATTGAGATATCTGTTACAGATGATGTACCGTATAATGAATGCCTAATTTATGTAATTAGACCATTAAGCATAATCCGAGCATATGCTCTGGAAGCCCGGAGGTCTTTTTCCAGGTACTCCCTCTGATGTCACCCTGCCCAAACAACTAATGGAGTGGGACGCAGAACACTCATATTCCGGTTTCATCACATATAGCAGAAGAAAAATGTAGCTTTAATAGCGGTGCCCAGTTCAGAAAATGCTTTCGTGCAGAGCTCTTCTCCCAGTGAATATATTTAGCTTGTGAAGATGGCCTTTAAGAAGTGCTAGTGTCCCGTCATGTCGGTTAATGTTGGCATTGAGGGACTCCTTATGAGGGTCCTCCGTCTGCTAATTAATTGTCATTCTGCTGAATATTCATACTTTACCATCAGAGCGTCCTTAATTGCACCGTAAAACATCTCCGGGGGGCTGAAATCACCATGGACTTAATTAGAAGCGCGGACCTATTGGTTGGTTGGAGAGACTTGGAAATTGTTTTGCTTAATGCACAGGCCATGACAAATCTCTTTAAATCCTCACACCCTGCTAAAATAAAAACACGTTTGCACATGTTTTAATTGCAATTAAAATGGACAGGTTTGCCATATAAAAATACTGAAATTGAACAGAGGCTCACTCATTTATTAAGATATTATTTTTTATTAGTATCACAGAGGGAAATGAAGGTTACAGCAGCAAATAACATGCACAATAATTGCTCAAATAAATACATATCTAAAAATAAAAACACAGCAAGTGCATGCAGAATTAAGCACATTTCATGCCGATTTCGTGCAGATATATTAATATTGTGCATGAAGGTAATATTAATATAGTAATATAGTTGTGATTGAGATCTAATTACATTTATTAATGTTTTAGCTCAGCTCCGTATTGGACCACTCTCAGCCCTTAATGGTTCCATTAAAAAGAAAACTGTTGTTTTTCCCCACCCACCCACCCTTGCATGGCTCTGGGTGGCAGCATATTTCAACTGGCTTCAGTGTGTGACAATATTGTTTGGCTATCATTCGCTGCTTTAGGATGAATGGCATCTATCCTTTTTTAACAACATTTGTTTCCTATTGTGTTCCGGGGGCGCAGCAGAGGAGGGCAGACGTGTGAAAGTGGCTGTTTGATTCTCTTTTTCATCCCCATGACCTCGGCTTTTGTGTCTCGTCACCCTGGGAATGTCACGCCTCACTACTCTACTTTAAGATGTTTCAGAGAGTGCCCTTTGTTTTCCATCCTCGCTTTTTTTTATTTTAAATAAAAAAACTCGCACAAAATTGTCCTCCTGCTTATAAAGAATACTTCAGACTGAGGCACGGTTCACAAGTGCAATGCAATTTGGCTTATCCCAACCTTTGTTCGGCTTTTTCTACAAATGACCAAACATTGTGCAGACTTGATCTACTGCTGCTTGAACTCAGGAGTTTTGGGAGCAGCTAGGAGAGCCTATTCACATTCAGAGTCATGGTGGTATTTCAGTATGCGCACTGAACACGGACAAAGGGCCTATACTGATACCCCATCAGAAACCAAGCAGTCAAAAATAGTTATTGCAAGTCATGCAGGTTCTCGCTTTTTTGAATGCACACCAGCAAGTAAAATTGACGAGGATTAATCATTTCAGTTAGTCACACGTGTAAAAAAGAATGCTGTGTTGTGTAAAAGCACATAGTGACATTTATAGCATTTGCAGGAAATGTGCGTAAATTCCAAATGTGATTAACTTTTATGCGCACGAATTAAACACAATAAAAACCAATTTAATATGTTTTATACATGAATGAATGGATGTCAAAAGTTGTTTATCCATGGCGATGTGTTGTCATTATCCTCACTTCCTTTTGCACAAAACCGTTTGGGCTGAACATTAATAGGAACTGACAGGTGTTAAAAGCCACTCTGCAGGGGGAAGAGTGGGAAGACCCCCCCGCACTTTTTAAAGAGATATTTTAACAGATTTGTCTCGCCAAATAGGCTTATATTTAACTATATTTCAAATGTATCTGTTTTGGATGCTCTTTGCTTTCTCTTTTTGGTCCAAATGTCCCCTGCAATGCGATTCTATTCTGTGATCCGTCAGACTGGTGATGGGGTGCATTGTGGATTTATTTGGGTGGTGGTAGGAGAGGGAAGGCGGGATGGAGGGCAGCGGGGCTGAGGTTTTGGAATTAGCATAAATTATGAGCAAATCTTCGTGTGCGTGTGTGTGGTCTTCGCCATTGCAAACCCTCCAAGCGGAAAGGTGGCCCTCCATGGCCAGAAAAAAAGAAAGGGAAAAAAAAGCCTGAATAGCAGTCGCTCAAAATAGGCTTCCCATTTGGTTTTCACATTCATATAATTGACTTATGGATATTTTATACAGTTTTCCACCACACCATCTTCAAGGGTTTATTTGCATTCCTGAAGTACTCTCCTTTACATAAACACAATAGGGCTGATTACTTCATGAAGTTGCAGTTTGAACAGCATCGTTTGCATTGTGTTGCAATGTTTTCATATCGTCCACTTCCTTTGCTGCATGCACATGTCATAAAAATAAATGCAAACATACATATGATTTTAACAGTATTTAAAATCCATTTTTCTGCACACTCTGGAACATTAAATGTACACTCATTTTATCTAAAAATATGAACGAGAACAACATTTTATATTTGCTTGAAATTATTTTGCTACCTTGACAATTGGGTTAATATTAAATATAAAATTAGGCACTGTGAGAATACAATTTTATGCACAGCACTTTGCATATATTTAAATGAAAAGTGACGAATACACGCGCGTTTGCCCTGAAAAGAAAATAAACAAATGACATTCCTAACGTGATGTTACTGTCAAATATTTGTCCAAGTGTCAAGCATGAGCGCATACCTCCACACACCGAGTGCCATCGCAGTTCAATTCCGGTTGCCGAGCCTTTTCACCCCTTTTTCTGTCTTCAAATGGAAATGATTTCCATTGGCCCAAGGTGTCCATGTAAATAGGTGTAAATGAAACCAGATTATGCCTTCCTCCCTCCTCCTCCTCCTCGTCCTCCCTCTCTCTACCTCCTCCTCCTCCTCCTCCCATGGCAATTGTCATGTGATAGCAAAGAGGTGGCACATTAATGGAAGCTCCTCGGCGGGGGTCTTTTCTGCTCATGTCACTACATAAAACTATCAGATGGTTCGAGGAGGGCCATGGAGGCGTCATTCACTTAGTCCAGGACTCCTCAATGAAGTCTAGCGAGCTCCTTTAGCGGGACCAGCTAGGAAAAAGACGTCCAAGCAAGCGGTTCCTCTCCATTGATGTGCCGACTCTTCACAGGCGCACAGGCCGGGAAAGCAACTCCTGCATGAAGAAACTCGCACCGAGGAATTAAGGGTGACTACCTTTTTTTGTTTTCTGGTGAAATTGATCAAGGATGCCTCGTCCGGGGAGAAACACGTACAGCGACCAGAAACCTCCATATTCGTACATCTCTCTCACGGCCATGGCCATCCAGAGCTGCCCGGAGAAGATGCTCCCCCTCAGTGAAATCTACAAGTTCATCATGGATCGCTTCCCGTACTACAGAGAAAACACGCAGCGATGGCAGAACTCGCTGAGACACAACTTATCCTTTAACGACTGCTTCATTAAGATCCCCCGGCGTCCAGACCAGCCGGGCAAAGGCAGCTTCTGGGCGCTGCACCCCAGCTGCGGAGACATGTTCGAGAACGGCAGCTTCCTGAGGCGCCGTAAGCGCTTCAAAGTGTTGGGCGCCTCCGACCACCTGGCTCCGAGCAAGCAGTCAGACGCCGCCCACTACCTCCAACAGCAGGCCAAGCTGAGGCTCAGCGCCCTGCAGGCGGCCACCGGCACGCACCTGCCCCAGATGTCCACCTACAACCTGGGGGTGTCCCAGACCTCTACGTTCAAGCACCCCTTCGCCATCGAGAACATCATTGCGAGAGAGTACAAAGTCCCAGGAAGCTTGGCCTTCTCCACCATGCAGTCCATGTCTGCTGGCTACCCGCTGCACAACCAGCTCACCACGGCCTGGCCGCACATGTACAACAGCAGCGTGATGGACACGGCGGCACCCATCTCCATGGCACCCAGCGACTACAGTGCCTACGGTGTGCCCATCAAGTCCCTGTGCCACGGGGCGCAGACTTTGCCCGCCATCCCGGTGCCCATCAAACCCACGCCGACCTCAATGGCGGGATTCTCGGCGCTACCCCCGCACCTGCCCGCCTTCCTGTCCAACTCGCCCCAGTCTCTGAGCCCGACATCTCCACAGACAGCCACCAGCCAAAGCAGCCCCGCCACCCCCAGCGAGACGCTCACCAGCCCGGCCACCCTCCAGTCGGTGGCCGTGCACTGACCTGCTGGACCCCCAATAACCCCAAACGAACTGCTGGTACCGAACCCAAAGTTTATATATCTGTGTCGTCGGACTATTCAAGGCGAGTTGCATATTGATTCACTTGTGTATACGTTGAATGTGTCGCTTTAAATCGTGTCCTAAAAATTCCAGCACAGAATCTTGCAGTATTGCTCTTCAAAAAAATATAAATTATTATTTGAAAGTTCCTATTGACTTTAACGTGTTGAAGGGAACGTTTGTTTCAGGCCACTTGGAAGGTTTTCAGTTTTTATACTCGCAAAACTTTTGCACACTTTGTGTGACCACCGTGAAACTGAACTCTGAAGATGTAGAGATGGGTGAGGGTATAAACCAAATAGGTTACAATTCCCTGTAAAAAAACTGAAAAAGATAAAAAAAGAAAGAGATTAAATCTTTCCAATATTAAAACAGTCTTATTGTGAGACGTGCTCAAAAATGCAAGATGTGAATATTGCAAATAACTGATACCGAAATGTTGTAAAATGCACTTTTTAGTTTTAGATATCTATTTTCCAGAAAAAAAACATGTTCTGTGAAGCATTTAATTTAAAAGGCTGTGGTGACCACGTGGATCAGTTGCTGTAAATTTGTACTTTTTTTTTTTAAAAAGGTGAAGCATGCATTCTAAACAAAAATGTGTTGTTACTGTTCATGTTGTTCATGTTTTGTTTTATTTTCGTTTGTTCGTTTTGCAAGCATGTGTGCGTTTGAAAAGTGCAAACAGTCTGCAAGGAATTGGAAAAAATGGTCATCCAAATATTTTCTCATTAAAAGTGAAGTAAACAATCAGGGTGGTTCAGATTATTTCATTAAACCTAATAAAATACTGTAAATCGAAATTTCATGCTAATTTAACTCTGTCTGCCATAATGATATTTTGTCAATAATAACCGTGGTTATTACAGTGATTATCTGGTATTCTAACCTGTATGATTTGAGTGTGAGACTTTCCTCGAAGCAGACAGACGTGATTTGTGCGCTCCATTAGAATGCATGGTGCACCCATGCCATGGCCACAGCGCAGACAAGTGTGCTCATTCATCAAGCTGCAAAAAAAAAGTGTAACAATAAACATTCAACATGCAATTTCACCTCAGATTGGCATTATTTTTAACGCAACTCATTTCATGGGTTACAGTAATAACGCGCGCAGATGTGTTTTTTCCTGCACCTGCACTTGTGCACACTTAAACCGTTTTATAAATGCTGTACCACAAAACACGTTCTACATTTAAATGGAATCTTTTCTGTGTTATTTTTAAATAAACCCAATGGAGCGTCAGTCCATCGAAGGGTATTAAACGAATACATTCCGTCACTTTATGCAATGGACTAGATCAAATAAAGGCGATCGGGCCACTTCATTCTGCCTCATTCACTCGGATTGAAAGTGCAAAGAATAGCAAACTTCAGCTGGGCCACCAATGTAGATTTAGCCTTTTTTCAGCAAGACAAAAAGACTGATTTTTTTCACAAACACATTGCTGACTGGGGAACTAGGAAACGAGCTGCGAGACCCTTTTGGAATTTAAATCTGCACCCCTCCCCCGTGGACTGTTTGTACAACAGTGTCACTTTTTTCTCTCCTCACTTTTGTGTTGTGTGTGCAACATTAAGTCCTGACTGATTGCTGATATTGGAGCTGCAACAACACTTTACAAGCTTTTATTTTTTGTCTTAAAAAAGAAGGGAAAAATTAACTGAAAAAAACAAAATTCCTTTCTGTTTACTACTAACTGTACCTATTTAGTTAGTAGTTTATACAACTAAACACTGACGGTTTGTGCTCTGTACACATATATTTATTTTACAAAACCAAATAATTGAATCAAACATATGAATGTTTTTCACAATATTAATTTGTAAACATTAAAAAATAATTCGTTTTGATGCCAGTGCATCCCAAAAATAATTAAAATATATTAACATTCTTTTTTTGTTGTTTTTGTTCTAAGAACAAACGACAGACGATTCTTTCATTTCAACAGTGCAGGCTTATTTAGTCAGTTTATTATGCTCAGCATAACACACCTCAATATTTGACATTGAGGACAAAAAGTCATTTATTTGCAATATGGAGAGTGGAAAAAACATAATGAACTTATTGTTTCTGAAATACATTTTGTCATATTTAATTAGAAAACCTTGACCAATAAAAGTTTGGGATGTTTTTTTAAACACAAATTAATTTTCTACTCATTTCATCTCTTATTCTGCAAAAAAAAAAAAAAAATTAAATCAACTCCTGCTGCAACTTTTAATCTGATAATTCCTCACCAGCGTCTAATGTGTGTTGACATTGTCCTTGTTGCTCCACTATGTTACACTTGGACAACGACGAAGGTCATCACCAGCAGGAGATGAAATATAGACCACTTGCAAAAACCCTGGTGTTGTAGTTTAATTAAAATAATTCATTAAAGTGGAGGCCTTAGGTAATTAGTATGTATAATTTATGATTTGCTTAATGCATGCAGGCAGTGGCCTCTGCAATAAACTCAACTTAACCTCGAGTATAGGGGAACTTATACAGACGGGGCTGTTGTTATTTACTATGTGTTTATTGTTTGGCTATTTGTCAAGAGGATGTGAGTGTTTCATAAAACCTGCCCGTTGTCTGGCTCTCGCAAACATCTTATTTGTTTAGGGGTTTATCTTGTGGATTTAAAAGAAAAACTGTCAAATTTGCTATAAAGGGGCCTTATTGGGGATTCACCCCCACCCCCAACATACTGTACATTGCCATCGTTCTGCTGGTCACTGAAGTTGAAGAACAGTTCACACTTGATGCTGACAGAATGAGGACATGCACAAACAGCGGCAGGTAGCTCGCCCAGCTTCCCGCAGCCGGTTGTCAGCTCTGACTTTTAGTGAAAAAGGCAAAAGTAATCACACACGGACCAAACGCATCTATTATCTCGACAAATGTGTCAAGTTTTTTGCAGGACTTTGACATTTTCAAACATGCCTGCCGGCTGTTTTGTTTAATTCTTGCACGGTTAAAAAAAAAATAAAAACAACAAAGTTAACCAAATATTTTCCCATGGAGCTGTGCAGCACTGTAAACAGATGTGTAGTGGTTTATACTCATATGATCGCAATACTACAACAACCGCTTTCTTGTGCTCGCATGTAACTAACTCCTACCTAATGAGTGAATTTCATCACATTTTTGCTGCACATCAGCTTTTTATTTTATTTGACGACATAAAAAGGACTGGAGACGGAACACTCACCATCAACGAGGGTTGACTCATCAGTGCTTCCTGCAGACTAAATACATTACATGGCAGTGTGGGAGGGCAAAGGGCAGGTAGTGGGCAGCTTGGAGGAGAGGCAAGGCTAGGCGGCAGCTTTCGAGGGCTGGCTCAGCCAAACACCCGTGTGTGCATGAAATTAGAGTGTCAACATCTGATTCATGCTGCTGGCTGGTGACTGTGAAACAAATTATGTCAGCGGGTGGCAAAATTCCACTGCAGCCACTGCAGCTCCAACAGACAGTGGACGTCATAAGAGACTGACCTAGTGGATATTCTCTATAGTTGGACACTACGAAAAATCCAAATGGATACATTTCCAACGACGTAAATGCCATTGTGCCTTCACACTGTAGTAATGTTGTAGTCTATGCTGATAATGCTACACTTTGTCATGAAAACCATTATATTTTGCCAATTCTTTTCAAGGGTTATTTGGGGTTAATACTTGGCTTAATAACTGCCACTGCTTTTGTGTGCGCAGTGCACACAAACAGGTATCGTGAATCGTGTTCAATTTTGTGTTTGAGCCAAAATTGGTATATTTTCCCTTGACGTTATGATATTTTTTGTCATAGATTCATTATTATGCAAAAGACATTACATTACATTTCAGATGACATGAATGAAACCTGTTTGTTTTGTTTTGCTATGGCCCCTTATTAGGGGTGTCAGGAGACACCCAACACGAGATTGGATCCATGAGAACGAGACAAAACACATTTGTTTTTGTGTTTATTAGTTATTGGAATCAAAGTATCAACATTGTACCTTTTTCGTTAAATTATGCTGATTTTTTTCCACTTTTGCTGTGTTTTTTGTTTATTCTATTTCTGCAATGAGCCACTTTCCACAGATGGCCCCTGGGCTACACTTTGGACACCCGAGGTGGATGCGAGTTGTTGCTAGGGGATGGAGGAGTGTGTCCAAGCTCTCCCTTCTGACCGCTTGTATTTAATAACCGGATAAATGCATGACGCACACCCTTACTTGCTAGATACAGCAACCATGTCGCTAAATTTTCAACACGGATCTCTTCTACATATGAAATGCGTTATGAAGCGGAGTTAGGGTCGCCACAATACCATTATTGATGAAGAAGGACACCCATTTAACCTTTTATCTTCCAATACATTGACACCGACACACCTGAAATTGATTTCTGCTACTTAGAGCATTAGTCACTAACTTCCACCGGCCATTTCCGGTGCTTGTAAAGATGGCGCTCAGCCAAATGTAAAGAGAGCAAATAGAACCGCTCGGTGATTAAGGGTGCAGACAAGTTCAAACATCTACATGTTTTGATATGACAAATCTTAAGTAATTTTGATCAAATGTAGACTTATTACAGCTTCTGCTTGGACATTAAAACAGCAGTAGCTGTTCAACTCAGGTGAAAAAAGCAGCCACACGTCACTCGTTGACACTGACACTGGGAACGCCAAGGTGCGCTTAAAGCACTTGATGTGTGGTTCCAATAACGCCTCGCGCACTGCCATTTCCATATGTCTGTATTATCATTAATAGTAGCGATGCCATAGTTCAGTCTGATTGGCTTCTGGCTGCCCTACTCGTGAGACAGCTTTTCTCCGAACGAGAAATGTAATGTTTTAATTTCGTGAGATTTCGTGACACTACGCCTTATCATACATACTGTATACACAAAAAACGTAAAGGCATATTCACACTGGGCCATTGGCAATGTGCTTTAGACCACTGAACACTTAAAACCGGGCATGTTTGGCGAGTGTTAGCACTGTGATTGACGTTCAAGTTTTGTACACTTCCCTTCCGCTGACTCAACTGGAAGAGGTGGGCCAGGGCATGGCACAATTGGCCATGCACACGCTCAGTGTAGCCCAGTCATATAAACACTGTAATGCTGTCACGTTTCGCCTGTTCATTTCATTATATAGAAATATATTCAAAAGGCAGTAACTTTCACTATACAGAGGAATGGATGTGTCAAAATGCATGAACAAGGCGGTTGCTGTCAGGGGTGCCGCCCCTTTTCTTTTTTAAGATATATTACTGTACCTATTTTTTGAGGCTCTTTCCCCCCATATGGTGCCCCTGGTTGCTGTTGCTATTTAAGGCTTCTGATTAGCTAAGTATTACATTTAAGTTATGCATTTAAAAATAACTGTTTGTTTGGACCTAACAAAAACCATGCCTGTTTCTACTACAAGTAATTCCAATAGATTATGTTCTTAAATTATCACGAGGGCAGACGCTTCAGGAAAGCATACCTGTCCTAAAGTGATGTACTTGTGAAGTCTTGCACTGCAGATTTGATGCGTGTCTTAGTCAGAAGTAATCATTTTACAACCAAGTGTTTTCCTTAGTGTGACAAAGATGCTATTTGATGGCATCAAAGCTCTCAACTGAAGTGAACTTTTCAGCAATTGAAATGCATTTCACATGAGTGATACAGTATATGATCAATAGCGGCACGGGCCTGAGTTCTTGTGCATATGGAACGCCATCTTGCTACACCTAATGTGGGAGTCGGGCAGGTTGAGGCAAGGTGAGACCAAGAACCAACAGAACGCCATCCATCAAGGTTCAGGCTCCAGCCTTGTCAACCTGCAGCTATTACATCTGACTTGTCTCTCACATGTCTGCTTCTTTTTTATTATTTAGTACTGCTCAAATGAGCGACATGCAAGCGTCCCAGTTCTGTTAATAGGCGAGGTGGTGCACGCCTGTGAAGGGCGTGTCTGTTGTTGGCACCACACTTTGACCAAATGCTTGTTCATGCAGAACCCGAATGTGGGAAGCCAGTTGAGACAAACAAGCGGTGTTAATGAAGGTACTTAACAGATTTGACACAACAGTGTTTTTCCTTCTCAAGTGTTTTATCTGTGAGGCGTCAGAGCTGTAACAGATTCTGTGGATTTTAGCAGCCCGCTGTTTCCCCTTTCAAACAAGCGTTGAGAAGCTAATTCATCACCCGTCCTTCGGATCTTATCATAGCCTCTGCGGCCGTAAACCAACACTTGCGCAGGACTTCAAAGGTGTGTTGGGTTGCAGAGGTGATAAGGGGCCTTCATCCACTCGGGGCCAGTTCCTTGCAGAAATGCGTTGGAGCTGATTAGTGGGAGTTACGCAGCGAAAGCCCTGTGGGCCAGCAGCTGGGAGAACGAGGTGTGAGTTTTGACAGCTCCTGTTTCTCCCCTCTGGATAAGTTGCTGGGTCAGGGTGTCCTCTGAGGGGCCGGGCGGTCACCATGCTGGATAGGAAGTCAGCGGTAATTGCCATTCAGCCAGTGGGACAGAAGAAGAGGCTGCAATAATCAGCCTAGAACAGAGTCAATTTCCTCTTTTGTCTTTGTGTGTGTGAGAAGGCATGCCACCTACTTTCATACTGTCTGATAACATCTTGTAAAAGATTCCCTTCCTTCTTTTTGCCGCGCACTTGGAAGCCTTCATTGGGAGGAGGCCCAGATGGCTGTTTGTTATTGCATAACAAGGCTGCATTGTTTTGTTAATGTAACTTCATCTGTCTTTGATCCAATCTTATGTTGTCATGGCCAGTGTGAAAATCCCTATTAAGTGCATGATCCAAGTGCTGCGCTCATTGTGATTGTGATTATCTGCTGCATTGAAATTCCACTTTGTTCCTTTGTCTCTTTGTTAGTGAACACAATGTGGGGTTAATTAGCAGCCACTAGTAACCACTGCGTTCCTGCATCCTTCATCACAGCTGAAGTGTACTCTTTACTGGGAGAAACCAGGGCTGCTGGCACTAACAAGACCAAACACAAGACCCAGGCCAATTGAAAGCAAGCGGAATACAAACGCTACCGCAACTTAATCCTTTTCAGGCTACACAAACCCTGCAATGTCTCAACGGTAATTGTTTCTTCACTTCATTAATGACACTCACGGTGGATTTGTTTTTTCTCAGAAGCCACACGAGGAACTGACATGGTGTATTTTCATGCCGACAAAGTAACACACATACAGACGACAATTATTGTTTGATCTGCCAAATTACATAAGTAATACTGTACTGTAAATGCTCTAATTATAGCTGCGGCATTCATTTACCTAAAATGCAAAGAGGACGGGGCTTTAATTGGAAGCAGGCAATAATTGGAGAAAGGTTGTTACTTACGGTATTCGAAAACTTATTACATACAACTTATTTTACAAACGTTATGAAACATCCATTCTCCCTTGGGCATCCCTGTGTGGAGTTTGTATGTGCATGCGTGGGTTTTCTCCGGGTACTCCAGTTTCCTCCCACATTAAAAAACATACATGTTAGGTTAATTGGCGACTCTAAATTGTCCATAAGTATGAATGTGAGTGTGAATGGTTGTTTGTCTATATGTGCCCTGCGATTGGCTGGCGACCAGTCCAGGGTGTACCCCGCCTGTCGCCCAAAGTCAGCTGGGATAGGCTCCAGCATACCCCCGCGACCCTAAATAGGAGAAGCGGTATAGAAAATGGATGGATGGATGGATAATAATGATTTGGAGTGAATGACAAAGTGGAAAGGTCTCTTTGAACACATTATTGAGTGGCTTGTCTCAGGTAGTAGAATGGTCATCTCCCAACCTGACTGCTGTGGGCTCGATCCTCAGCCCCCTCAAGTCTGTGTCGAAGTATCCTTAGGCAAGATATGGAAACCCCATGATACATCAGTAGGTGAATGAGGTGAGTGTCAAAGCACTTTGATTACCTTTGAATGCAAGTGAAAGCTCATTTACCACTTCTTAACAAATATACTGCACAACACAGCAGCTACAGAACTAAAGTTAGCGATAACACTTAACAGGTGTGTGTATATTTTCTGATTCCATTGAGGACTGTTTTCAGCCTTCATATCAAAATGATAACAGCAACCTTAATAATGCTATAAGGTTTTTGTTGTCAGGCTCCAAAATGTTATCATACGAACAAACCAAAACTGAAAAAAATAATTTTCAGTTAACGGTCTCCAACGCCTAAAGCTGACCGATGGCAGTTGTGAATTTCATATTTCTATATTTTTTTCTCAGGAATAAGAAAGAAACGGGTCTACAGCAGTATTCATAAAAACACACAGAAATGATTATTATTATATTATTATTATATTATTAAATGTAAATGGGTCATTCTCCTGAAAGGGGTACCAAAAGCGTGGCATAGCAAGCAAAAATTCAAGTTGTTATTTTCTAACCAATTTGTATGACTTGTTCTGTTTAAGTTTAACTTTAATATCACATCTTGGTATATTTCATGGTGGTAGGGCACTGAAATCTCAATTGTAACATTTACATAAAACGGCTCTAATTTATTTCTCATTTTTTGATAAATGCTTGTTTTGGACTTTTAACAGTACTGAAAATACTCTGAATACTAATAAAAAGTATTTTGACATTTTTACACGCGCGTCTCACATTTTCAGTGTGATTAACAAGGGCCACATCGTTTCTGTAGATTTTCTGTGCATACTCATAAACAGTAAGGAAAAAATGATATAGTGCACTTTATGGTTTCATACTTGAACATGTTGTTGGAGGAAAATGAGTGAGCTGAGTGGAATTTTTCACAGATTTGGGGATAAATGAATGGAATCATCATTGTAAACGAGCATTATTTTGAACCTAACATGGACATCACAACGCAAGTATAGGAAAAACACATTTAAAAGTATTGTAAAGAAATTCTTTTTATTCATTATTCAATAACCATCATCAAAATTGTTCTGTTTCGATAAGATAACATCCCCCCCACAAAAAAACAGCAAAGAAAAAGAGGGATTTGACTCTGAAGGATATTGAGGTCGCCGTGTGATTTACAGTATAGCCAAGCTAATATAAAACAACAGGAAAAACAAAGGACAAAACCATATAAAATATGTGAAAATGGTGTTTTAAATAATAACAAAGTAAATAAGTAAAATAATGAAACAATTCTAATAAGTTGTTAACAATGAAAACCTTTTATAAGAATGAAAAGTGATTCAAAATTCACAAATGGCTCCGTTTGCGAAAAATGTGTGTCCACACTGTGCTGGAATAGTAAATGGTTGCATCCAGACAGGAATGGATCACTGGGTGAAAATGATGTAACACACAAGGCACACGTACGTTTGGCGCTGTAAACAGACGCACAGACTCAACCACGTGACACACCAAACTACAGAAGAAGAAAGAACATGCACTTAAGTCTGTTGTCTTCCGCTTTCCACTACTTCTGAGTCATTTTGGCGTATAAGAACACAAAATATCAGGAGAATATCGACTGGGGTGAGTCATGCCAGTTGAAATATCCAGATACTATGTTGGCTTGTCGTCAAAGCTCATTTCTGGTCACATGACGGCGACAGGGTGGCGATGTGTCGACGATGTCATTGTTTTCATACAGCAGCAGTTTTGCGTGTTTAAACAGGTCGGCGTTTTCAGATTTTCCCACTCTGAAAGCTGTTTTCAAAATATAGTTTCAGGGCACCCAGAACGCTCTTTCCGTGTGGATGAAAGGCTGAAACCAATGTTCCCTCTAATTTTTCAGGGGTCTGAGCATACACACAAACGACCTGAGCATTCCTTGCACCTCTGTGAGCGCCATCAGACCTGCACACTTGTAGTATCACACCTGTTCAAAACCTGCGAATTTCTGGTAGTCCAACTTCCATTCTGTGGTATTTTGTATATGAGTGGCTTCAAAAGGTAAGCAAAGTGTATTTCACAATGTAGCTTTCCTTTTTGTCCACCTCAGACAAAACAAGCCCTGAAACTACCTCCTCCAATGAATAAGCTGAATGCTGTAGGAATCCCCTAGTATATCATTTTTTCCCCATTTCTTCTCTTTTTTCCCACTTATTTTGTTAATTATGTCTACTTTTATAGTTCCTTTCTGTTTTGCAGCCACCTGTTATGGCACTATTTCACTATTTACTATTTCTGGAAATGTACTTGACAGTGATGCCACATTTGCTGTATGTGTTTACTTTTGTCTGAATAAAAAAATTAAATAAAAACAATCTCAAACGAAAGAAACAACAACCTTCCATTCGGGCAAACTGGGTTTCGCACTTCCTGTATTCGGTAAGTCCGGCCATCAAGGTAAAAGCATGCCAGTACCACATGCATGGTAAAAAATCCCACCCATATCTCACCCTTGTCCTTCTGTTCCCATATACTCCGACAGCCAGCCCACCTTAAAAGACCTTTTTTACTTTAGCTTGGTGAGTGGATGTGGCACTGCCCGTTCTTTTTGCCATAATATGGTGTTAGCAAGCAGCATTTAGCTCCCTTTAACTCCCCTGCACCAGTAACTATAAGCTAACCTGCAAAATAGCGACATGTACTACGTAATGCGATATTAATGAATTGATTGGCTGCGTAAGTAAATACGTACCAACGGGATCTCATCATTGGTCGGACAGTGATTGTTATCGTGTTGGTACCGCTTGTTGTTGCTTGTTACTCACGAAGTTGCATTGCAAAATGGTACAGAATAAATTATGTGTTTATTTTATTTACTTTTCAGGTTGGATTTTATTTTGTTGTGCTGAAAGGATTTGTTGCGCGCTGAGAACACAAGATCCACTGCAGTGGCACACTGCTTACACATTATGACTTACCTAGCGGAAGAAAAAGTAGTTCCTACCAACCGTGTAAAATGTTAGACAAGATCTCAGTCATTTAGTTACTTTCCACTGGTATTACTACTGACCAGGGCGTGACGTAATGTCAACGTGTGTTTACATTTAACACAGAGCAAGTGGATGGACCCTTCTTCAAACGCTGTACAAGAATCAACACTGTGTTCTTCATAGCATTGTTAGTTAGCACAAGAGCAACACACTTCACCTTCCACGGAAACATGATGTAAAAAAATAGTTCCCCAAAGTGTACTATTCAGTAGAAATTTGGATCGTGACATGTATCCTGGATTCAGATTTTTTAATCAGTGTCACTTTCATTATTGTTAGAATTTTAATGAAAAACCAAAGAAGGAGAGGTTCCGCAGGTCCTTCATACCGACCGGTGTCAGGCTCTATAACACCTGCACCACCTGAACCATGTTGTACTTGTAGTCAATATGCATTTCTTTACACTGTACTCTTTACTTGCGTATCTTGCTTGCTGCTGTAACAAGTAAATTTCCCCGCTGTGGGATAAATAAAGTACAAATACAATACAATACAATACAGAAATAACCCAGAAATAATCTGAAGTTCACATTGGGTGTCAAGGCTGACGTCAGCTCATTTCTATATAGTTTTCCTCAATTCAATTTTAGTTACATTGTGTGTGGACTACGCTGGTCAAAGTACACATTTTGGATGCAGCAAAATGTGACAGTCATAATAAACTTTGGCATACTTAAACAGTACACGCCAAAGAATACAGACAATGTTATGTTAAGAGTCAAAATGACCATAAAATGGCGATACCTGGTTTTCATCAAACAGTAACTATATTAAGATCTATTAACTGGCCAGGTTAGTCAGAAATACTAATAAATGCAGCTTAGGTGATTCATATATGCGTATTATTTCAAGTGGGAGCGCAACGAGACATCTTCAATATTGCCTTCCGCCACCGTCAGATGGGCCCATTCCCTGGTGGTCTAATTTATGTTAAGTCACAAACCTCCCCTATGGCTGTTTTGAGATGTTCAGAATAGAGACTGTGTGCTCCAGGTTGATGCCAGCGCCACAATCCCCTGTGTAATTGTTCTCTATGGGAAAAGCAGATCTCAGTGAAACCATCTGCAAGTCCATGGGGCAGTTTCCTAAGAATGAGTGGACTTCTTAGGGGGTTCCCGCTTCAATCCAGTTTCTCTTGTGAAGCAAGTAATTAATTCAAATCTCAGGAAGTCAATGGCTGCCCGGATCAGAGGCACGTAGCATGCAGCTGCTGATACCTCTGTATACGCCGCTTGTCTTCTCAGGAAGTCACCAGACTTAAAAAAAAAAAAAAAGACAAGACAACAATGGGTGCATGCACCCACACGGGTTTCAGATAACACAGAATTTAAACTGTTATTTTTGTGCACCATGTTGGCAGAGAGCACTTGTGGCTAATCTTTATTGTGATTGGGATGTTCATCGGCAATACACTTGGGAATTTGGCTTCTTTCTGAATGATGATCAGGTTTCAAGGTTCTCTGCTTCCTGTAGGTATAATATTTCTTTTAACACGTGTTCGAAAACAACTAATAATATGTCTGTAAAATAAAGTTACCGGTTCAAGAAAGTAGTTATCACACTCATGTAAAGTTTGATAAAACTGTATGGCCATTTTTGTGATGATGCACTGAAAAAGCCGTCACTCCTTTCATTTTTATACTTTTTGGGGGCGGTCATTAAATTCGTTAGTACAGAATGATGAAACACAATGTAAGAGCCAAAAGCGGCACTTTAAGAATCATCTCCCTTCTCTGTCTGTGACCTGCAAAGTGGAACGCATGAGACTTTAAAGTTTGTTTGCACTTATATTTATTTAACATAGGATACGCGGCGTGGAAGATGGATGGATGGATAATTTGAAGGTGCACAATTCTGGGGTGTGAAATCAAATGGCCTTTGGTGCTAAATGTTTAAGTATGAGGAGTGTGATTCACATGGTAGTAAACTTCCCCTTCTCGCTCCCCTCGAGACGGGGCAGGGCCCAAGCTAAATGCCTGGCTGGGCTGTTCCCTAAAGCTCATTGTTATCTGGCCCTTGGAGGAAGCCACTGCTGTGCTTCCAGCCTGTCTCTGACAACAAGTGTAAATAAGGATCTAAATAACAAACAGAGGAATGCAAGCTTGCATGTCCCTCTGAACTTCACAGGGCAATGCTTTAGCCCGATGTGTAATGGCGCTGTCAAAGGAGCGCGCAATGGTCGGCTAATTTCTTTTCTCAGACGTCATTTGATTGCACTGTTGACAACGATTGAATAGAAACGGCCTGTGAATTGCTGTCTTGGCTGTTGTCACTTGTCAATAAAGTGAAAAACACTCACAAGCCAATCAGAAAATCTGCCTTTGCAAAGATAAAAATGCAAAATTTTGAGTGATACAATTCGGTTGCCATTTTATATAAATGCACTGTATCATACTGATGTATTTATAGCATTTTGTCCCCCTCAGAGAGCAAAATAAATGAACAAAAATATCAGAAACAGCTATGATACAGTGTGTGTATGGTAAACTACAACAATACACATATTGTTGAATAAATACATTACATGAATTAATACACTTATTGGATTATTATGTATTGTACAGCGTATAATGGGGTCGCGCATTATAAACAATATATGCAAGCAACGATAGAAATTTGGCCTACGATAAATTTTGTCTGTGAAAAAACTGGAATTGTACTGTTCACACTGACATGATAAAATCAGATACAGATCACATATGAACAAAAAATCAGAAAGGACCTGCAATGTGAACGTAGCCATGGATGTATAGTTATGTATTATTCAGTACACAGGATGCATATGCTGTACACAGGTAAGCACTAATTATCTTAATAATCAACATGCTAATGCATATTGTTTGTTATTTTTGCATACTTTACTAGAATTCTCAAACATGTGTAGGCTGAATGTCTTTTCCTCCCCATAGAAGTAAGTGGTTAAACAACTTTATTGACATTTCCACTGTGACCAAATGGAAGCCATGTCAACAAGTTTTTCTCCCACTTGACCCCTGACAGTCAGGAGTCCTTGCTCCCCTTTGCGTTGGAGTGTGTGTTGTGCAGTGTGATGGAGGGTCCTCCAGAATATCAGCATAGAGTTATGAGGCCACCTCCCGCTTATACGCCCTCTCTTGTTGGCGAGGGCGTGCTGGAAGGGGCATGCCCTCGTGGCCACAAATCAGCAGGGAAAGCAGGCTGTATCTTCAAAGGGTGGGTTACCACCCCACCCCTCACACATGATTTACAGCCCCCACAGAGACAAAGTTAGGCACGGCCACTGTCTTTGCACCTGGGCCTTTATCAAGCAACCAGGATGAGCTCTTTGCAGAGGACATTCAAATGTACAAGGAGCAGATTAGGCCGACTCAATCTTCTTTCGCTTGGAGAAAGAAAGAGGAGCGGCTGACTTCAAAAAGCTTTCTTTCCCCTCTGCTTCTTAAACGAGTGAAAGGCTTCGTGAGCGAACACAGCCTTGTGTATTCAAAGTGCTAATTCACAACTTATTCTTCTAATACACTCATGAAGCACTTTTAATTGTGTTAGTTCGCATTCCAAAGGCATGTTTGTAGCTTTTAATTGGGGTCTCTTTGAAATCATTGAAATGCATGACTTGTGGGGCCAACTTAAACAGTTCTCATGTGCTTGGCTGGGAGGCGGAATTTGCATTCCCAGGCCCGAGTACTGCTCAAATAGAGGCTATTACACTAATGACGCTCCACTCTTCAAATGCAATGCATGCTTGTCATAGTTGTCATTTCAAAGATGAACATAGATGTTGGCCCAGTGGGGTGATTTGTGTGTTTTGACCCTTGTGATTGTTCTTCTCTTTTGTGAAATGAGCTAAAAATACACACATTTACAATATATTTGTTTTGTAAAAAGAATCTGTGTAACAAAGAATTTGTGTATTTTAAAGATAATTGTCATTTTTTGAATTAATCAATTTAAGGCAAATACAAATGAAATATAGTCTTTTTCCATCATGTTTTATTGTGTAAGACCTCAATTAAAAGTGGGAAGGATGCAGAAAACAGAAAAAGCTTTGCAACAGACGAATGGGGGGGGGCAACAGTGTCTTTCTCCATCAAAGCACATGTCCACACTGTGTTCACAACACCATTGGCAAGTCTCAGTTACTTTTTCAGATAAACTTCTTTCTCCCTGAATGGATTCTTTCATTGGCCTTTTCTGCCGTCCTCTCTTGAATCATCCTTTAATCCAGAGAAAAGGAGCCCAGGACTGGCTGTCATTTAGCGCTGCCACTGCCAGGACTGCTGGCTTAAATAAAGTCAGTGTAGCATGAATCTCATTCTGTGTGGATGTATGGCCCCGGGATGCTGAATGTTGCGTCTGGAGAGCCAGTCCTCCTACTAAACCTCCATGCGAATGCCTGGCGACTGCACAGTTACCCACAGTAAAAAAAGGACCACCCACTTAGGGTTGAGAGGGGATTTGAAGGAGCTCCCCCTGCCTGCCCATTCCTTTCCAAGTCTTTCTGATGATAGTGTTTGCAGCCAATATTGTTACTCTTTAGCTCTGAATGTGAGGATTCAATTGCTTATATGATTGCATGTGGAAGTATGTGCACCTTGGCAGCAACTTTACATTGGATTTTCACTCATGCAAACAAAAGCTTAATCAAATATTGTCTTTCATGCTTTTTAAAGAGAAACATATATTAACACATACACAAACATATTGCTATAAGTAGCACAGCCACAGTGCAATCCCCTGTCAACAAGGGGGGGTGGGGCTGGGGGGTGTTTACACAGGGCCACTTTTAGCATGTCCTATACTTTCCTATAAAAACAGATCTCGGTCAAGTTTAAAGATGAAAAAAATATTTGAAAGCATGACTCAAAGTGGTATAAAAAAACATGTCTGCAATTCACACATGGTACTCAATGTATGCACTTATCAGCACTAGGGACAGTGACAATTGCTGTCAACACAACAGTGTCTTGACTTCACCTGTCCTGGCTTTATAGTATACCCTTTCACACAGGCACCTTTCCCCCTCTTTTACAGCTTTGATACTACCTCAGAAGCGGAAATATTCCCTGTTGACCTCAATCATTTATTCTTTGTTGTGCTATTTGCACAGAACCAGAACACAATAAAACGTGCGGGAAAACGACTTGCCAACTACTGGCCTGACATGCATATTACGTGGTTTTTAGTTCTTTTTGGAGACTAGTGTGAACAGAGATCATGTTGACACTGACATCTGTACAAAATTTAAGATTCATTTAGTTTTATATAAGAAATTAAAGAAAATGCAAAAAAAGACCTTTCTTGCGATGGTGGGAAATGTGAAAAATGTGAGGACAAATTTGGGTGTTTTTTTCTTTGGAGCGTGCCCCCATTTCTTCCAAATTCTTGTTAATTCCCGAAACCTGAAAAGACAGTTTTAAAATATTATATTTTATATTTGAATTTCTTGTAAATATTAAAAATAATCAATTTTCCTCCGCTTATCCGGGTTCGGGTTGCAGGGGCAGCAGTCTTAGTAGGGAAGCCCAGACTTCCCGGTCCCCGGCCACTCCTCCAGCTCCACTGGGAGGACACCAAGGCGTTCCCAGGCCAGCTGTGAGACATAATCCCACCAGCGTGTCCTAGGTCTGCCCCGGGGCCTTCTCCGGGCTGGGTATGCCAGGAACACCTCACACAAGGCGTCCGGAGGGCATCCGGACTAGATGCATGAGCCACCTCAACTGGCTCCTCTGGCAGCAGCTCTACACTGAGCTCCTCCCGGATGACTGAGCTCCTCCACCACTCATTTCAGCCACTTGTATCCGCCCTCTCATTCTTTCCGTCACGGCCCAAAGCTCATGACCATAGGTGAGGGTGGGAACATGGGTCGACCGGTAAATTGACGGTCTGGTACAGCGACCGCATTCCTGCAGACGCTGCGATGATTCGCCCACCTTCCAACCTTCCCTCACTCGTAAGCAAGACCCCGAGATACTTGAACTCCTTCACCTGGGGCAAGACCTCATTCCCAACCCGGAGGGAGCAATCCACCCTTTTCCGATTGAGAACCATGGCCTCGGATTTGGAGTTGCTGAGCCTCATCCCAGAAGCTTCACACTAAGATGCAAAGCTCCCCAGTAAACACTGAAGTTCACAGCCCGATGAGGCCATCAGGACCACATTGACCACAGCAGAGACGAGATCCAAAGGCCAACGAACTGGAATCCCTTGACTCCTTCGCTGCGCCTAGAAATTCTGTCCATGAAAATTATGAACAGAATCGGTAACAAAGGGCAGCCTTGGCGTTTCCATAGTAGCGACAAGGCTGCAAAGCATTATAAATGTTATATAAACATCTTCTGACAGCGATATATTTATTGTGGGGGGCGACGGCAGCGAACATTCATCCTCCACAATTACAAGGAAGCAGGCTATAAAGACCCCTTTACACTCATTAAGGAGCTGATTTAAAACAGTAATTGAAGGATAAGCAACTCCAGAATAATTTACACTTACCATTCTGTGTTTTGAAGGCGACCAATCTTCATCTCCATGTCTTAAGGCTTACGCGTAAGTGCATGTTCTGCAAGTTCTCTATTTCATCTCCAAATGTTTCTTCCTCCTCAAAAACTGTGGACACATCGCTCAAATCTTTGCTATAATCACCGTAAACATCCTCTGTCTTGTACACCGCATTGTTTGTTTACCTGAGCGATATGACGTCACTTCCGGAAACGAGGATGAACTGGCAGAGCTAGTTCATCATCGCACCATGAAGTTGATGAACCCTTTAAGACCTCTGAGTGACATTTCCCACTACTGGCCTGGTATGCAGATGACCGTGTTTTCATCACTTTTGCAGGTCTATGTGAAGATTTTGACAATGTGGTAACTTTTCTAAAATGCGAAAAAGAAGCATTTCTTTTTTGTACGACATCATTTTTGTGTAATCCTGCTAAAAAAAATAGTAAAAAACATCACCTCTGTTGCTGAGATTCTGGCAACAACACAGTTTATACAAGCAGTTAGTCTTAAGAAGTTCCTTCTTTACATCATCACTGCTTAAGCTATCTATCTAATGCAATACATTCTCTATTTTTTTCTTTTTAATTAGAAATACTGATACTTAAACACAGGAAGTGAACAAATCTTTAACGACAAAATGTATGCAAATGAAATATTTGAAGTGTCAAAATGTAAAAGACATGGTGGAAATGAATCATCATTAATAGATGGGGGCAGGATTAAATAAACTGCCTGTTAAGCATGTCCAAAACAAATAAACCACACCATATACAGTATACTTCTGTATACCATAATATGAATATCTGTGGATAAAGTTGTAGCATATATCTCTTTATATATACAGGGTGTCCAAAAAATGTATACACCTGCTGTCAGGCCAAGTATTAGAGAAGACTTTGAATATGATGAGTTTTATTTTCACCAAGATGGGGCATCGTCACACTACCACCGCAATGTTAGATCCTTCCGTTGATGAGATCTTGACAAACCGGTGGATTGGAGGGAGGGGTTTCATTCAATACCCTTCCACGTTCACCAGACCTCACAACACTAGACTTTTTTTTTATGGGAATACCTTACAGACAAAGTCTACGCTCTGAGATCTGCAACAGTCACTGAATTGAGAGCAGTAATTGAACGCGAATGCACGCCAATACCAATGGAATTATTTTGTGATGTGTGCGATTCCATTGCTACGCATTGTCAGCAGCGTCTGCGCCAGAATGGATGTCAGTTTGAGGAAAGGCAGTGACAAAACAATAAAACAATGTATGTAAATTCTATTACATTTTGGAAATGTAACAAATTATAATAAACAACTAGTTTACAGTTATTTCAAGTTTTTTGGGGGCACCCTGTATATCTCTCTCTTTTCTCTTCTGATGACCCATGGTCTTTTCTCCCTTTGCCTTTGCCACTTTTCTTTGAGGCCTTGTATATTTGGATTTCCCGCTTCACTGCTCCACCCCGACATGTTCATTTGCAACTGCCCATCTCCATTTACAAGCTGTTTTTATCAACTTTTTCCACAAAACCCAACAAAACGGAGGGAGGGGAGCCTCGTCGCCATCGGGGGTCGAACACCGCCGGGAACATTGTCCATGAACTTCTCCTCATCTCCATAGCCTAGTGTTGTAGACAAACAATCTTTCCATCTGCAGAGGATGGGGTCACAGCGTTAACAGACAGAGGAATGCTGCGGCCAGGAAATATTGTCCACCATTGACACAGAAGTAATTTGGGTCTCACTGAGATTTCATCAGGCTCTTTTGTTGCCTCAAAGTGTTTGACCCGGAGGTCCCTGTCAGCGCCATTCTTAATGGCAGCCCGAGCAGAGTGACAGGCCCAGAAAGTAAAACATTTTACTACTAATAGCGGGACTCCAGAGGCTTACGCATAAATATTTAAGCTCCTCTCCCTTGTCCCAAATACTGGGGGGTCTCCATGGTGCATTTATCTATAATGCAGGAAAAAGAGCAAATATATCCGCTGGATGCCAACATACCGGCTTCTCTTTCGCAGAGTTGTTAAATGGAATTAGCAAGCGTGTTAACTCAAACTTTTTCTTTTCACAAAGAAAGCGCCAAAGCATGTTGAGCAATCCTTGTGGGACTTAAAATATTAAACCAGCTCTCATCCATAAGACGATTTCCTACATATGGCAGAGAGGAGTGCAAGCTTTGGCCTATTTCTCAAAGTAAACTTCATTAAAAAGTCTATGTGGCTTGTGAAGGTGGTCTGACGTGCCTTGAATGATGGTCTGGGCAAACAAAGCTGCTACACAAGCCATCGAATTATCTCTGTCAAACTTTGGCGTAATCTGAGCTGATCCTCTTAAAAATATTTAAATGAAAACATTTGCACATCAATTGGCTCCATGGCAACGCTGTGTGTATTCTTCTCGGGGGTGCCTCTTTAACACAGAGCTTTAGAAAAGCACATCTCCTTCTGTTGTGTTGACAAACAACAAAACAAACAATATTAAATGGAGGAGCTGGGCCTTTTCACACCATTGATGGATAGAAGATCAGAAAGGCGGAAGCAAATGGAGTTGAATGAACACTCAAGTTGGAGACGTTGGTAATTATATGATTGGTGCTATGGGATGTGTCGTTATGCATGGGCCATAAAGCCCAGTGAGAGCGAATCCAATGCAGGACCCTTCATAAATATTCACTGAGCCACCTCATCAGTACTTTATGGCTGCATATTATTGCTCGCCATGCTGAGCCCTGGGAGAAGCACCTCGCCCCCTGGTGGCAGAACAATAAATTAGCCTGAACTTGAAATCACACTCTGATGTCTTCTGAATACATTAATAGACTACAAAAAAACTGTATTTGTGTGGGCGTATAGCGACACAAATGTGATTATGTTTGTGGAAATAATAGGGCTTCCGCTGTACTTCCTTTTGCATTCTGGGAAACAAGAAACACAGTGTATTAATATAGCTTCTGGCCTAATTAGGTTTTTGGATGGTGGATTAATTAATTTGTTGCTAATAGGCACAAACATGAGAAAACAAACTTCTTTACTTTAAGGCTGGGCTGCACACATCTAAGTAAGTAATGTAAATTATGCAGATTGTGTTGGTTATTCTGACAAAGAGGTTTTTGTACGAGGTGCTTTAAAAGATTGCTCCTTCCTGGCATTTTATCAATTGCACACTCACATAAATAAATCACCAGACACCTTTGAATTATGAGACTGCTTTGCTCAAACAAATACTGTGTCGTGATTAATGATATGGATTGTTCACAAAGGATTTAATGTCATAATTTACATGTCGGCTGTGTAGTACATCTCATGCACTCATTTAGTTAGTGACGCAGTTCAAATATTAGTCTTAAAACTGCCATTCAAATTAGTATTCACTCTCCTAAGCAGACACTTTGCGTAATGCAGCTTTTGTCCTCTGCAACTTTCTGTAGTTTGCTCTCCTGCAAGAAAGTGGCTCTGTCTGATGCAACCCAAATGAAGATATGGTGCAGTCGCAGCCTCGTAACTCTGCTGCAATACATGCCTGCAATCGCAGCCCCCCTGGTCGTCTGCATAAAATGTGCTTTAATCAGCAGAGCATCAATTAAAGAGCCAACAGTTGGAAATAAAATGTCACCTCGCCGTTTCAGGGAGAAGCCTTCTCCCCTCAAGGTTTCAAATGGAGAACTTTCAAATCCTTTCTTATGGTAATTTTCTGATTGTGCTGCGTGCTACAACACACATTTTCGTTGACTTGAGGGAGGGATAATTATATTTGCAAAGTTTTCAAACTCAGGAAATTAACAGCAAACAGTTGCAACAAAAATGTGAGAACTCACACGTGTTTTTACCCATAAAGCTTGTGTTTCAACTAAGTTTGGTTTTGGGAAATGTCCAGAGAGGGTAGTAGCCCAAAGAAGCCCTGGTCGCCACTTGGAACGAGTGTCACTTGTGTTGACTTTGGTTTGCCCACACAAAGTAGACATATTTAATTCATCAGGAGACTTAGGGCAGCAAGAAAATGGACAGCAGCAGCAAAGTGGAGACTTAGGCCCTGTCCCCACAGGAACACCTTTTTTTTTTTGGTGGGTTGAAAAATATCACATCCACACGGGACGGCGCACTGGGTGAAAACGATGCAATACATAAGGCACATCTACATGTGGCACACCAAGACTATAGAAGAAGACAAAAAGGCATGCACGTAAGGTCCGTCGTATTCCGCTTGTCCGGCTTGTCTTGACTGATGACGAAATGGAATTACTCCTGCGAGTCACTTTGGAGTATAAGACAAAAAAAATCAAGAGGATGTCGACTGGGAGCCATGTCAGTCAAAATATTGTGATATTATGTTGGCTTTTTGGCAGCAGTGGCACAGCGCAATACGTACCCGAAACGCAATCGATTCAACTGGGTTTTACGCATATGCAGAAAGCGTCTACACCTCGTCGGCCTATTTTTTCGCAATCACATGTTAGGCACGTGCAATCTACGCCATCCATCGATCTATTTTACGGCAGCAAGTTTATAGTAAGTAATTCTGGTTGAAAAATGTGTATTTTGCATGGTAAAATTTTGATAAAAGTTGGACATGGGCACTGATAAATAGATAAGTATTGGTCCTACATCTCTTTTATTTCAGCCGGATGCTGCGATCCTTACGTTTGAATGAGTTGAACTTGAGCTTCACTTTTGTCCACTTGCAATCGCTATGATTTAAGGCTGCATATGAATTTGATGCCAAATTGAAAGGGAAAATGTAATAAACACATAAAGTACAAAAATACATACAACCTGCGATAAAGTCTCATTTTCAGGGAATACCCATTCTCTCATCCTGACACACACACGCTGACATGTTTTCACAGTGCGGGGATTGGAACACCAATATAAATAAATTGGCGTACCCCTGGGGGTACGTGTACCCCACTTTGAGAACCTTAGGAATATCCCACTCTGGATGCCGTTTTCAAAAAATACCGTTTCAGGGCACACAGAACGCCGTTGCCATGTGGATGAAGGCTGAAACAATAATATAATTTACCAGTTCGACCTGAAAACATTCCCGTGTGGACAGGCACTAATGGAGTAAGATAGTAATGTCCAGCAAGGCTTTGTCATTTCTAGCCATAAATCCCTAAAAGTCACCTTTATAATATTATCTTGCACACTTTCACGTACAAGAAGTGAGTGCCAAGTGACTTTTAGATAGATACTTTATTGCACCGTCGCAATAAATTACTTTGCTAAAGCAGCCATACTTACGGACAGAAAAGTAAGAATAAGAATAAAAAATGTAAATAAAAGCAAATTGTCAAATGTGATGATAAAATGAAAAAAGATAGAATTAACTCTAATGTAAGATAGTTAATTGTTACCCCAAAAGGTTTGACTAAAACCCAAATGTATGAGAACCGAGGCTATTTTTCCCATGGGAAATAATGTAAATCCAAATACTCTGTTCCAGTCATCCAAATATATATATATATATATATATATATATATATATATATATATATATATATATATATATATATATATATATATATCCATCCATCCATTTTCTATACCGCTTCTTCCTCATTAGGGTCACGGGGGCATGCTGGAGCCTATCCCAGCTGACTTCGGGCGACAGGCGGGGTACACCCTGGACTGGTCGCCAGCCATATATATATATATATATATATATATATATATATATATATATATATAAATAAGAGTAGTTATAGTTTTATGTGCAGAAACATTGCAAAATAATTACAAAATGACGAATGGATGCCTTGTTTGGGCACTCGATTTTGCGGAACGATGCAGTGCAGGGCGAACGGACTAGTTTGTTAACGCAATATTGAACGAAAACCAAAAGAGTGTACAAAAACCGGGGCAAAATTTTGGTGAAGATTTTCCACGTAACCTCACTGATGTCATAAAGCAAACTGAGGTTTGCCTCTAGATAGGTTATGTACTTAAATAATCCTCTGAGGAAAAGTAAGTAAGTCATAACTTATTTAGTAACTTTAATAACATAAAGCTGTGGTTGTTATTTTTATATTTATTGCTTCTCTTAGTCAGAAAAAACATGAAAGTGGACTAAAATACATTTCTGGTGTTACAATTTTTAATTTTCAGTGACCTATAAACTCACCATCAAAGAGGACAGAATAACTGAATTGAATACATGGGTTGAGCCTGAATAATAGCACCATAACTGTAATATACATGAAACGGATGACCCTGATATACACAAAGGCAGGCACATTGTTAGCTGCGTTTTCTGTTGTGCATGTAATGTTGAATATTTCACTATTGCTGGTGGTAATATTGCAGTAGTTTGGCTTTAAGGGGGCGCTGCTTCAGACCAAGCTATGGAAATTGGGACTGGTTGCTGGAGAATAGCCAGTTTGCTTCCCAAGTACTACTGTGGTGCCCTTGAGCAAAGAACACTTCCCTCCTCCCCTTCCTCTAAAACCGCTCAAGGCACTTGTTCATGTGCACCCCCCTCAATCTGACGTCTCTCTTTGTGCATGGGTGTACCTCTGGCCAATTCTATCACATTCAATAATTGAGTGAAAAATATAAAAAATTCAAATTTCCCCTCTCAGTGTGCAAAAAAAAGAGATTTCTAAACATGGGTTTTATTTTGTAATAGAAATTGAGGCTTTCATGCAAACACCATATGGGGAGGCCATCCCTTTATGTCCACTGGGTCCAAATAATGGCTTTGGACTGAACAATGCTGAGGTGGGCCGGCGCAGTACAGTATATCAGCCAAGTGGTGCCCATGTGATAATTCTCCAAAGTTAAACAGCCATAAACGGCTTGAGAACTCTGACCTTCACAATCTAACTAAGCAAGAGAAGCCAATGATGTGGAACAGACCCATCGAGGCAGCCCCATGATGATAAACTATGCCCCCAGCTTTGCTAAAAAATAACTGTATGTCTTCTGTGACATATATAGTGCCAGCATTTCAATACGATCCCAATTTATTTTGCACTAAAATGGTTTATTGTCGGCAGTAAAGCATGTGCAGCAGGAGGCGGAAGGACGTGGCTGCCTCAGTGCAGCGAGCGTGGCTCAAAGGCACATTGTTCTCTTTTGCAGCTTGAGAGCGCGGCGCGGTGCCTGCGAGAAGGCCGTAAAAAACTATCAAAACTTGTAAAGCTTATCATTAGTCTGCTTCTTGTCACTCACTCACTTGCACTGCTTTACTCACTGTGAGCTGTTTTCCTCTGACGACTTCCTGCAAACTTAGGAACAACTTCCATATTGCGTGAGAGGGAAGAAATAATTGATCTTATACTGTATCAGAGACATTTCAGAACAACCCCCTCTCTTTCCCTGCTACAAACACGCACACGCAAACACACACAGACACACACACAACACACACAAATCCAATGAATTTACAGACGTTTAGGCTCTCAAGCGGTATTTGTCACTTTGTGTCAAAAAAGTCATCACAGGGATAAAAAGGAAAAATCGCTTTTGCGCACCGTGAGGCTGTTCCATGATACAGGGTCATTTACAATCCTATATCCTATTCAGACACCGAGCAGACGAGAGAGCCGTGCATCTTTCACGACGCTTTGCCCTTCACACTTGTCATAGCACCACCATAAACAGCATCCATAACAATTGATGCTGCTGAGGGAAAGGCTTGGCTATATGCAGAGGACCCTGGAGCTAGGGCATCCTTTGCTCCCAAATAAATGTGTTTTACAAGTAGGATTCTTGTCACCAGCACTGCGTTCTCAGCAGGAATTACAGTTTGCAGCAAACGGCCCTATAATGAATGAATAATGTAGTGTTTAGTGAGAGGCTCCTCTTATTTGTAGAGGAAATCTTAACGGCTGTGTAATTAATCATAATTAAGAAGATTCTGACAAGAGCTGAGGGAGCCAGCAGACAGAGCTGCCTCTCCAAATTCCCACCGAGGGCTGCAGGAAACGATGGGAAGAGGCGGCTAATGAGATCCATTTCCAGTAGGTCTTGTTATGATCTTTGCTTTCTTTTGTGCCAAGGCTCATCATTTGGAGGAGGGGGAGGAGGGGGGTTACAACCGCTGGCTGGAGAAGAGAAGACGCGCACCTTTCTATAGACCTCCTCCGCCGGATCTATTACATTGTACCTCACAAGGCTAAGTACCATTTAATTTAGTCGCCCTCACATATTTATCATCTTGCGATGATTTATGAGGTTAGAATCTGTACACTGGAAATGCAGGGTATCTCTTTGCCGTGCTGGTTATGCTGAATTTCACACAATAAAGACAAAACCTTTCTCGGGATTAAGCATGTCTTTAAATTAGTGATCCAAATTCTTTGCTTTTTGTGTACAATAAGCTAGGGATGGGCATAACGATTGATTAATCAATTAACTGATTGTGGATGGTGTGGAAATGATTACTGATTGATCACAGCTGAAACTAAATGGAGTGCCCTACTTCGCTGCAACCAGCAGACGCACTGTTGGTTCAGTCCCAACAAATTTGTTGTCATTTGATGTGCTGTGTGCGACACACCCAGAATGTTCCCACTACACACTTTAGGGTCCTGACCCACCAGTTGCGAACCGCTGGTGTATGTCACATTCATTAAAAAACATGCAGGACGCAGGACTGTTGCTGCACGTATGCCACTGAAGAGAATGGGCTGTAGCTTAGGTGCTTGCAGTCGCTTTTGCTTCATGTAAGCAGGGATCGTACGCGAAGAAAGCAATTATCGCCGTTAATTGGTTCCAGACCTGATGGCGATAAGTGAGTTTCCATGAAGTAGGATTCAAATATTAATAAATGGAATACTTTCATAGTTAGAGAATAGAAAACCTCTATGACTTTCTAAATATGATTCTTACCATTATTAGAGCCCTGCAGACATGAAATAACACCCTTATAGTCACCTTTACACTCCTGTTATTCTTTGCTTACAACACATTGCTCGACTGTAATGCGCAAGCAAACACGATCACAGGGACGCAAGAGACGGCCGCCACTTTAAACATAGCAAGCTACCGAGCTAACTAGTTAGCCTCCAATTTTTTAAAATTCTAAACTTAAGAAAGGGTTTCAAACAAAGGGGGGAAGAAGGACAAAGTAAGAAGCCAACACTTCCACACGGAATGGGAGGAGAACTTTTTTGTCACTATGTCATGTCGGACATGCCATGGCTGACTCCATGCAGTGTGAAGGTAATCTAATGTAATGTCATGTCTCATCAATGTAACATTACTGACACCTAGTGACCAGAATACTACAAAGAAGTTGTCTTTCAATATTTTTGACTAATAACAGTCCATAAAACAGCGTTCATTTATTCGTTAATTTTAACCGCAATAGAGTGAGGGAGTGATGTAGCGAGGGACGACTGTATAGTAGAGTCTCGGTTAGCGTGTTTTTTAGGTTTATGTCAAACATGTATGCCAACATTTTGCCTCAATTTGCACACGTTTTCTGGTTAGCACAAAATATTGCGTGCGTCATGTCATGCTATTAAAACACTGCACGAGTCCAACTGTGTTTGTAGCGTATTTTTTTCACAAAATGTCTTGTTAGCAGCCTATTAGCATGCTAACAAAATGGAAACCGGAACCGGAAGTCAGTTTCCCCCAGCTCAATCACCCCGCTGTGATGTAATTAGCGATTGACTGTAGTTCTCTGTTAACTAACACGTTTACACCACAAGTCTTTGCTTTTCTTATCTATCACGGCTGCAAAGTAACCCACAATGGAGCCAAAGAAGGTTGAAAGTGCTATCATTTTGATTTATGGTAAGAAAAACTATTGAATTCAAGAAATAACTCATAGCAAAACACCAAGGTGCCGTACGTGTGGATCCCGCCGCTCGTCATTGCCATTTTTGTCAACAATCAAGTCTTTAATCAAGGTAAAAGTGACATTAAATGTTTATTTATCCCTTTCTTTCATATTTTATATACATTCACATGCATTTCAAATGGTTTTCTGAATGCAAAACTATAATTGTAAAATTATAAGAAATGTTTTGTGTTCATATTTTTGTGTGTCTGGTTGGATTAATTATTTCTAATGCAAAAAAATGATACGGTTAGTGTATGTTTCGGTTTGGGTCGGACCTTCTGATACGGATTAATGACACAAAATACATAGCTGGTATCCTAAACAACCTATGTTTTTATTTAGGACTTAACAAGGAAAGCGCTAATAATGATACACAAGTCTGTTGTGTTGATATAGGCCACTCAAGTTTGACCTCTCTGTTGTTTTTCTACATGTGAACTACAAGCGCTCTCAAGTCCCCCAGTCTCAAATTACGCCGCTTGAGAGAGCAGCGCTGACAGAGGTCAGTGATCCCGACATCGAGGAAAGTCTGTGGGCGACTTGTCAGCCTCAACTTGTGTGTGTGTCTGTCTCAAGTGTGACTTTTATTAAAGTCCCGCAACACTTTCAAGTCCTGGCCGAGTGTTTTTAGATAAAGAGTGACCTGCGTGATGAATTAACTAGACCTTCATTCCACCTCTCTAATTTTCTTTTTGTAACAACAAAATGAGATTGTCGGTCATCTGCTCCTTGTTGTGCTGTCAATCCGTCGCCTTTTATCAGAAATATTTTTTCTTTCTCTCGCCAAAGTGGATGACAAAGTGAGCATACCGTGTGCAGCAGCTGCTAACTTGCAGGCCAATGCCCTGAGAGCGTGCATACTGTCCTGACACTGGCATGTCTCACTGCGGTCACAAGCAATAACAACTCAGCTTGAATAATTCAGCTCCCACATAAGTCACCAGGGATCAGCCTTACAGCCTGAGGACAAAAAGACTCACCATCGTTTTACACATGAACCACTTTACAATGTTTAAATCCATGTTTTGAGTTAATAGCGCAGATATTTATTGTGATAAATGGCGCGGCACATGGCATGTTTGCAGTAAAGAGTGCTGAATTGTTGAGTGATGTCGGAGAGATGTCCCACTTGGCGACGAGCTGAATTGTGTTTGATTTCATAAATAATTGCAGTCATCGGGGACCTGCATTGTTTTAGGCTTAACTGTGTTGTTTACCCACGCCGCATATGTTGGAGGGAGAGACGCTGTTGTGGATACACATCCAGCCTGGAGGAATCTTACCCAGGGCCCGCTGCACGCTTGGCACGTGTATTAAAGTCTTTTCCCGGCGTGTGTGTGAATTGGGAGCCAACTTGAAAGGAAGGGGAGGAAAACAACATGCATCCATGTACTTGAGGTATTAAGGCAAAGCTGTGAGCAAACACATCCGTAGTTAATGAGGCCCGGCATCTGGAGCAATAATTGGAATTCATCAGCCTTACGCTCTGTCGCCGTGACGACCGCTGAAGAGTAAGAAGGTGCCATTTTCCGAGCGTTAACAAATGAACCGTCTGAGACGTGCACAATGAAAAGAGAGAGGTGATTGATTACTCCCATGTTGTCATCCCGTCAGGAGAGGATACATGAAAGATGTACAACATTGGCGCCTCTGGCCCGAATCCCACTTTACACGAACACATGTAGAAATTCTCCGAAAATAAGCAGGAACTTTTGTCGGCCCTGTGACCCCAAGAGTTTTGCATTTCTTTTTGGAAGAGGTGTGAGAGGCTCACTTACAGTAGTACAGTGAGGGAATCTCTAGTGTGAATCGTTGATGTGTGTGTGAGCTGAGAGGCCGTGCAGGGGGAGCGAGAAAGCTTCTTGTGCCTGAGATGAAAGCGAGTGGAGGTGGAGTTGTGGGTGCAGGTGCTCGAGTCTGCATGTACACTCTGGCGGGACCGCTATGTCCCTATTATGGTTGAATGCAGCAAGCTCAATAGGCTCCTGAAAAGGAAAAAAAAAGAACAGCAGCGCAGTTAAAGCGGCATGGTGCCAATTAGCACGGAGCAGGCGGACATATGCCTCTGAAAAATCCTGATGAAAGTGCATATTGATGTCATAAATTAGCCCAGTACAATAGATTGTTGGGGTGTTTGCGTGTAAATGTTTAATTAACCCGCTTGCTCGACATTGTTGTTGCGCTGTGCATCCGAGAAATCAATCTACTTAGCGTCCCGTTTAACAATGCAAAACCCGCCTTGTGTGACACGTTCATTGGGGACAGGCGAGCAGTTGTTAATGTCTTTAAATTAACAAAGCCATTAACCCAATGTGATAATGGCTGCATTCCGTGTGTATAGGCCGGTTGGCCAAGGACAATAACTCTGTGTAAAACCTTGGTCTAATTCTCTTTATGGCTCCAGGTGAATTATCTGCACCTTGATGGTCACTGACAACTTTAAATAAGGATGCTGCTGATTGAGGGAGCATTCAAACTAGCTGCGCTGAATCAGGGAAAGAGTCCTCTAATAGGAATGTGATTAAATTCAAAGTAATTGTGCCACAGCAGGAAATGAAGCGGTTTATTGTTCTTCCTCAGCTCTTCTTTACTAATTGCCTCTGCCAAGAAGGCTATGTTTTCATAGCTGTGTTGTTTATTTGTTTCCTGGCTGATTGTAGGTGTCATGACGAGAAATCGTACGCATTTGCTGACGAGCTGACCAAGTTATGGCCCTTTTCCACTGCACGGTACCTGCTTGGCTCAGCATGGCATGTGCAACCAAAATACGAGTACAACTGACGTGTTCAGTGTGTTGCAGTTTGTTCCTTCCTAATTACAATCCAATGGATAGCATGCTAGTTCATTTTGATCTTTTCCAAGAAGGTTATGTGTTGATTGCCGAGAGGTTTTGAGGTATAATTTACTTTTAGCCACTGTGGTGGGGTTCGGTTAATTGGTGACTCTAAATTGCCCATAGGTATGAATGTGAGTGTGAATGGTTGTTTGTCTATATGTGCCCTGCGATTGACTGGTGACCAGTCCAGGATGTACCCCGCCTCTCGCACAAAGTCAGCTGGGATAGGCTCCAGCATACCCGCGACTCTAGTGAGGGTAAGCGGCATAGAACATAAATGGATGGATGGCACTGTGGTGGGTTTGCATACATTTATTTACTGGTTGATAATGGAAATTACTTTTCTTAGTTTATTACAACTCTCTGTTTGCCATTTTAGGGCTTAAATACCTCTGATAATTTATGTTTTTATAGCAATTGTATGTATTTATTGACAGGCTGGTCAAGATGAACTTTGGTATTGCGCTATTGCGTCAGCTAAAAGGAAGTATTCATAGCTACATATTATTTGTTTTTGAGCTAGCAGGTTATTCAAGAACATCTAAGGTTTTTGTTTGCAACAAGCAAGCAAGATAGGCTTTTTTTATACTTTCCTTGATTTTTCACACAATAATGCATAATACAGAACAATAAGTGCAAATATGTATTCACGTATTTCATCATCACATGTGAATATTTGACAGATTGTGATTTTTATTCTTTACAGTGACACTAGTGAGTGGTGTATACACCCCCATTCATCCACAGATCACAGAGGGACCCGTGATGACCCCATCCCAGAGGACCCTGCTGTTTTGCCTGCAAGGTAAAGACGTGGGATGCAGAGGAGTTTTTTTTTTCTTTTTGGGATTTAATCACCGAGCTCTGCAGTGTACGTTGCACAAGGAGGAGATAGCAATTATAACGCCCGGCGTGCGGCCTGCTGTCCTGCTTGTGCGCTGGTGTATTCCCCGGGGCGTCGCGGGGAGACGGGTGGCGGGGGCACCATGAAAGGGAGACAAAATCCCCCCTGTGGACATGTACAGCTTATCACTGTGCACTTGAGCCATTGGTGCATGCCGTTTGGGCACTAAACACTTGAAAAGGAGGTGCAGAGTGCTTTTGTTTTCCTGTTTTTCCTCTGTATCTCAGCTGTGGACTTCCACAGTTTACATTTCTGCTTCCAACCAGTGTGATTACACTGCTTTGTATCCAGTGGTTTGCTCTAATATACACATGAATGTCTCACAGTCCAGATTCCAAATAGCACTCTGACTATATTGTTTATCCTGCGTGGCGAGCATACAGCATTATGATACAATATTGATATTTCCATAAATAAGTACCCACTCCCCCGCAAAACTGCATCCGTCAGACTTCTCACAGCGTGACGAACTAGCTCGACAACTTTTCATATCGGATCAATCCTACTAGGAATATTGTTGTTTATTGGCAAACATCCTGACACATCATCATACAGAATAAGGATACCATGAATAATTAATATCCTCTCACACAAAATATTCACTCGCGCTCCAATAGTGTTTACTCCCCTGCAGTCATCCACACTGAGGATAACCTCTGCCGTTCTAAAGAGCTCCGCGCCCGCCGCACAATGCAGAGAAGTTACATGAGGCACGGTAACAACATGAAAGCGGCAAGAAGTAGATCAGTAAATATACCGCAGTGCTGTTTAAAGAGTGCCTCAATAACACATGGATTGTGTTTTTGGAGAGAACAGGGTAAAAAATAGTGCAATAGCTGTAGAAAAGCTGTGGTTACACCTGCAAACAGGTGATCGCAATCTTGGAAAAAACAACTAATGGGCTCTCAGTCTCCCCCTACTGTTGTGAATAACACATTTCTTGACTTAAATCATCTGTAATAAATATAAACAGCAGTGATGTGCAACAATAATAAAACATGATACATTACAACCTCTAAGGTTGAAAACAATTTGTTAATACAACCTTTATTACCTAAAGTACAGGCACATTTTAAATGAACATTTCACATTCTTTTGTGATGCAAATGTAAAAAGACAGTGATTTTCTAGGTACTCAAAGATGGTGTTTTTTTATATTCTAACAATAAAGATATACTCTTGTATATATATTATACTGTATATATGTATATTCAAATATAAAATCATGGAAAAAATTATGAGACCAACCTTGTTTCTTCAGTTTACTGATCCATTTTAATTTGAACAAATACAATGATGATAACAAATATAACTCATAAGAGTTTCATTTAAGAGCGGATATCTAGCAACTTCCATGGTTTTTCTTGATAGTAGCTATTTTTGTTGTCATTGTTATATTTGTTGATACAACAAAAGTACCTTTAGTTGTATCAGGCAGTAAAATGAACAAGAAACTGAAGAAACAAGTGTGTGTGTGTACAGTACACACACACACACACACACACACACACATATATATATATCGTATGAATATAAATTACATTTCAATGTGAAAAGAGTAGTCTTTGAATAATGAAGGAATGAAGGTATAATAGTAAGGTATGTTGACATTCTTTCTTACCACTCTGTATAAAAAGAAGATAACCATATATATATATATATATATAATAGTGAATCGTAAAACCACAAAAGCTTTCAATAATAGACATGTCACCAAATAAAAAGAAAAAGTGAAATTTTACAATATTTTCCAGAAAATTTTGGCAGAATTGTGAATTGCACATGTCCATTTGATTGACTTTGAAATAACCATTTTAAATGATGTTTGCACACTCACTGCCCACGCTAGGAGTACTACTGCTGCTATTAAGCAGCGAGCAGTGTGTGTACATACATCATCTAAAATAGTCAGGCAATTGCCATAGCCACCCTTGATGAGCCTCCATTATATTAGTGTTGCTATGGCAACGATGGAAAAGCTATTACAAAAAATAATACAAAAATGCTGTTGATTTAAAAAAATAGTTTTTCATAATATATTTTATATTTTTGTTGTAAAATAGTGGGTTTTTTTTTCAAGATCGCTGATATTTTTTCAGTATGTCACAATAAGATATAGAATTTTCTGTGCATTGATGCACTCATGCCGCCAGAAGAAAAGAAAATGTCCCGTAAAAAAAGAGTGTATAATCAAAGGACTAAAGACAAATTGCTATGTATTGATTTTTTTGTTTTGTTTGTTGTGCCATGTAAATGATTTTGAGTTTACTACTATATTGTGATAATTGTAGTCTTTCTTGAGTCCACATGCGCTACCGTGGCCCTGCATTTGTTTGGTGTGTTTGTTTAGGCTCTGCACCAGCTGCTAACAATGATTTGATTCACTGGCACCAAAGATTTACGGCTGTCCTCCTTCCGAATTCTGAGTGTGGCCTATATTTATTTTCCGCCACATTAATTATATTCGCACCACATGGCTGTTGTTGCACCTCAGTTTTCGCCTTAAACCAACGCACTTCCAAGTGAATGTCGGAGCGAGCATAACCCAGTTGGGTCGTGCAGACGGTGCACAGCTGAATATCAAGATGACTGCTGACTGATTGACTTATGGAAGCTGGTGCAGCCCTGGGGAGACGTCTTTGTGGGAGAACTGACACTCCCCTTGTAACCGTCTCGGAAGTCAATGCTATCACACTGTCAAACTCCGAACTTCCCGCATCTCTTTCATTCCCCATCATCCACCCCCATCCCTACTTCCTCGTCTCTGCATTCAAAATGATTCCCACAGCCTACAGCTACGAGCGCAGACTTTTAGTGCACGTCCGCCGTAGACGGGAAGCGCGGGGGAACGGGGGGCGCATCCTGGGCCTCGCTCACCAGGGAAAGTGACAGCCTGGATAATTGGCACTAATCAAGTGACTGCAAGTATTGAGAGAATGTCACTTTGGACTTGCATAGAGGAACAGTGTTGACCCAAAGAGGGAACGCCCAAGGCCCTCCACTCTCCTACAATGTATTCTGTCAATCCAGCAAGTGTGACAGTCATCATGCAGCAGTGCAGTCCGATCTTTGGTCAATATGCAAAGAAAAAAGAGAAAGAGAAGAAAAACGAGGGAGCGATGGGGGCGGTGGGAGAGGGAGACGTTTCCTCTTTCACATGAAAACTAGGATGTTATGGAGCGCGTGCTACATTATTCTTTTTTAACATTTCTCTCACAGCGATGGCTTTGAATTACAGAGGACTTTTTTGTCGAGAGCAAGAAGGAGATGAATCAAAAATTCATCTGAAGAAGTTGTGCGCAGGGCGAGCAGAATGTACCTCTGGTGGAACCAACATTTGCAAAAGTTCTATCTCCTTAAGCAATTATTAGCGGTGATAGTTTGACATGTGCAAGAGTTGTCAACAACTCACTTTAAACAAAGTACAAAGCAGAAATAAACAGTGCCGTGGGCAAAATTAACTTAGGGGACGAGCCACCTCATGAATTATAAACGACCATCTATTACTGCAGTGAGCGCTTCTAACAGGAGGCCTCATTCACTGGGAGAGACTAACCTATTTTCAACACATCTGAAAGTCAAGTAACAGCCGGGCACCAAAGAATGCAGTTCAGGAAAAGATCACTCTCTTATTTAGTAAACGAGTTGTGTAATTTCTAAATCGTGCCAAACTAACCATGCAGTACCCTAGGGGGGTTTTAGTCATCTGCTCGACACATTCGCCTCCTAACTGCCATTCACGTGCAAATTAATTCCCCTCGCAGAGCATGTTTTAATCCATCTCATTAGCAAAGTGGCCTATCGATAAAAGCCCATGTTTTATCTTTTTAATCCGCGCCTCCCTAATGCGGCCTGGAAATAATTGAAATGATGTCAACGGCCATCCCATCCAGCGAGTCTGACTGATTTTGACATGGACTTTAATTTGTCCTCTTTGAGCTCCGCTGTGGATCCATGCCCCATCACAGAGCGCTTTGAATCTCTGGAGGAGTTAGGAACTCATCCATAGGTTTGGGTTAGTGCTTGATACATACCTGCAGAGTATTTCCATTGCCACAATTCTCAAGGTGGAGACACGGCACATCTCCTGACCTGAGATGACAAAGAAAAGGGACCAGAAAAGCTCCCAGATGTAGCTGTGTGGCAGCCACGAGGAGTCTGTCTGGTCAACATTGACAAAAAGATGGTGGCATGTCTTGATGAGGGACTCTGTGTCTGCGTGCGCCCTCTGGGCTACGTCTCAGCGATGTGATGAGATGTCTGGATTGGCACCTCTCTGGATGTTCGAACCGCTGGAGAACCGAGGAAGCTTGAACCACTCACTCCCTGTAGAACAACACAGTTACATACCGAAGGCTCAGCTATGGAGGAAATAGATGCAGAAAGTCAATTAAAAAGAGCACTCGGGCAGATTTATATATCTACCGGATTAAAAATTAAGACGCTAATGTCAATCTGTGTTTTTGTTAAGGCATTTATTTAGTGTGGTTCAGTTTGGCAAATGTGGGGGAAGTGGAACCTTAACTACTTTATATAAAGGCTGCATACAAGGACAACTATGGTACTCTCCCTTCATATCTAATGTGCCTTTAATGGGAGATTTATTAGAAAAAATCATTATTATTAGTATCATTGTTGTTAGAAGAAATAAATCAGAGCAATCTGACAGAGAAATGGAAATCAGCATAATTTCTCTGATCATTTTTTTGTATCAATGCATGCACTTGCATGGTCACTTTTGCTATGTAAAATGGGACCAATTTGCACCCCAAATTACATTTTAAAAAATGGCCAGCCACACTCACCATGCTTTTCCTACACACAGGTGCAATACAGCAGCGACAAAGTTTGACAACAAATTATAAATGATTAATCTCAATGCTAGAAGCATGTATACCAAGTTCAACAATATCAAGCAATATACACTCCTGATCAAAATCTTAAGACCAGTTGAAAAATTGCTAGAATTGGCATTTTGCACATTTGGATCTTCATGAGATTTAAGTAGATCTACAATATGCAAAAGCAAGAAGGGGGAGTGAGACAAAAAGCATTTTGAAAAAGTAATTTATTGAAAACAACAATGAAGCTGATCAAAAGTTTAAGACCATCGCTCAAAAAATAACAAAAAAACTCTCCAAACCACAACAAAAAATGTTCTCAGTAGGACTCAGTAATGAGTAGCTCCACCGTTCTTGTTAATCACTTCAAAAATTGGTTTGGGCATGCTTGATGCAAGTGTTTCCAGGAGGCTAGTGGGAACATTGCTCCAAGTGGTGAAGATGGCTTCACGAAGGGCATCAACTGTCTGGAACTGATGGCCATTTTTATAAACTTCCCTTGCCATCCATCCCCAAATGTTCTCTAAGGGATTTAAATCAGGGGAACATGCAGGATGGTCCAAAAGAGTAATGTTATTCTCCCTGAAGAAGTCCTTGGTCAAGCAAGCATTGTGGACTGCAGCGTTGTCCTGTTGAAAAACCCAGCTGTTACCACACAGACGAGGGCCCTCAGTCATGAGGGACATCTGCAACATCTGCACGTAAGCAGTTTGACGACCCTGCACAACCTGAAGCTCCAGTGTTCCACTGAATGAAAAAGCACCCCAGATCATGATGGACCCGCCTCCACTGTGCCGGGTAGAAAACATCTCAGGTGGGATCTCCTTGTCATGCCAGTAACGTTGGAAGCCATCTGGACCATCAAGGTTATGTTTTTTTCTCATCAGAGAATACTATAAAACCTTTTTCTACCTTTCAATGTCCCATGGTTGATGCTCCCTGGCAAAGTCTAAATGAGCAGTTTTGTGGCGTTGAAGGAGACGAGGTCTTTGAATTCGTTTTTGTTTTTTAAACTCTTTTCCCGCAGATGCCGTCTGATGGTTATTGCTCTGCACTAAGGGCCTTAATTTGGGTCAAAGACAGCCCTGTGTCTTGATGGACAGCCAATCAGATCCTCCGGCTCAGCGCAGGTGTGATTTTTTTGGGTCTACCACTTGACTTTTTTGTTCCATAATGCTCAGGATCTTTCCCAAAATTTTGAATGACTGATTTACTGCACCCACCTCAGCAGCAAAGGCGAGAGTTCTTGCTTATGCAGCTCGACAATCCGACCACGTTCAAAGAGAGAAAGCTTCTTAGCTTTAGCCATCAGGAGGGCACGACAGTGTGAATGCCTGACAGAAAATGACAATTTTGAGCAGATTTTGGCTTTTATAGCCTGTGGTCTTAAACTTTTGATAAGATGATAAAGAGCCTATTTCAGTTTAATTGTTGTTTTCAATAAATTACTTTTTCAAAATGCTTTTTGTCTCACTCCCCCTTCTTGTTTTTGCATATTGTAGCTCTACTTAAAACCTCATTAAGATCCAAATGTGCAAAATGCAAATTCTAGCAATTTTTCAAATGGTCTTAAGATTTTGATCAGGATTGTATTTGAATCATTCGTCATTATTGATACGTTTGAGCTTCATCTGTGTTCTTCATTTATTAATATTTATACAATGTTTTATTCAGTAGACCATATGAAAAAGAACAAAAGGAGAGACTGCACCTTGCCCGGACGTTGGACACCGGGGCCTCGCCCTGGAGCCAGGTCCGGGGGATGGGCTCGCAGGTGAGTGCCTGTAGGTCGGGCCTTCACCCATGTGGCCCAGCCGGGCCCACCCCGAAGAAGCCACAAAGGACCTCCCCCCCTTAGACCCACCACCTGCGGGGGGCAAGCATATTGAGTGGCGATCGAGGGTGGGCACGTGGGCGACCTGGTCTTCGACGACCAAATCTGGTTCTTGGGACATGGAACGTCACTTCTCTGGTGGGGAAGGAGTACAAGCTTGTGCGAGAGGTTGAGACATTCTGACTCGACATAGTTGGACACACCTCGACCCGCAGTTGGAATTCTGGAACAAAACTACACGAGAGGGGCTGGACCTTGTTCAACTCTGGAAAGGCAAGGGAGAGGCAGCTAGCTGGTGTGGGCTGATTAACACTTCCAGGATGGGTGCCTCTGTGTTGGAGTCATCTACAGTGAACAAGAGGGTCACTTCCCTACGCTTTTTGTTTGGAAAAAGGGTCCCGACTGTCGTTTGTACATACATGCCAAACTGCAGCTCAAAGTACCCAGCCTTCTTAGAGTCTTATCAGAGATGCTGGAGAGCATACCTGCTGGTGACTCCGTAGTTCTCTTGGGAGGCAATGACAGTGTGACTTGGAGGTGCGTGACTGAGAGGAACGTCCTCCCCGATCTAAACCTGTGCAGGGTAATGTTATTGGGCTTCTGTGCTAACTACAGTTTGTCCATAACAAACACCATGTTCGAACATAGGAATGTCCATAGTGCCCCTGGCATCAAGACATTCTAGGCTGCAGGTCTATGATCAACTTGGTAGTCGAATCATCAGACCTTCATCAGCATGTTTTGTACACATGGGTGAAGAGAGGGGCTGAGCTAAACTGATCATGACCTGGTCATGAGTTGGATTAGATGGCGGGGGGAGGATGCCGGACAGACCCGGCAGACCAAAACGTGCAGTGACGGTGTGCTGAGAACATCTGGCAGAGTCTCCCGTTCATCGAGTCTTCAACTCTCACCTCCGGCAGAGCTTCACCTGCGAGGACGAGGATATTGAGTCTGAGTGGGCTGTTTTCTGTGCCTCCATTGCTGAGGCAGCTGATCACAGCTGTGCCCGCAAGGTGGTCGGTGCAGCAAACCCTAAACCCGATGGTGGACATCGGAGGTTAGAGCTTCCGCCTAAGATGAAGAGAGAGTACTATCGAGCATGGATGGCTTGCGGGGCACCTGACAGGTACCGGCAGGACCAGCGACACGTGGCTTCAGTGGTGGTCGAGGCAATAACTTGGATATGGAAGGAGTTTGGTGAGGCCACGGAGCACGATTTTTTGTCGTTTTTTTCTAGGAAACCATTTGACACCTGGTTAACAGCCTGGTCCACACTGTTAACAGTCGGGACGGAGACCTGCTGACCTCGACTGAGTATATAGTCTGGCGATGGAAATAATACTGTGGCTCTTCTCAATCCCACTGACATACCTTTCATAGAGGAAGCAGAGTCTGAGGACACAAATGTGGACAGGTCCATTACTGTGGCTGAGGTATCTGACCTAGTCAAAAAACTTCTTGGCTCTGGGGGTGGACGAGTTTCGCCCTGAATTCCTCAAAGCTATGGATGTTGAGGCACTGTCTTGGTTGACACGTCTCTTCAGCATTGCGTGGAAGTCGGAAACAGTACCTCCTTGAAGAGGTGGCCAGAGACTGGGAAGTCTGGCCTGTCAGACTCCGATAAGCACAAGAAAATGGATGTATGGACAATGTTTGATTTTGTGGAACTGATTTGTTTATTTGCTGCCTTGAAACAATTGAAGCAAAATGGAAGATAGTACTTAACTGCAACCAGCAGAGGCGGTGAACTAGCTTGCTGTCTAAAGAAAAAAAAAAAGGCAGGAACAGCTATGGGAAGTTGAGCTGCACCCGTGCTCGAGATTTCAAGATTTACTATGACGAAAATTTATAAAAATCAACCGAAAATTATTATTTGAACTCCTGAAATACTGTTGTCCTCTTTAGACAGCAAACCATATTAACAGAGAATCTTTGCACCAGGTCTGACTTTCAGTGCACATAGTTATCAACATACATTTTTCTAGCCTTTTGTTTCTATTTTGTTGCAAGTTTTTGCACAGCACGAGCGGTTGTTTCACATCTTCAAACGACCAGTAAACACAGCCATCTTATAGCAGTGCAAGTACACACACACACACACACACGCACACACACATATGTAAGACAAGACTGTGATCCATCTGTACAACAAACACTGTGATTGGCAGGTGTATGGCAGAGAGTGTGATTCAAGCTCAGGTTCACACGTTAATTGTAGTTGCAGTGAAAGGATGTTAACCAATATATGTTCAATGCTCCCTTTTTAGGTGCACTTCTGAAGAGTCACTCTTAAAGCGGTGGCGGCGTTGCGTGAAGCCGCGCTGCTGTAGTTTTCGGGAGACTTGAAATGCCTTTTTTAGTCTGAGCGTCACTGTGGAACAACATTCCCCCCAGCTGTTTATTGGCAACAAAATAAACTAAAATAACTTCAGTTTGTTTTGAATTGAAAGTCTTGCTAAATGAAAATAAACAGCACTGCAGCTATGTGCTGCCGAACAGTCTTTCTCTTGCAAATATATTTACTTTTTCACCTTTTGCGCATCAATATTTCATGTTCTATTATTTGATTTGCTTGTTCTGACAAGGTCAAGACTCCTTCAACCCTCTGGTCATGTACCGCACGAGTCCGTCACGCTTTGTTGTTTTCTGGGCCGTGATTAAGGGTCTCAGTTTTGCAAGTCTATGCTAATGTGAAGAACACAGGATTTGGTGTAGAACTTTGCAGATGAAAGTAGCGAGACTCTGATAAAAGAGCTGCTGCATTGCATTAGCAAGGTGGAGTTACTTGCACCCACTCATAATTGTCCCAACATGCCTTGGAGATACGTGTGCATGGGACTCCCAAAAAAATCCTCGCCCCTTGTTTTGCATAGTACAGCTTTGCATGGACACCAGGGGGGATGACGATGGAGGGTGAGTGGGGGTGCAGGTGCTAGTGATCTTCCTGCTGCAGTCTTCAAGTCATTTTGTTTATCATTCAAATGAAAACCTTGTTCCATTATCCATGAGGGAGAAGGGAGTAATGTGTTAATGTCCTCCTCTACTCTTTGACAGCCCGCCGCCCGTGTCACACATGATGAGAGACAAAAGAGGAGCAGAGGGAGGCAAAAACAGGTAATTACCTTCATACTTCCACTTACTCTCCCCTCAGCATTCATAGCTGTGTGTAATTAGGCCAGCCTGGCCACAGTCACACGAGGACAAGCCTGATTGAAGTGTGAGGTGTCAGACACATTTGAGGAGGTGGTGGAACATGATCGCCCACTTTTGTGTTGATGCTGCCAGAACCTACACACACACACACACACGTAGGGACCATTTGCCTTCATGCTGCCCTGTGTGATTGATTATTTAATGGAAGACTCCCCAGCCTGAATGGGAGTGCGAGGCGGCAAGTAAAGTTAAACAACAAGGGAGAGCGAAGGTCTGAGGGAGGGAACGATCTCAAGATGCTTTTGAAGCCAGTCAGAGTAGCCAAAGGCGACTAACTCCTCACTCTTTCATATCCCCCTTTTTAATATTTTTCCCTGTTATAATGATGTGCTTCCTATCCTTGAGTAAAGTTCTTCTTAGTCAGTCATTTTTCGCCAGAGAGGATTTTTTTCCTTCTTTGAAATAAAATGTAAGTATATATTTAGTCTCCTTGTTTAGAGGCTCACAGGCCAGCACAGTAATTACATTTTTTGAATTTGTGAAAGGGCATTTTGACGACTCTGCTTAGTATCGTGCATGTCAGAATTAAACACACTAAAAATAATAATTTTGTTAGTTTAGCAAGGAAATAGAAGGATAAATACATCATTTGCATCTGCAAGAGAATGGAAAAGTGGAGGCATGCGCTGAAAGTATCATTATGTAGACGAGGGACTTTGCACAAGCAAAAAAAAAAAAAATTAAATATTGATGATAACAGTGGAGACACTGCCAACTGAAGAAAAACAATGAAATCCAAATGAGCTGTCATTCCAACACCTGTAAGTGCTGAAGGCCCAACAATAACCGTAGTCACACACAGGAAGATAATGACCAGAGTGTCATCACTCTGTCTGTCTGGCTCAATTACCAGACAGAGCCTTACACTCACAATTGCACCCCCTAAGGCCAAGACAATGTACCTGTGCCTCAGTGATGTGCGGTGAGGTTCATGGCTGGTGAGGCCCTAACTCCTTTGTAGTCTGTTGTTGTGGTCATGTTAATACAGGTTGTTCGTTACAAAGATAACAAGAAAAAGAAGTGAATAATTCACTTTGGTTCAAAAATATTTTCAAATTGTTTTCAAATATCCATCCATTTTCTGTGCCGCTTCTCCTCATTAGGGTCGCGGGGGCATACTGGAGCCTATCCCAGCTGACTTCGGGCGACAGGTGGGGTATACCCTGGACTGGTCGCCCCATTTATTTGTTTTTTTATTAACTGAAAAGCATTTGTGTTCTTACCGTTCATCTGTATAAGAAGTACATGCACCCTATCCTTCTCCAGAAAAAATTCTGATACTTTGTTGTAGAAGTCTGATCTCCTCCTGGTGAACTTGGATATATAATCCTACATCTTGGCAGTTAAATTCATTAATTCATTCAGCAGAGCGTGAAAATGTCTTGCATTTGACCTGCTGCTCTCCAGCCGGTGCTGCTGCTGTCAAAAAAAGAATGAGGACAGTACTGCAAGCGCCTCCCGTATGACATGTATCTGTATTTTATTGTCCGATTAGCAAGAATAATGATGGCACACTTACACTGAATACATTACAGGAGCTTTAGAAAGTCATGGTGTATAACAAATGTTTCTGCAACATTATAATATTGGCCCCATGCTGACGCCGCCATGATCCAACTTAGTGGACTCACTGAGTGCACTCACACTGTAGACAGGGCTTGCCCACAGAAGAGACGCTTGCTGCAGCCTCATCTTAGGTTTCTGCCCTGTAGTTGACTAGGAAATGTGCAAATTTAGTGATTGGACACCTAAAGAAAATACATTTATAATACGGTTCAATGGACAAATTGATATTTACTTTATCATTAGTATTTTTTTATTTTTCATTATGCCTCTCCTTATTGCTCCTTCCCTGGAGCACAAAGGCTGCACATGAAAACAGTTAGCAAATGTTAGCACATGTTAGGACATGTGCATTGTGTCAGTCCACTACCAACCTTGACACACTAATCGTTGACACACTAATAGACCTAAAGCGTACGCTTAATGCCATGAAACTTAAACTGAATTGGTTTGGTATGGTTTAATTTATTTTGAACCTGCATAAAGGTTACATTGGACTATTTCACATTCTTCTTCTTCTTTTCCTTTCGGCTTTTCCCTTCAGGGGTCGCCACATCGAATCAATTGCCTCCATCTAACCCTGTCTTCTGCATCCTCTTCTCTCACACCAGCTACCTTCATGTCCTCTTTCGCTATATCCATAAACCTCCTCTTTGGTCTTCCTCTAGGCCTTCTGCCTGGCAGTTCAAAACGCAGCATCCTTCTACCTATATATTCCCCATCTCTCCTCTGGACATGTCCAAACCATCTCGGTCTGGCCTCTCTGACTTTATCTCCAAAACCTCTAACATGTGCTGTCCCTCTGATGTACTCTCATTCCAGATCCTATCCTTCCTGGTCACTCTCAGAGAGAACCTCAGCATCTTCATCTCTGCTACCTCCAGCTCTGTCTCCTGTCTTTTCCTCATTGACACTGTCTCTAGACTAAACAACATCACTGGTCTCACCACAGTTTTGTACACCTTGGACTATTTCACATTACAACTCATAATTCCACATGTCCGGAAAAGAGTAAGAGCCACGTTCCACAAATGGCCCCTGTTCCACACTTTATACATCATGTGTGTTCGGCGAGGTGTTGCCTTCTTGGCTCTGTCATTGCATTTTGGAGGGGTTTATGCAGCTTTCAGGCCGACATTGCATGGCGATACTTCTGTACAATTGGAGGTGAAGCTCCACTCTTGTTCGCCTGTACTAGAGTGCAGCGATTTGCGCGGCAAATACTTCAAGCAAGAAACACTTCCTGACTTTCACTTTTAGTTCCCCTCCCACTTGCTTTAAGTTGTCAACACTGATCTCTTCTACATATGAGGTGTGTTGTGAAGCGGTGCTTGTAAAGTTGGCGCTCAGCCAAATATAACAAGCGTAAAAAGAACAGCTCTGCGATTAAGGGTGCAGACAAGTCCAACAATCTACGTGTTTTGATCTGACTAACTTCCACCAAATGTAGAATTACTACATAAGTCCTTCGATGTTGATGGTCTTCCTAGCATTCAAAACTAGCGCTCACTGAAGCGGGTGATTTTATTGTGTGTGGTAAATATGTCTTCTGTTAAACTCACACGTCATTTTCAATTCTTTATTAACACAAATTAGGCTGTTTTTGTAACGAAATAGGCTATTTTTTAACCAACAAAGACATTTTTTGTAAAAATGTATGTTCAGCAGCAACCGTCGCCACCCCCCATGTAGTCAGAATGTTACAATCTTGATCGCATGACATTTTTATATGATTACACGACGAGATTGATAGTCAAATTAGACTCTAAATCGAATTGTCGAATGGTCGACTATTCTAAGACACCCCTAATACTGACAAATATACAGCACACAAGCATATCCAGTTGTCCCTCGCGGCATCACGGCTCAAATTTCACAGCTTCACAGTTTTTCAACCATATAATAATGAATATACCATGCTGTTTCATGGTTAAATACGGCCTATTATTAGTAAAAAAATATCCATATGTTTTTTTTGCCTGCATTAAGCATTTTTAATGTAATAAAAAAAAGTAATGTTTCGTGAGGCACACAAGCATCAGAATTGACTGCTGGAACAGGCTTTTATTGCACGTTTGCATTATCTCACAACAGGCACAATCATAATAATTACACAGGCTACTGTTGTGGCTCGAATCCACTCCAAACTAAAACTCAAATCTGAACCTCGACGTCGTTTTGTGTCCTCCACACATCCGAGCACAAGCCTTATTTATGTCTTAAATGGCTTGTTTACTCTTGTCATGTTTACTACGTTGGGTAATACAAGTATAAAGGTGACTACGGTATATGGGTGTTAGTTCATGTCTAGAGGGCTCTAATATTGTTAAAAAACGTATTTAAAAGGTGGTAAACATGTTTCCTGAGGAATCCTACTTCGTGAAAAATCACTTATCATGGCCGGGTCTGGAATCAATATGTTGAAAATGTAACTATTTAACCCAAAAAAATTATTTTAATATAATACAACACTTTTAAGATTAACAACTTCTTCAAAGTCTAAAAAATGCATTATCTTTCACTATATTTATTTAAATGGTGTTATGGCAGATTGTGTATGTGTGCATATGTGTACAGTTCCTATGGATATTGCATCGTATTTATTAAATCTTGCGTTTTTTTGGCAAGGTTCTGAGCAGCCACAGCTCTGGGTCAAAAGCTGTTCTTCAGTCTGGTCGTGTGTGGTGAGCTGAGGGCTTTTGGAACGTCTGTCTGATGGCACTAGTTCAAAGAGGGTTACTTGAAAAAGCTAACTTGTGAATTTTATGTTATTAATGTACCCTAAACTAACCCTTATGTTGTTGTAAATAGTGAAAAGATTGACATTTTTGCACCTTAACCTAAACTTAAATAATATATACTGTATATATATATATATATATATATATATATATATATGTATATATATATATATATATATATATATATATATATATATATATACACATATATATATATATATATATATATATATATATATATATATATATATATATAATTTTAAATGTAAATACAACTTATTATTTATTAATGTAGGTTTTGTGCAATTACTACTGGGGTGCTCACACCTTTTCAGCCTGCGAGCTACTTTTAAAATGACCAAGTCCCAAAGATCTACCTCCTACTATAAATAAAGAAAATATATATTTACTGTCTTTATAAATATGAGTATTTATGTACATTGTATAAGTCAACATGATCTATCTCTTACTATAAAATATATAATATATATATAAAATCCAACCGATAAACTTCTAAACTACTATACTAAATACTAATGCTTAATATTTCACATTCCCAGTTTCAAAGTTTACAGGTAATCAGAGTAGTTTACATCATTCACAAATAATTCACAATTCAATTCAATATGGCAATAAAGATAATTACTCATAATTCCTCAATAGTTGTGTACATAAGTAAGTAATATATCAGCCAAAATAGCTCCAGTACGTAATGTTCATTAGACACACACTTCATGTTTACGTCCAGTTAGCGTTTGCTATCAAACATTCCCGATATACAAGAAATCAAAATGATTATGCAAAAGACAATGCAGCCGAAGTCAAGGCAACATATTAAAAAGGTTTCAGCAATGGGCAGATTTTCCAATTCATCATGAAATAATAGCTTAAGAAAGGGAAGAGTAGAAAAACATGCATTTCTGTAGTGGAGTTCATGATGCGAAAGCCCTCAAACAATTCACTTTTTTTTCTACTTAAGCGGATAACTTTTGTTGTATAGATGTAGGCATCTTACCGCTCAGGTAGATTATCCATAATCAGAAGATGAAAGTTGCATCTCTGTGTGTAGTTTGAGACATCTGCTCACGATCGCCGCGGGGGAGCAAGAACGAATCAGGTGGGGAGCTCAATGTCAGCTGACTGATGTCATGCGACATCTACAAAGTGATCGACCCGTGCTACCTTCACAATCTACCGGTAGCTCGAGATCGACATAATGGGCACCCCTGATATGATATAATATGATATATTTACTGTACAGGAACGTAGAGCGTTACGAATAAAATATGGGTTGCAATATTCCCGTTACAATCGCAGTATTTCTAAATCATTTAAAACATGCAATTCCATTAACTCAGTCATCACATACTACTCTTCTCGTTGTACCTTGGTTTCTGTTTAAGTCTCGCCTTCCTGCACTGTTGATCGGCACAGTTTTCAGTGACTATTGATGCACAATCGGACAAAATAGAATCAGTTTTTATAGAAGCAACACTGTTTAGTTGTGATGTCACTCCAGGTGTGGATATGTTTAGCAGGTAACGCCTAACAAATAGTTGTTGGTTTGTTCTTTAGTTTGTTTTGCAAGATGTTGAATGGTCAAAATACATCTTGCACACATGGGAGTAGACTACGGCAAAGTAGATACTACATTTGAAATCTGTTGTCATGACATTATTGTCTTAATAAAGTCCATAAAATAAAGGTAATAAAAAATATTTTCAAATGACAGTAACACTCATAACCTGGTTCTTGTACCATCGTCTCATGCTGAGCCTCTTGTTCTGCGTTGTTCCGCTGCTTTGCATTAAGTTTCTCAGAAGAAAATTGAAAGGGAAATATGTCTGGAACATCACCCCCCCACCACCACCACGCTCTCATGTCTTAAGGCAGAGATAGCCATTGAAAAAGTGCTGCTTCAGTCTTGTCGTATCTCTGGGCACAGCTTTGATCAGCTTCACCTCAAGACGTATCCTGGAGGGCGCACCGAGCGCCGCTATCCTCCGTGGCTAATCACACTTCCTGTCTTTGTCTTTATGTGCTTTAGACAAGCGTCAGAAAGAAACACGGCAACAGATTTGCCCCGGGAAGACAGAGGATAGAGCCTCTGGTTGTGCTGCAGTATGCTCCTTTCATCATGGATATTTTCGCTGTTTTTGACTGGTGGGTTTCAACCCGTTACCTTTCTACGAAAACAGTGCTTGTAAGACAAAAAAACATATTATGAGAGTACAGAATAAATGTCACAGTGACTGGGGTGCACATTTAGCTACTATTGGGTCAAAAGGTACATTCTCTAACCAACACGCTGTAGAACAGGGTGTCTAAACGTTGAACAAATCCGGCACACATCATCAGTTAAGGGAACATAGAATAGCAACGGCATGACTTGAAAAACAACAATAACCCAGCTCCTTTGGACTGTGCCACGGAAGCGGATGATTTTATAAATGCCTGGTAAGTCTTCTGTTAAACACACACATCATTTATAACAAAAACAAAAACATTCTTTGTAAAAATGTATGCTCAGCAGCAGCCATGTATTCAGAATGGTCCAATCTTCATCACATGACATTTTTATATGATTCTACTGCAAGACTGATAGTCGAACCAGACTCCTCCGAATGAAATGGTCAAATAGTCGACTATTCTTGGACACCCCTAGAACTGAATATTAGACAGTGTTAGGGTGACCATACTTTTGATTCCTGAAAACAAGCTTTTTCAGGGAGGTGGCAACCCTAGTTGGTTGTCTTTAATGAGTCCTACTTGGTTGCAGTTTCAGATGAGTATTTGAAATTACTTTCAAAAGACGAGGAGCGTTCCCGAGGAGGAGGTTCAATGTTTTAGACTGACGTTATGATCTTGTGTTCCGAGGTGTAACAGGCTGCAGGGGGACCATCTGGCAACATGTCTCCTACTCAGCATCAATGGGCCACCTCTGGATGAGTTCTCATATCAAAGAGCATTAGAAGTCTTTTTTTAAAAAAACTCGAAAAATCAAGTCCTCTCAGCCAGCCTGAAGACTTTGCCATTAAATTAACAGTTTTGCAATGTTTTATGTTCATGTTCTGCAGGTTGTTGAAGAAAGTTAAATAAATAAGTTCAGAAATAAATAAATAAATCATAAAAATGTGTATTTTTCTAATAAAGAAAATATTTGCTGCCATGGCGAACAGCGGCACAACATGGTGGCGGCAGTCTACCTCCCTTGCAGCCCACCATCACAACTTGAAACAATTCTAGAAGAAACCCTGGACGTTCTGATGCAAGTTGCGTTTCATGCCATCTTTAGAATATGCCGCAGCCCACTAAAAAACAAGCTGCGGGTGGCAAATACCTCCTCAGCCCACACTTTAGACGCCCCTGCAGTTGACAATTCCCAAGCAGTGAAAGGATGAACTCAATGAATCACATTTGTTTTCCTTCAGGCTCAGTTAATATTGCTGCCATCAGTATTTCTTTTCACCAGGAAGTGTGCTTTTGTCTATTTCAAGCCCACAAAAAGGCCATTTCTGCAAAAAGAATGAGAAGAAGAGACCCTAAAAAAACCCTTTAGCTGTTTTTGAGCTGTCGTCTATGTTCTATTTTTGAACTCATTTGCATATGCATGGCCACCTGAGGGAGGTCAGGCTGTGGCGGCCAACTTCTTCCCAGTGAGAAGGACATAACGGTGACAGCGACACAAACACCAATACTAGCAGCCATCTGCAATCTTCTTCTTCTCCTCCTTGGCATCACACGCACAGTCACATGGCTTGTGGTGCCATAAAGAATCATCTCAATTGATGCGTCAGTGCCTCTCTGATGGGTCTTCAGGGTTAATTAACATGAACCAAGCAGGCAGGATTGGAAATTTCCAAAGGTTAAGTGTCACATGGGAAACATGTTGTGAGGAGAAGAAGAATGTGGTATATCCTCGGCAGACCTAGTAAGAAACAGCATGCTGCCACCAACAGGAGGAGAGTGGATTTCACAGCACGTTTACGACAAGTACGATTTGTTTCAGTACAGTGTGGTACGCATTTTCTTGCTTTTCCACTATAAAGACTAGCATAATATCCAACCTGTGCTGTCTTACTTTTTAGTGCTTTTTTATTGTGCTACCAGTTATAGTAGCACAGTAATCCCTCGTTTATTGTGCTTAATTGGTTCCAGACCCAATCGTGATAAGTGAATTTCTGCGAAGTAGGATTCCTTATTTATAAATAAAATATTTTTGTTAAAAAAAACCCCTTCATGGCCTTCTGAATACGGTTTTAACGTTATTAGAGCCCTCTAGACATGAAATAACAACCCTATAGTCACCTTTACACTTTACACTACCCAACATAGTAGACCTATTAAGAATAAATAAGCCATTAATGACATAAATACGATAAATACGAAGTATTATTGTCTCATATTACAGTAACATTACTGACACCTAGTGACCAGTGTGGAAGACTACATATCATGTTTTTGAATGTCTTCTGAGATCCTTACATTTGTGTTTTAGTTCATTTAGCTATTTCTGTGCTTGAAAATGCTTAGTTTAGGCAAAAAAAGGTACTTTACCTTCAATATGCATATATTTTGACTAAGAATCAGCCACAAAACAGCATGACTTATTAACACATTTTTACAGGATGGCAGTAGCTGCATTTGGAATATCATGAGAGGTCAGCATCCGGCAGCGTCACCTACCTCTGCATGCGCTTTAAAATGCTGGTTGTGCTACTCAGCTGTTGTTGTGAAACTCTTGTGTATTTGTTGTTTACAATGAACTCATCTGTCAGCGGCATTAATGCTGGCAGAACAGTTTTTTCCTTAACACTATTACAACATTGGTTCTGTAGCTACTGTGTTGTGCGATGTACTTGTTAATAAATAACCATGTGGTCAAAAAGAGCTTCTTTTTCTTTTGCATTTTCTCATGCACGCTCAATCATTATTAATGTTGAAAAATGAAGTTATTGCCTGCTTTCATTTAACCCAGGGGTGTCCAAACTTTTTCCACAGATGGCTGCATACTGAAAATGAAAGGGTGCGGTTGTCCACTTTCATAGTTTATGTATTTTTTCAATTTTCTAAAACGGCTAAAAAAAAAAACTTTTATACATATATTTAAAGACAAAGCTTAGTTTTATTATTAGTTATTAGTATCAACAAGCTTCTTCTTTTTAGATTTCTTTGCCTTTTTGCTGAAATTTTCCCATGTTTGCTGGGTTTTTTTTATCTAATTTTTTTCTACAATGTGCCATGGGTCAACAAAAAACAAGCTGCAGACTGCAAATGGCCCCTTGGCCGCATTATGGAAACTTCTTATGTAACCCTGGTTTAGCGAAATACATAAGTAACATTTTTTCTGTGAGAAGAAGCAGAAATTCCAGAAATGTGGCTTCCAACAAGATCTAAATTAGCATTTTTAAAGTGTGTCAGAGTGAGATTTCCCTCAGATAATTTAATAAAGTTGGGATCTCTTCCACTTCCCAAAAAATAGATTTTCCATATTGTGTGGCGTTTTCTGCTCACTGCAGACTGTTTACTCTCTCATTGTATGAACTAAAAATCTATTCATTTTGTCTTTAAGTTATCCTAGCAGGTTTAAAGAAAAAAAATGTTTTCTTTATTTTTCTCAACCTCCCCTGTTGTCTTTTGGTGCCTCACGCTCAGAAAATTACCGATCTGGAATTTGTTCCAGTGCTTTTGTATCAATTCCTTGTCATGCTGTCAAGACAACAGAGAATCACACATCAGCATTCCACATCATCCATCACGGAGTTCATCACTTGTTGAAATGGTGTCTTTTCTCTGTGTTTCCCAGGAGGAGAGCCAACTGGAAAATGACTTGATGATCCAAGGACATTTGGGATGGCTCTGCATGCAGGTGAACCGGCGTGATAATTAACACTCTCCTCCTTGTGGCTCGCCGCTGACATTTGGTTCATGCTTGAGTGTCTGCCCGGCTGATTTCAATCTCTTGCATGAAGGCGAGGCCCTGAACGTATGTGTGTGCATGTGTGTGTGTGTGTGTGTGGGGGGGGGGCTAGTGGCCAGTGTGACAAGAACACCAGCGACAAGGTTTGCCTTCAGTGGGTGGGATTAAGCAACATGACAACATGGATTAGAAGACCCACTCGGTCCATCCAGAAGCTCTTGCAGGTTAGAGGTTGAGGGCTTGCTGATGAACACAAATGAGCCTCGTGGGCTTGTTTGTGCTCTCCCATGGCCGCATTATGTAAAGACTCGTATACACCCCCCTTTTCTGAACACATATTTTGACATTTCCCTAAATTCATCACAACACTTTCTGTACATTCCGTCTCCTGTGACTCCTCAGTGAAGATTTACGACATGCTGCCAGCATAAAAAAAACTCCTCGGAATGGTCACCTCATCCATTTGTGCCTTAGCTGATATTATTACATTATGTATGCAGCCATGAGTATGGATAATGGATGAATGGAAAGCAAAGCAGTTTAATTACCTAACATCATTCTGTCTCACCTAGCAGCACAGCACACATCCTATTAGCTGGGGTGTAAATAAATATGAATATGCCATGCTGTTAAAGAGAGTGTCCTCCCACCCCCACTTTTAGTTCTTAGCATAAGCGCTACAACACAAAGTGATCCAGTGCACAAACAGCGTAGGAGCCACATTACAAGCACTTCATAGGGAATTAGCATCAGTGCATCTGGCTGAGGGCCACCAAGCCACATACAAATATAATCCATACAGTATATTTCATCTGCCTCACGGCCGTGGGTTCTGGGTTCGAATCCGAGTTCAGACTTCTCTTCGTGTGGAGTTTGCATGTTCTGCAGTCTATCCTACACGTTGAGCACACGCTGTGCGCAGAATCCCCACGATCCAGCGGGGTCCCCATTTTGCGCAAGGGGGCGCATTCTCAGCAAATGCGCATCGCTGCTGTGACACACACCTGGAGCATCAAGTCAACCAGATGTGCCGTCAACAAGGAGAGAATAAAATTGCAGAATTCAATCACTTTCCTGTCAGTCCCTGTGGGTATAATGGTACACGCTGCTCCCTTTCAAGACAGAGAGGCTGCAGGTTTGATCCCAGCCCTGGACAGGTTTTTTTAAACAAGAGGAGGCTCTTACATTTTTGTCCCAGTTCACCCCTGATTGCCACCAAGCTTGACTGGAGGCAAGACATATTTATCTTGGTAGTCACTTGTGTTGCCAGCTATTTAAATAATAACGACTGTGTGTTGATTCATTTTCAGTGGACTGTAAATCTATACTGTTGTACAAGCTGTACACTGACCCCTCTAAAGTATATTCAAGTTTCACTTCTCTAGCCCTGTCCTTTGAGAAGATATATTGTAATAGAACTTGTTTTTGAAATGTGCATTTTTTTGGGAGTGTCTGTAGCTTTGTAGCTTCCTCAAAGGCATAAAGTATGTTGCATCCACTCAGAACTTTTTAGTCCATCTTTCTTGTATATATCTCTAGATGGGCTGACAGGGTGCAGTCCGAACTGCCAAGAGATGGGCCTCATTCTGCTTTTTTGTGTTATTTCAAGCATCAGATGGCACGACCAGTTCACAGCACTCGTCTGTCTGCTGCTGCTTTTTGAGCCTCATAAAAGGAAGCGGGCCTCGTCGGTGCCAGAGGCGCAGCATCCGCTTTCTGTGGTCTTCTTGAGCTGCATCCTTTAGTAGGGAGATGTCCTTCAGTGTGGTGCTGCTGCTGCTGACTCTTCCCCTCAGGCCTCGAAGCTTCTTATTTACCATACGCAGCATCTCGCCGCGCCCTAATGAGGTGGCATGGATGCTCAGCGCTGAGACAAAAGGCCACGCGTCAACATGCTGCGCTTGTGCCGAATTAAATAATGATAATTAAGAAAATATTAATCAATCTGTGCGCTGTAGCTGGTGTTGTGGGAGGCGGGGCTTGCAGCTTTGCCTGTAGGACTTCTCATTTAGACTGCGACCTACACAGAGCTGCAGGCTAGCGCACACACACACAAACAGATGCACACAATTAAAAGAAGACCTTTGTGGTCTCCTGCTATATAATTAAACACCCTTTGGCACAATCCTGAGTCGGGGTTCTGTCTGTGTCAGCCTTTAAGAAAAGTGTCCCTCCCTCTAAGTTGTGTTGGATGAATTAATCAGCAGCACAAACTAGAACCTTCCCAGTGTTGCACGCACCTTGTGCTATGTCTGGCGGGCCGGCAGCAGCTCTTCCAGCTGTACTGTGAAACTTTAATGCCTGCTGGATGCCTCCAGCGCCGCCTGGCTTCTGTCTCCGAGGTGACAGAGGGGAGGTTTCCACATGTTCGCTCTAACTGGGACAAGAAGTTGGGAGGACGCAACCGGCTGTCTAACCAGAGAAAAAGGCGGGCTGGATGATGTAAAAAGCAGTGCCAGTGCCCCACCAGATGGTGCTCTTTTTACTGGATGGATGGATTTTATTTCATACAGAACACTTTCATTGTTCAATCGAATTTAATTTCATATCAGTGGAGCCTCGTTAGTTCCAGGACCTCCTATTTGTTTGATAGAAAGATGGATTGATAGAATCTAATACATGTACTTTATTAATCCTGTCAGAGAAATTACGGCATGTTCTATGGAAAACAAGTTTTGCACCACTAAATAAAGGCAAAAGAAATAATCTGTTCTCGGGTCAAACTGTCCCATTATAAAACCTATATTGACTAATATTCTGAACAGGCATACAAGCGTAAAAATAAGTTAACCACTGTAACTAGAGATGCTCGATATTGGCTTTCCCATCAATATCCAATATATCAATATTTTTCCAGCACTTTATAACCGATACAGATATCAACAAATACTGATATAGTCAGCTCTCCCTTCGGGTCACATCTGATTTTACAAATTTACAAAGAAGAATCTAATTCAATCGAATTTTGGACATGGAAAACTGTGAATTGTACAATGTGATGTGCTACAGTTTGATTCATATGCATGTTCAGGATGAATTAAACCATTAATTCAATAATGCAGGCATGATACAGTTTTGAAAGCTGCATATTTCCATGTGGCACAAACGTCCATATAAGAACAATGTGCACATTAATAAATGCTGAACTAATACAGTCAGTGAAATGATAAACTGGGCTCATTCGGCACGTGTCCCGTTGTTTATTATATTGCTGAACGTACGCTAGCTCTGCGTATGAGTCTGAGTGATTCTTCATGAGATGTGATATTAAATTAGAAGTATTAAAGGAAGATGCCTTACTCCCCCCATCATAGCGCTTTACAATCCGAAAGTGAAACTTGCAAGTAATTCCAGACCAAGGACACACTGAGCTAGCAAGCTTGCTGCTGTGTGAAGCATGACGTAATCACTCAAGCATCAATATGGTTATCGGCAGAAAAACAGATATGGACAGCGATATGGGCCGATATCTCTTTTTTAGAATATCGGTTGGACGATATTATCAAACGTCCCTAACTGTAACATTATTAATACCCGCCATGTATTTATTATTTCCAACTTCAATTAACAGCCATCCAGGTGTAAAAATTACTGAAGCACTTTTCATAGTAAAAAAGAAAAGCTAAGTGGGTTACCTTAACTGATGCAAATGGCGACACTAAATGTTTACGTTATGTAATTTTCATTTTCTTCACACTGTGTTTAAAAAAAAAAAAAGTTAAGCCAAAGAAAACGTAAAACAGACTTTTACAAGAAAAATGAAGTTGATATCTTGCATGATTTCGTGCACAATGAAAGCTGCAACATTTTATCTTACACATTTGGTAAAATGGAGGACTTGACTTCCTGTTCCTGCGTTCCTCCATCCAGCGGTGAAGCGCCCTTAACTCCTAGTTTGCCTTTAGTGGCCATGATTGGCATATCCACGAATTCTTGCCTAGCAACAAGTGGAACCTGACTAGAAAAAACAAATCTGCAGAGATCACAGGCAAAAGTGCACAGGTAAAATATGTATCAGTTGCAAAAATTTTTTTATAATGAATCTCATATGAAATTTATGAAAATGTTCCCGTACATGTGTGATTATGATGCTTGACTTTCAGGCTTTTTTTGGCGGTGCTCATCCCTAAACTGTAGGTCTTGTTGTCATAGGGCCACCTTCCCAGCATGCTCGCTGTTTGACATTCATGGGGTTAAAGCTCCACTGAATGATGAAGTGCCAGCGTTTGGGACAGTAAATTGCATGGTTTCAATCGAGGAGCGGCTTCCCCTTGGGTCTGCATGCCGCTGATCCCCAAGGGCCAGCCTTGAGCATAACAGCGTGTTGTACATCCATATAAAAAAGGGAGAAAATATGGTGGTACTTTCCTCTTTATGATGGAGTGATTAATCTGTCAAGCATATTGGTGCGTAAATCCTCCTTGCCTGTTTGCAAAATACTGTTTTAGCTGACTTTATGCTATATTTAATTTTTCCATTGCCTATAAACATAAAGCATCACAAAGGGCTAATGCTCTCATCAGTATTATTACAAAATAACCATAAATTCACCGTCTTGTTAAAATTTTAAGCCCATTCTTTTGTCAATGTTGGATAAAAACATGACTTTATTGCTTAAAATAAAATATAGCGACTGTGTTTTATCTTCAGGACTTATTTTCATTAGCTTCCTCTTCCTCATGTTGCCTTTTGGGGTTATTTTTTTTCCCCTTATACTTCAGTAGAAAACACTCTGCTGCTTATTTCTTCCTGAGAGACCGCAAACTAAACAGCAGAAACATGCTGCATATACGCTTGTTTAGTGCTATGCAAATCATCCCTGCTGCCTGAGGTAAAATTAACATTTTTAATTAAAATATTAGCGCCAAACAAACACAGAAAAACACACTAATGATTAAATCATCTTCAATAGATACTGATCGTGGAAAAGGAAGAAGGTTTGGGCATCCACTCATGTCTAAAATAAACCTAATGATTTAACACTTTTATGTGTAAGAAGATGCAAAATATTGTAAAAGGAAAAACAAATTGTTTAATGCGTTCACTCTTTATTAAATACTAATTTAGTTGCCATTCATTAAAGTTGTCATATACGTTCTGTGCTCTGATAACCTAAAAATATTTTTTTAAACGCATTTCCTAAACAATTCCCAACTAAAACTCATCCGGCCTCTTTTCAACGCTACTATATTGCCCTCTGTTGGGTGCAAGTGGTAACTACAGGTTAGAAGAGCGTGTGCCACTTTATTGCTCATTTGCTGCAATACAACATCCACATCCTTCATATAGTTGTTTGAACATTCTACGTCCAGTTATCTCCACCAGTGGAAAGTGATGCTGACCCTCAGTAATTTACTCATCTGGTCCACAGAGGCCCAGCAGAACCTTCTGGTAGTCTCCTTTGGTGTGTTCCTGTAGAGGCAGCGTACATGATCACATAATGTTGCTTTTATAACATGAAAGAAGGCATACATCGATATTGATTCCTCACCATGATGGTCTTTTGAAGAGACTGGCCATGGTGGGCCTTGTATTCCGTGCAGATCTTCTTCAGGTCCACTTCACAGCGCGACACGATGATCCTGGTCACCACCTTCTCCTTGGCTCCTTTACTCTGAGCACAGCAGCAGCAGCAACATGTCAGCACGTCACACACGTTTTACTACAGCAGCTGAAGCAACGCTGCTGTCACACAACTAAGCCTTCTCGCTCACATCACACACCAGATGGACAAGTATTGGGAGACACCTCTTCAATAGCCAATCAATGAGGCATTGGGCTATGCTACTTACAATCTATTTTTTTTATTTCAAAGACTCTGACGTGCTTGGATGGGTTTGCTGTGGAAGAAATTGAAACCCTGACCTCAACCCTATCAAACACCATTGGAATGAACTACAACAGAGATGCTCCTTTGGGATAAATGGACCAAAAAAAATTCCCCCAGACACTACAAAATCTTGTAGAAGCATGTCAGCTATATTCCACTTTTCACTTCATGCACTTGTAAGGGCAAGGTGTAATTATAATATTTATTACATTTAAATAAAAACAAAAATGTATTTTTTTCCCAAAATAAAATAAATAAAAACATACAGTAATATAACATAATGAAACATAAACTTACATGAATAAATAAAATGAAAAAATGAATACAGTGATCCCTCACCACATCGCAACTCGAATTTTGCGGCTTCATTCTATCATGGTTTTTCGAAAATATATCAATTAATAAATCATACTGTTTTGTGGTTGAATATGAAACATATTGCATATTTAAGCATATTTTTTCCCTAAATTAAGCATTTTCCAGCATTGCAATGACAAAATAAACTAAAATACAAAAATAAGGCATTATGAAGACACATTGAAATTGTGAATGTAGTATTCTACACTAGTTACTAGGTGTCAGTGATGTTACTTTAATGTTCGGTGAAACATACAAAACAGACCTTTATTGCATGTTGGAATTATCTCACAACAGACACAATAATTATAATAAGAAGAAGAAGAATAATGATAATAATAATCATCATCATCATCATCATCATCATAGTAATAACACGGGCTATTGTTGCCGTCACTTCCTGTCCTTCACACGTCCGGAACACATTCATTGCAACACAAACAAGCACAAGTTTTATGTATGCCTTAAATGGCTATGATATGAGTGTAAAGGCATGTTATTTCATGTCTAGAGGGCTGTAATAATATTAAAAACCGTATTTAGAAGATCACAAACAGGTTTTCTATGCTCTAACTACAAAAACATTCAATTTATAAAAAAGGAATCCTACATGGAAATTCACTTATCGCGGTCGGCTCTGGAATGAATTAACCGCGGTAAACAAGGGATTGCTGTATATGGCGGACATATGGCTGACATGTACTGTACAATTATTTCATGTGTTTATGTCTAATAGGATTTTAATTTGATTTTAAAAAATCTTTTAAAAAACTTTTTCCACCGATGGCCGCATACAGAAAAATGAAAGAAATTATTTTTTGTACATTTTGTACTATAAATATACTAAAACCAATCCAGTGTAGATTCATATATTCTAAACCATTAGAAGAAAAAAATGATTTTGTGTTATACTGTAGGTCACAAAGAAAATAGTTATTAGAGTCATATCTGTTAATGTCTTGTCCTCATTAGGGGCACGGGTGAGCTGGTCTTATTAACAAGGAATTCTTTTCATGCCGAGGGCCACTAAAAAAGGAGCAGCCCCCTGGCCCACCCTTGGGGCACCCCTGGTGTACAGTATACTGGATGTTACCTTCATGGCATCATGCAGTCTGTTGGCAAAGTACAGCTGTTTGTTTTCAAAGCTTTGCACTAGAAAAAGCACATATACTGAAATAAATAACCATACAAGTAACAATGCAGAGGTCATTGAGATGCAAATATGAAGCACCTAGAACCAGGAAGGACTTCTGCAAGTCTCCTTTAACTTCCTTCATGATGCTCTCCTGCATGTCGTAGGGGCTGTAGCTCTTGTAGCGCTGAAACACTAACAAAGCAACAAGCGCTTCACAAGACTGCAATGACGAAACAAACTAACAATGACGTGTGTAGAACCTCTTTGCAGGTGTGGGACGCTCCTCTCCGTCATGATGGAGATCCAGGTGGCCACGTCGGTTCCTTTCACCTTCACGCCGGCGTCGTAGAGTCTCTGAGTTGTATCATTTAAATGTCAGTAAATTATTGCTGATCCGGCTGATAACTGACATCACCTCCCTTTGCAAAGTCATTCAGGAACTGGCATTTACTTTCATTATGATCCTTTGAAGTCACTCTGATGTTAAATACCAAGCGAGGCTTTTTTATTAGCAGTGTTTAAAAGGAGCCGAGCTGTTTTATTATAACAATAATAAATAAATAAATGTGACGATGTTGTAAATGACAATTGTTAGAAAGTGTGGGCAGAACTTACTTTGGCGTCTTGATCAATCTTTTCATAGTCTACTACTGAGGACGGTTCCTCTCGCTTGGTCTGCACACAGTAAAGATTTTTAAGGACTCAGTTTGACAAATTTACGACACCTTAGTGACAGAGCGCACCTGCACCAGTGCCAGCAGCAACTTTGCAAAGTTTCCAGAAGTGTCCCCTGCTACGTCTTTCTCCAGGTCCTTCTTGAACACTGTGGGAAGTCAAGTCAGTCATTATGAACAATAATAGCCCCTTACCTCAACCAAAATCAAAACCCTCATATCAAAACCCTAACTCAAACCTAACTAAAACCTTAACCAATTACAACGTTCTTTATCCGCCCTCAGCAGCTTTTGCTTGGCGATTCTCTAGTAGCTCTTCAGCAGTCTGTGCTGTGGTAGTGATAATGGTAGTTTAGTAGTGATAGCGGTGGTCCTCGGTTGACAGAGTTCTGAGTTTCATTGTTTCATGGTTACATACGCACAAAATTCTGGTGCGTAAACACAAGACTTGCTTGAGAACTCGTTACAGCGAAAGAATACACGATGTGCAGCCACACTACTCTCAACACTGGACTGTGGCGACCATCGTTAAGCATACAGAAAGATCACATTGTAGCGTTTACCTAGACGTTGTAAGGATGACGAGGAGGTGGTCGATCTACAATCTCTTTATTGCAAAAAGAAAACAGGCTACTGGCTGCTGAACCACGTCAAAACAACATCAGCCAACAACTGTCCTCTCTGCATGGAGCCATCGTCCTCAGCGTGCACCCACCCACACACAGTCAGGACACACGTTATGTTCACAAACATTCAGAAATCAGAAAACCCTTCATACAGTATAACTGCCAGCTTGCGACAGTATCCATGAGCATGCTAAAGGATCTGTATGGACTTGAACATGTTTTATTCACGGCCAACGAGTCCCAAACAAACTCAGTGTGGTTTGCAAATACAAAACATCATTCATAAACTAATGCATGTTGTTTTGCAAATAAGAAACGGACCAATCAAACAAATATATCCTGCTTGAACCAATACAGCATGTTTTACACATACAAAGGAACATGTTTCTTCAATTATAAAAAAATATCCTTCAAGTACACATTACGTCTTTCAAGTACAAAAAGCAATTCTATGCCTACAAAACCACCATCACATGACTTAGGCACAGATTTTCCCTTGTGGGTCCACACACAAGTGCTTTCAGATTCTCACTGGGGTAAAGTTAGAAATATATTCACAGATTCAAACTCTCAAGCGACTGTTTGTTAGACAGCAAAACGATACCTCTTTCCAACAGTGCTAACACAGACAACGAGATACAACCGATTTTTTAAAAACCAAAACGAGCAGTCCTCTGCAGTATGACCTACAAGGATCTCTATGAGCAGCCAGCAGCCAGACCAGACTGCAGGGATCGTCTACAAATGTCTATACTGAAAAGAAACAATAAACAATCATTCAATAATGTCACTTCTGTGAAGTGTAGCGCCACCAGACTCACCTAACTCAATTGCATCATCCTGGTTATACTAAAGCAATTACTTTGGGAAAAGGTACTTTCACATAATTTGGGGGGAATTTTTATTGGTAATATCATTTAATAATTTAAAAAGTAATTAACAAAGCAACTCAATGTAGACGGTCCCTGCAGTCTGGTCTGCTGGCTGTTTATAGAGATCAATGGAGGTCATACTGCAAGGGACTGCTTGTTTTGAAGAAAAACATCGGTTGTATCTCGTTGTCAGTGTTAGCACTGTTGGAAAGAGGTATCGTTTGCTGTCTAACAAACATTCGCTTGGGAGTTTGAATCTGTGAATATATTTCTAACTTTACCGCAGTGTGAATCTGAAAGCATTTGTGTGTGAACCTACAAGGAGGAAAATAGTGCCAAAAGGCATGTGACAGTTTTTTTTTCTAGTGTAGAAGTGTTTCTTTGTACTTGAAGGATGTTTTTGTGCTTGAAGGATCTTTTCTTTGTGTAATTGAAGAAATATGTTCCTTAGTATGTTTAAAAATGCTGCATTTGTTTCTGAAGCAGGATGTATGTGTTTGACAGGTACATTTCTTAAAACAAGACACATTAGTTTGTGAATGATGTTTTGTATTTGCAAACCACACTCGCTGTGTTTGTGAATTGTTGGGCGTGCGTAAAACACGTTTAGTGTGCTTGTGAGGTTTTGGCATGATATTAACTCCATAGATTTGCTCATATAAATGCAGCAAGGACAACACAGCAGTGTAGTGGTCTTGTTATTGAGATAGAAAAGTGGCTAGCGCTTTGGCTTTGATTTGATTTGTATTACTTTTTATTTCTAATTATTACTGTGGGCCGCATGGTGGCTAGTGGTTAGCATGTTGGCCACACAATCAGGAGATCTGGAAGATCTGGGTTCATATCTCCGTTTGGCATCTGTGTGTGGAGTTTGCATGGTCTACCTGTGCATGCGTGAGTTTTCTCTGGGTACTTGTTTTTTTTCTCCAAAACATGCAGGTTAGGTTAATCGCAGACACTAAATTGTCCATGTGTGTGTGAATGGTTGTTTGTCTATATGTGTATCTTTCTGTATGTGCCCTGCGACTGGCTGGCGAGCAGTGCAGGGTGTACCCCGCCTCTCTCAGTATAGAAAATGATTGAATGACTTTATTACTGTTTCATGTAATTCTTGTATTTCGTGTTTTAGTTCTGTATTTTATGTCCTGCATAGTGTGAGTGACTTACGAGTTAATTTAGTTAAAATTTATGTACAATATCCAACTTACACCAAAACTCAACTTCCATCACAGTCTAGGAATGGAAGCCCTGAGGGCTAGCTGTATCAGATGTCATACAAATGTGATTACAGCCGCTTTTATTTGTTATGTGCACGATTAATTGGTCCATGTGTATTTGAGCAGCAAGCACTTTAAGGAAGTAGGGTACATGATAGTTGACCTGGTGAAGACAGCCATGTGTTTAGACTCACACTCCTGGTACACCTGCTTGATCTCCTGCAACTCAGAGTTGCTGCGTGAGCACAGAATCTCAATCAGTGTTTCTTCATCGGTACCCAGTCCCTGAAAGAGACATCCACATTGTCTTTAAAAGGCAGACAGACGATCCAAATTGGAACTGATGCAGTCTATCATTTGTCCACGAGAGGGCAGTGTCGCCTTTCAAAAGAGTCCCTTGAAGCGTAGCAGTATGTCCTGTTGTGTACCTTGATAGACCCCCTGATCTCTGAGGCGTCATACTGGCATGTGCTCTTCATCAGGCCAAGGATGACAGATTCCAGGGAGCCAGACAGCGCCCCCTTCAGGGCTGAGATCATGTCCTAAAAGACATGGTTGAAGTGAATGCTCTTATCACTTCTTCAAAGTCAGGGGTGTCCAACGTTTTCCACTAAGGGCTGCATATTGAAGAATCAAAGGATGTGGGGGCCACTTTGACTATATATATATATATATATATATATATATATATATATATATATATATATATGTGTGTGTGTATATGTGTATATATATATATATATATATATATATATAGTCATATATATATATATATGTGTATATGTGTGTATATATATATATATATATATATATATATATATATATATATATATATGTGTGTGTGTGGGAGACAAATATAGCGCAGATAGATTTTTTTGAGGAGGCATTTTTGTGATGCAAATGTACACTGATGCACTACACTGCTGATGGGGATGTCATACAACTTCAAGTAAAAAAAATCCGAACAATGTCTTTAAGTTATAAATGTAAACTCCTAAAAAGGAAGATTCACAGGGTTGTACCTTTTTTGCTCTCCTTTCATATTCAAACGCGATGTCCCTCCTCTGAGAGTAGGTCCGCTTTGTTAGGACATCAATGATGGTCTGCTCGTCCACACCTAAGTTAAAAACTCTTTATTAGGTACACCTAAGAAGAAAATGCTCGGTGAGAAGTCTTACTGAATCAGCATTATGGTGTTTGTATTTACCATATTAAGATATGAACAATTAGTTATAATAGTTATTCTCTGGAAAAGCTTTGTATGTGTTCTGTCATTAAAAGCGGGTCTTTAAACATCACATTACGAGGGAAAGGAAATCCTTGTAGTCTGTGTTCTCATAATAATTTAGTAGGAATCTGTAAATCTTGTGTTTCAGTCACATCGCTGTGACAGACACCACCCGAAAATGAGCTGCATCCCTCTCTTTTTACATAAATGCAGCACCATCAAAACTTGTAGAGGAACAAATGAGTAGTGTGATCCTACCAAAATGGAGGGCTGTTTGCTGTTACCGGGAGCTTCCAGTCAGTGTTTTTGTACAGCTCACTGGCAGCACGAGAGACGGGCTTGGACCACTTCCCAAAACCTTTTTCTCCCTCAAAGGCAGGATGCTGACTCACAAATACCAACCTTCACCGTATACAGAGAGGCTTCAGCTAGATTCATTTAATAGAAAAGTGTCTTGCCTTTTGTTTTGATAGCGGTCTCTATCCTTGCAGCATCCTTGCCAGGGTCAAAGTCCACAGCGGGTAGAACCGTGGGGTATTTGGGCTCATGGGACTGCAGGGTGAAACAACACATAACTGTTGCTAACAGCAAGTTAAGAATGCAGGAGTGTAAATGTGTTTGACTTTACCCCAACAGTGAGGGACAGTTGTCCCAGAAACTCTGAGATCATCGCCATTTGGACTGTCCTGCAAAAGATGACACATCATGTGACCGCATATCAGTGGCCCACCTATTTTGCACTACTCAAACTGTAATCACATTCTTCTACAAGGCACAAAAAGGCACATTGAAAAGCTCCTGTGTGTTTTCATTGCTGTTCAGTCAGGACTTAGAATCATTTAGTGACAGTGTACCAACTCTTTGTAATCATTGACACTCATTCATGAGGTGACACACCCTGGAAGACTGCTGCAGTTTGCTATGAAAACACACATCACTCTACACATGCAGAGGCAATGTGTCGGACAGGATATAGACTTGGTACTAAACAACATTGGAGCAGCAACTCACTCAACAGCACAAACAAGTCATGAATCAGCATTTTTTTCATGACTGTCCTAAAATGCTTGTGTTATATAACAAATCTAGAACGATATTCCCACTGCGGAGTGCATAGTCAAACTTACCTAACTTGTAGTAGTTGCCACAACACAGCTTAGCCCTGTTGTTTCCGAGGAAAGGGTGTGGAGATTTAAAGCAACTGCGGCTCTGACAGAGGACTTCCCTTTTCACCTCCTCCTCCTCTTTCCACCCAGACCTGACTCCACCCAGCTGAGCAGCCCCTGCAAGGTTGCTCTAAGGAATGCATTGTTATTAGTAGATCAGTAGATCCCCGCTTTTCACATGATTTATGGTCTACCCACGACTAATTGACATGTCCATAAAAATGTTTATTTTTAACGCACAGCTCGCTCTCCACCACGCAAAAACCCTCCTGCTAGCTTGACGTTCTCTGATTTCCGATCGACATTTGCTATAAAAATTTGAATTATGAGATTAAATTCAGCTCCAGAACCCTCTCTTCAATTGCCATTGGTGACTAGGGCTGGAAGTTAACAAGCTAAATCCATGTTTATGCTCCAAATACGCCACACGCACTTATTAAATGCATTTTAAATTATAAAATGTATAGGTACTCGCCACTAATGAATGATAATTATTGATAAAACAAATAAATCGGCATAATGTGTTAACGTGTAAAAGGCGACTACGTCTATGGTGGGGCCCCCTCCACCTCACTCTGCAGGGGCTAGTGATGGTACAAGCCTCCCTTGCTCTGCAAGCTGTCGAAAAAGGCGTTTCTCCAAACCTCACCCACATATTCCACACTGCTCTCCTGTTGTAATTCCAGTACCACATGCTCATACATTTACTTGTGTTCACCTGTTTCAGGCTTCACCTTTGCGTCTCATTATGGTGCGTTCAAGGACCACCGAACAAAGTGCAAAATCTCAACACTTGATGAGAAAACATCAGTGAGGCATAAATATGTAACATTGTGGGTTTTTTTTTTTTCAGTGGCTCATGTATGGTGTACATTTCACCTGTATTATCACTAGTGAATGCGGTCAGAGGAGTCTGGTGAGGCAGAGCCTCAAAATACATAAATTATGAATAAATGTGCGGGCATCTACTATAATCCTCTGTCACACACACACACATCTAACCACCATCATCACAAGAACACTTTATTGTTGCTCCATTTTCTAATAAAGTACAATTGACAAGGAGAAGCGGCATAGAAAATGGATGGATGGAAAATATTCAACGTGGGAAAAAAAAAGTATAGTATATAAAGTGCAATGCTGTATGTAAGTATTTTAGCAAATGTGCAGTATCTTTTGCATGTGCGTGTCTTTCCAACCATGCGGTGGACCCTTAAGTTGAATTGCGGATACGTTTTTGAATGTACTGTTGTCATTTCGCTGCACAGTTATTTTTCTTTTTCTTCTTCTTCTTCTTCTTCTTCCCCCCTCCGGATTGGGACGGCCCATTTGCACTGTTGTTAGGCCGCGATGCTCTGTGTATTGCAGCATGCTGCAATAAAAAAAAAAAAACAGTAAAACACACAAAAAAAAACTTAAAAATACTATATATGAGAGAGTACACCATAATGAGTGAGAAGTGTCTAATACTTGCAGTTTTACACCACTGCAAACCACAAAAACAATAACAAACATTGTCGTGTTAATACATGTGATATTTATATTCACTGATAGCAGCGATTTAAACTAAGGCTACAAAAGGAGCAGAACATTTTTTGGTACCTTTATAGAAACTTTTTTGAAGTTTAGCGGAGAAATGGAAGAAATAATCAGTTGGTTGATTTGGACCATTTCCAGGGGACTTTATGAGGATTAATGGCAATTACTTTCAAATTTGGAGTAATTTATACAATCCGTATCAGGGCCAAATCATAAGCAAACATGCAATCAAATCTGATATGAATTACTGTATATGCACTGTGTAAGGGAATAATGTAACTGAATTTGTATTAAATCAAGTTATTCAACCATCTAAATTTGACCTAGGATTATTATTGTTGTAAAGGTACAGTTTTTGAAACAGCTTTCATATGAGATCTCATTACATTGTAGTGTATAATGTGTGGTGTCCAGTAAATCTTTGGGATGTGAGCATTCATGAGATGAGATGTTGTGTTTACTATGCGTCTTATTAGTCAGGCATGTAATGAGTGTCACCAAGTCAATATCAGCAAACTGTGCTGAGCTGAGCGCTTCATAGTGCAATGCTGTTTTGTCCTAATTGTTAGTTTAGCATCTGCAGGCATGCAGCACTGGCACTGGTTCAGCCAGTCTGAGAAAAACATGCTCAAAAGCTTATAAAGGACACATTTAATTGCTATATATTTGTGCTGTTGTTGTGACATAAACCAAAGGCACCTGTGGCGAGAGTGCCGGCGGGAAGGTGCAGGGGACACGTCCATGCTTCTTGTGGAACGGCATCCACACAGTGGGATCCAGAGGTATCCAGGGTACCAGGCCAGAGGCCGGGGCCTGGGGGAGATCACTGTGGACTTGCTGCAGGTTGTAGGCCCCCCGACATGCTTTCCCATCAGCTGCTTTTAACAACGTAACAAAAGGCTCCCCTGGTTTGTGTGTGATCAGGTACTGCCCTTCTTCCATCCTACAAACACACATTGCGTCACAGAGGGTGTGATCGCCAGAATACACACATCCTATGTGTCACAGCATTCCAAGTGACTTTCTGGTGACTGGAATGTGAAATGTAGAATGAGAGAATCTATTGTGTACCGTTGTTGTGCAAGACCAGCACAACATGGAGGCAGACAAACATTACCATTTCAAGCTTGAGGTTGTCTAGGCCTGACTGAAGCAAAGTAATAACTATTTAAAACACAACTTATGGACATTTTATAGTTATTAAGGACATCCCGATCCACATTTTTTGGCTTCCGATCCCATACAATTTTTTAAAATAGTCTTGCCTATCCGATAACGATTGTTTTTTTTTGCTTGTTTTTATAATAATAAGCCTCTGTTACAAACATGAGTTTGTGGAATTGAATATGGTAATAAAAATAGGTCTTCAAAGTCTTCAAAGGTCTTAAAAATAATGTAACCAAAGTATTGCTGAATGTACTTTTTTATTACGCAGCATGACCAACAATATTGTTTGGCCTTTGTAACAAACCTCTGGGAGTCAGGTCCCTAATCCAATAAAAGATCCAATAAAAGATAAAATTGGATAAAATGGGCGTGCAAAGTACTTTTAGGGTAGGACTAATCATTTGACATGATTATAGATCAATTTGTGGTGTGGTTTACAATATATGACCTTTTTTTTTTTTTTTTTTAACAAACTCTCTTAGGGCCCTATGAAATCTGTTATTTTTTCCCAAATTCTGTTTTTTAATTTTTTAGAATTCAGTTTTTTACCTTTTCCACTTATTTTACCAGGATAGAGAGTGTGCTATTTGGGTTAGTGAATAAAATGCAAAAATTCTTACATTTAATTAATGCAATACATCATGGGCCCATTTTGTCTTTAGCTTATCAAAATTTTCTAATGGGATGTCAGCCTCACATATTGCTACAAATCTTCAACAAACTGTAAAGCCCGTGCTTGTGATTAAGGAAGATGTAGCCACAGATTTAATTCCAATCGCGTTAATAATTTAAGATATTTTAATGACATTCTTATTTTGTTTACACAATTAGACAAATGTGACAAAGAGCCCTCTTATTTTGAAGGCCGGAACGTGTTGTGTATTGAGAATGGCAATTGACGGTTGATACGTGTGTGAGAATAAACTTCCCTCTTGTCTTTTTTCACTCAGAAGCTGTACGTCGTCAGTGGGCATTGTAAAATGGTTCTTACATTAAAGCAGTAAAACACAACACGCTGAAAATATACTCATGCCGCCTGATTTACGTGCACACACACAGCTGCACTAGCTAAACTAAGCGAACCCCGCAAGCTTCCATTCACGCTCCGTAACAGAGGAGTTTCCAAGGTTTTTCGTCGCTGTTTTGACATGTTTAGTAGTGTCCCTGTTACAGCAACCAGAGCGGCACTTCCTGTGCGAGCTCCCTACACCATGACGCAGCAGGCCGGGCACAGTGTGAGGAAACTACCGCTGTCGCTACGGACGCGGATGTCCTACGTGAAACTAACTTCACCATGGTACACCGCGGACATGTCTGCATGGTGGTGTTGTGTTTTCTTCTTCTTGCGGGTGGCACAAGTCGAGTGGCAACCAGCTTTGAGGCGCTTTACTGCACCTTCCATGTTGGAGTGTGGCTCAGAGTTACGAACGTGATAAGGCAACCGGATCGGCCCGATCTCGTGGCAGAAGCCGATATTATTCGATCTTCACAAATACAGCGGATCAGCAGCCGATCCCGATCCTATCTTCAGGATCGGGATCCCTATTAATAGTCATTGTTCCCTAAAAGAATAGCATCAAAAATCATTCTGTTGGTACACAGCTTGTAATGAGAAGAGTGTCTGTCATTGTCATGGCAACATCAGATCACCTACTTATATTATCATTCAGTATCACTCTCTGTTTTCAAATTGCACAGTTTTTATGTGATTAGGTTTTCTCCGAAAATTTTCACCAAAATGTTGCCTCGGTTTTTGCAGAATATTGCATGTAACAAACTCTGTCTGCCCTGTATTATATATATTCCATGAAATCACACTTATTGAGTGCGGCTGTTAAATAACCCACCACTGGGCCAAAGAAAGCTGTGAGTGCCAGCAATGTAATAAAGGAGAAAAATATTGAATTCAGGAAAGAAAGCATCGCCTTGCCTCCTCCTCACCATCTTTGCCAACAAGAGTCCTTAATGAAAGGTTAAAAGTGATCTCAAATGTTCATTTCTCCATTTCATTCGTCATTTATAAAAAATGTTTCATTATTTTCTGCATGTAAAACTATGATAGTCTATATATAATGTATTTTTAAAAATATTTTTGGGTGTCTGGAATGGGATACGTAATTGGATTTACATAATTTCCTACAGGAAAAATCACCTCGGTTTCCGTACGTTTTGGTTTTTAAATTAATAACGAAAACCAAGCAGCATCACTGTATATTATGGTATTATGTTAACCTTGGCATTTGCATTACATTTTTTGTATTTATTTCAAGCTAGTGCAGTCTGTTTTCTAAATGTTTTTGCATTTAAGAAATAAATGAAAGAAAAGTAGTGCTTACATTAGAAACTTCAATAAAACCATTATGTTGTCTCAAAATAAAAGCGCATACAAGTATTTGACTGCCACCAAAAAAGTAGGATGGCAGACTCATAACTTACAGAGAAATGTTTGTTGTCTTTACAACACTGTGCATCGTTTACAACTTACTTTGTCAGCTTTTTCAGAAGGTGGTGCGCAATGTTCAGTGACTTTACTGGCCTGTGAACAGAAATCAATCAGTCTTTCCTGTCTTAATGAGGACAAACGCTTATTTGGATGAGAAAAAACACCAACACACTCCCATCCATGTCTTTTTTTACTGATGTTAGCTACTTGAATTGTCATGTTCATCATTAAATCATGAGTGTAATCATGATTACGATGGAAGTGATTAGCTTCATCCTACAAAACGTGTGCACCAGACGACTCACTTGAACCCACAGGAGATGTTGTGTATCCACGTGTCAGGCAGCCTTCTGAGCAGCGCTACTTTAGAAGTGTGTGGATTGATGTGAGCTACAGAGAAAGAAGGGGAGACAAGGCAAGCTAATGAGTGCAGACAACAAGAGCTTCTTTCCATCAACAACTCCACCGCCATCGCTGACAAAAGGAGTGCGACGTCTGTGATGATTTGCTTGAACGGTTGGAAGGAAAAACTTGCGGTCTCCTCTCCTGATTCTTGTGCATTTCAACCATATCCTCCTACAAGTTACAACCACAAATGCAAATACAAATGGGAGATGACCACATGCTGAATGGTAAAGTCAAGAGGGATCAGCTGGGCGTGTTACAAAATCCTTTATTTTCCGCATTTAGCTCCTACACTCTGACACTACATCAGGATGAAACCACAGAATATTTAAGTGTTTTTATAAAAATGTGCTATCAGACACGTCCGTGGTTACACCCATTGATGTGATAACAGTGACCTTAAGGAACCAGAAACAAAACAAAAAATAACCTTGAGACTACAATTTGAAAAGTTTGAAGTCAGAAAGCTAAGCTTGTATGGGCTTCTGTGAATCATACCTCTGAGGTCATTTTAAGGCTGTGGCTGTCGTTATGACAACAGTGTAAACTTAAATCAGTCCGCAGTGGGAGGAGACGATGACTCATCTAAAGACTATTTCATTGGTTTGTTTGGGGTGGTTTGCTTTGCCTCCTCCACTGAGTGTAAAATCTTTACTTAGGCCACATAACTGCAAATTTCAAGTGTTTACACTATAGAGAACAAGCTTACAGCTCAATACAGTATATCACTGAATAACTTAATTACAAAAAGAACAACATAAAAGATATAAACATGAAATATTTACCTATGTATGAAGTGGTACTGGAGTGGAGTGCTGTCTCTGTCCACAGCTGGCAAGCCTCACTGCTACTCAGACACTCGACCCCGTGACACAGCTGGTAGTCCAGCTTGGGCAACACATGCACTGGAACAAACTGGTAAGAGAAGGGGAAGACAAAGGAATATTTCCTTATTTTTCACTTGAAAAACAGAAAATCAGTAAAATGATATGCATACCTGGCTTGCATTGACAACTACTTTCGTGGGCCGAGCCAGCGAGACGGAGGTGCGCACCATGATGAGTAAATCTTGCAGGGTGTAGAGCTTGTACAGCAAATTGCCTTTCTCTGGGGCTGTGTAGTCTCGTTCGTCCTCAGAGCTAGCCTGCAGCTCCCATGGCAATATTTCTGCACAGGGTATTGGGATATATGGCATAATTAGAATTCATCAGGAGTAAGTCAGCATTTTTGTGATAAATACACCTCAACACAACAACGTGGAACAATAAGCTAAGCCTATCCAAAGTTAGAAGGATTTCCGGAAAAGGCACCTTAACAACTAGAGTGGCTCTTAAGCCAGCCACTCTTTGCTCCAATGCAAGCAGCCAAAAAGTTACCAGTGCAGCGTCCCACTTATTAAACACATTATAAAATGTATCGGTACTTGTCACTAATGAATGATAATAGGTGATGATAGGTGACAGGATGAACATCTGAGCCACGGTGTGGAAGTTACATAATCTTGTTCAAAATTTTAAGAGCAGTTGAAAAATATCAAGAATTTACATTTTGCACTGTTGAATCATAATTACGTTCTGGGAGTGACGCAAAACATTTTTTGAGTAAGCAATCTATTGTAAACAACCACTGAAGTGAACACGGCTGTTCATCAAATAGAAAGATTTTTCAAAAATGGACCTGTAACGAGTAGCTGCACCATTCTTGTTTATCGCCTCAAAAATTCATTTTGGCTTGATTTATGCCAGTGTTTTCAGGATGCCAGTGGGAATGTTGCTCCAGGTGGTGAAGATGGCACCCACTGTCTGGAACTGATGTATATTTAAAATGTCAATTGGATTTAGATCAGGGGAACACCCATGATGGTCCAAAAGAGTGACATTATTCCTCTGGAAGAAGTCCTTTGTCAGGGCGGCATTGTGAACTGCAGCGTTGTCGTGTTGAAAAAGCCAGTCTTGACCACATTCAGTTATGAGGGATTTCCCCTGCAACATCGCCACATAGCCAGCTGCTGTTTGACGCCCCTGCACAACCTGAAGCTCCATTGTTCCATTGAAGGAAAAAGCAACCCAGACCACACTGTGCCGTGTGGAAAACATCTCAGATGGAATCTCCTAGTCATGCCAGTAGCACTGGTTACATTTTTTTGTCATCAGAGAATAAAACTTTCTTCCACCGTCCAATGTCCCATGTTTGGTCCTCTTGTGCAAATGGGCAACTTTGTGGTTGTGGTGTTGAAGCCTTTGAAAACGTTTTTTTTTTTCCTTAAAACCGTTCTCTCGCAGATACCGTCTTATGGTTATTGGACTGCACTCGGCACCAGTAACAACCTTCATTTGGGCCAAGGATTGTCCAGTGTCTTGACAAACAGCCAGTGGGATCCTCTGGCTCAAGGCAGACATTTTTTGGGTCTACCACTTAACTTTTTTGTTCCATAAACCACTGGACCTTTGAAGAAGTTTAAAATAACTGTCTTACTGCTTCCAACCTGAGTAGCAATGGCGCGCTGCGAGAGGCCTTGCTTATGCAGCTCAACAAACCGACCATGTTTAAAGAGAGAAAGCTTTTTTGCCTTTGCCATCAAGCGATCATAACTGTGTGAAAACCTGACAGAAAATTACATTTAATCCAGATTTTTGCCAAAATTTTAAAGGCTGTGGTCTTAAATTTTTAAGAAGCTGATGAACATTTAATACTTATTTAACTGTAATACTTGTTTGCAACAAATTGCTTACTCAAAAAATGTTTCATCTCACTCCCATTTCATCTTTGTGCATTTTGAAGCTCTATTTAGAACATCTTTAAAATCCAACAGTGCAAAATGTAAATTCTTGCAATTTTTCAACTGGTCTTAACATTTTCATCTGGAGTGTATAGGTTTCATTTTAGCACCTCACAGCAACTGTGGTGCCTTCAAGAACAGCAGACCAAAGTGCGAAATGAAAAAAACCCATCAGTGACGCATAATGACATAAATGTGCAAAATTGTGGGCTTTTTAACAGTGGTGCATGTATGCTGTACATCATACGTGTATTATCACATATTTAGAAATTGCTGTGGCTTTAGGGTGAATGAGATGTGTATCCTACAGAAATTTTTTTTTAAGTGGCTTTTTAGTGGCTTGACACATAATAAGCATGGGTGCAAAAGGCACATTTAGAAAAATATGGGTTTAAAAATACATAGTAACAATGTTAGTGTGGATACGGCCTTGTCTACACACTGACTTTTCTGCTGCGTGGTGCTGGTGTGGACCACTGCAGTGGTCATGGGGGTCTCTTCACTGTGTTCCTGGTTTCGCTCCAAGTAGGAGGTCACGCATGGCTTCACCAGGGACAGCTGGAGGGAATGTCGTGAAGATGCGGCACACTGGGTGGATGACACAGTCTCCTGGGATGTGCTGGGACATTTGGGGGCATTATTAGCCGAGCTGAACATGGCTGTCTGCATGCGCAAGATCTCCCCAAGTTGGTCGGTGGGCAGCTTTGTGCTTTTGGACTGTTGCCTGTGCACTGCATTTTTTTTAGGAGAGGATGAAGCTAAGGGGACAGACTCAGCGGAGGGGGTAACCACAGGATCTGATGTGGACTCAGGTGTACATTGGATTTTGACGGTCGCCGTTTGAGATGAAGAGTCATCAATGACGAGTTTCTCATCATCAGAGTCTCCAGTGACTGCCAGGTCTTCAGCACTGTCTTTATCCGACTCACCCTCCGGTTTAGCAGAGGTTACCTCATTAGCCTCCGTAGCAACCATCAGAGTTGTCTCCTCCGTTGCCAGGAAACGATTAAGAACTGTCAATGAGTGGTGCATCTCCTCTTGTGAACTATGGCTGAGTGGCTCACTGAGCTTACTTGAAAGCGGTGGACTTGCACTTTTAACACATGAAATTTGCATGCTGTGTGTCTTCTGCTCTTTGTGGGTTTTTGTGAGTGGCTCACACCCGAAAGTCTCTAGGTCGGTCATGTCCACGTCAAAGTTTAGCTCATTGCTGTTGTGGGAGACCATATTTCTTTGGGAGCTCTCCTGATGTAGACACAGACAAAGATTAAGTCTTTAATGAGACAAAAGAAGCCATTATGCACAACAAAATGAAGGTGTGCCATATACCTGTGAGGGCTTCGGGTCATCCACAGGAATTTCCATCATTAAATGAAACACGTTTCTGTTACCATTCTTTAGGATGGAGCGCTTCAAACTCTCTTCGTGGAAAACGTGGCTCTTCTCTCTCACTGTTATTTCATTTTTAATAAGAGGTGATTCTAAGTAAACAGTCTTCTGAGTAACACCTGTAGGTAGACGTTGGATACATTAATTTATAAGACAATCTAATTATGACACTGTAATTTCATGATCGACAAGTAGACCTATTATTGCTCTGAAGAAGTCACTATTCTTCTCCAGTAAACCACCTCTAATCATATTGGCTCCCCCAGTGTCAACATAAAAGCCACAATTACAGTGTGCACCTTTCCCATGGTTCACTTTAATGCAAACAGGAAGTTCCCATCCTTGTGCAAAGTCAGGGCCGTGGTTGTCCAACAGCGTGACCAGGGCATCTCGGGTGATACACACATGCGGCTCGTACCGTGCACACAGCTTCTCAGCATTTTCATCACTGCTAATTGCCTGCCGAGGGATGTAGAAGCTGCGGTTAGGAAAGCTTGAGCGCCCTCTGGTGTCTCATTTGAAAACTTCAACAGCCCAAATTACGTCTACATAAAAGGACCTGCAGTCATGAATATTATTTTAGCAGTAACAAAAGAAAAGAATCTTTGGGACTTACTTTGTCTGAGTAATTAAAAAAAAGTGAAACAATTGCTTACAGCGTGCATGTCCTTAGCTTTTTTGGCTGGAGGATTTTCTGATGAAACACTCTGATAATCCGTTGCAAGCTGCGCATCAGCAGGCACTATCATAGGGCCTGTGATATCCACACTGCCCTGGGGAGATAAAAAAGGGTCCAAATAAGGAAATAACAAAAATGAACCAACATTAAAAAAAAAAAAAAAAAAAAAGGCTTTGCAATTCAACCGATTCAAGTTGTATTTATAAGCACAGCAAAGCAGCCACATTATACAAGAATGGCTCCCAAAATGACTGAACATCTTCAGTGTGAATACATTACCATGACAACAAGCTGTTTTTCAAAGGTGAGAGACAGCCCCGGGTTGAATCTTCCGCCGGTCAAACTGGTCATCTCACAGATCTGATAAAGCTGAGGAAACATTTTGATGCACTCCAAACTCGCCCTCAAAAATTCCTGTTGGAAAATAAAAGTTTTGCTTTTTGTTTAATCACAAAAATGACATTATGTGCAGTCATTATAGTACCTCTGCATATTGCAATGCTCCTTGTGAGATGAAGCTGTAGTCATCAGCACATACTTTGGACACATCTTGCAAATACCTCTGGAATTGCATCATTTCGTGATCCATTCGGGCCTTGAGGTACTAAAATACAAGCATATCCCTTAAGTAAATACACACAAGGACAAGCCTGATAAAAATAGTTAAAGGAGAGAGAGTTATAATAACCATGGGGGGATCGTTGCGTTTCTTATTCATCAAAAAGCCAAGATATATCCTTTGCTCTTTGCTGGACAAACTGGACATGCACGGAAAGGGCAGTCTGGGTTGAGGATAAGCATCATCTCCCTCGGTCTTTTTTTGTTTGGGCAGAACGTTTGCTTTTGTGGTTTCCTTACATCCCTCTGCAGCCTCCACTGCATAGTCTGTAAAGGAACTGTCAATATCCATGGAGTCCCAGCACGAGTCATCTTTACTAATGCAGGTGCTATTTTTGAACTCTGCATCTTCTTTGGTTGTGGAGTTTTGTCCAGTCAGAGCATCACACTTTCGTTTTATGTTGGCATCTTCTGCAGGGCTTGGATACAGAGAAATACAGTTGGGTAAACAGACATGTTACGGTAATAGTATTCATATTATTTACTGACATACCTTTGGAGAGAGGCCCACAGATCCCTAATACTAGGTGCAAGGGAAAAGCGATCATAGAGCTCTCTGGTAAAGAATGGAGCTTCAGAGACAGGAGGGTCCTCCCTTGTATTAGATAAAAAAATAATAAAATAAAAAGTCCAGAATTGTAATGTAGCATCTTTATTCTGTACACAAAGCACTGTCGGATGATGGACATCACGTCAGGGGATCCGTGTTCAAATCTCTCCATGATTGCGCACATCCCAAAAACATGCATGTTAGGTTAATTGAAGACTCTAAGTCAGGGCCCCTCAATAAGGTGGGCCAGATTTGTGGCCCCCGAACTTTTATTCCTTTACTATGCATTTTGTTTGGGTCAGCGCACATACCGGTTCTTGTCTTCATGCTAACGATACACAGACAACCTGTAATTGCATCAAACAGAGTTCAGTTTGCATATCGACACTACTGAAATGTTGATATTAATAACTAACATGAACAAAAAGATTTGTTCTTTACAATATGTTTAACAATTTTTGATAGCCTATTAGAAGGTTCACACAGGTGTAGACCTGGTATGAATACTACAAAATAAAAGTACGTCTTACGTACCCTTCATAGTTGCTGGCAATAACAATGATGAACAATATGAACTGATTTTAATTGCATTTCAAATTGAGCAGGCAAATTGAGTATGTATGTAGCCTATGTATATGTATGTAAGCATGGCAAATGTGATGGATAAACGAGTACATTAAATGTTTATTTTAAACACTCACGATTTGTATTTGGATTTAACTGGTCGTTATGGTGAACGTGTTGTCATCATATTTGACATTATGTAGTTAGCGGACTTAACCTTTTACCTCGTGCATCACCGGTTCCCCGTCACGTTGTCAGACACACTAACTGAACATTTATTACCAACTGTATAGACTAGTTTAACAACCCACAAAGAGTGCCATCATGTCAACGAATATCTGCTCAGTAAAGCTGTTTATTATATGCAACGAACTTGTAGCTAGCAAAGCTGCCAGTAGTCCACAGAGACAACTACGAGCATCTTAGCCAACACGCACTGACATAGTTGCAGCGTATAGGCAAATATTTTGACAACGACTTGCAATATTATTACAAGTTACAAATATTACTTCAACTATTAACTGTCTGTGAAACGTTTCTTAAATATACTCACCAAAATAGTTCCATTACTGTCACTTGCTCACAGTTACGGTTTAAAATCACATCAACGGCCAGTTTCCAGTTTAGCTAACGCTGGATGCGACCTTCTTCTACAGAGGAACAGATGTTGACTTGAGTCGCTTTGTGTGCAGTGCTGCCCCCTTTTGGCTCCTGATCAAATTGCCTGGTATTGTCCGGTCAATGTTTCAACACACCATTGAATATAAAATTAAACTAAAGCCATATTATAAATAATTAAACCAATGCGTGAGATAATGTATGTTATACACCATAATTGTAAATGTCAGTGTGCTCTTTTTTTTCTTAGCGTTATATATCAACTTAAAAGTATATAATAATTAATATGAGTATTGTATTGTTGGGGTGGGGTCTGAAAGTTTGTTTTCTTTACAGTATATTTTGTGACCGTATTTGTTCCTAAAATGAATAAATGAGTGCTGACTGTATCTCTGACAGTATCTCTACAAGATGAATATATTATTTGTATCTAAAAGGACACAAAATAACCAGCCAAGAAAGAAAAAACCATTACAAGCGGTAAATTTTATTATGGGTTAACAGCACATAAAGCACATCTAAAACCGATGTGTCCAATGCACTTTTAATAAAGGTAATATTAAAGGTACAGTTTCTAAGTACAATATAACAACATTCATATTAGAATGAAAAGTATTTAAAAGACAACATTAAATTTTCTTATTTTCTTTACAGATGTATTTACAAAATGAATCAAAATACTTATTTTCATATTTAAGAATCATCAGACGAGAAGGAGCAAAACTACATTTGTGAATTGACTACCTGCTAAAGAGAGAGTTCAAAAGAGCTGGATTAAAAAGGTACATGAGCATCCGTCCCCAAATTTAACATCAGTAGCAAACATGTGACTTCAAAATTGGTGACAACCACACGCTGACTTCCGCTTTCTCCACCTCCGCTCTAACCATCCTTCTGATTACACAACCAACACTGAACACAGACACAAGAGAGGAATCCAGATGTACAAACATAGAAATACATAATGTACAATGTGTGAAAAATACCAGAAAATAAAAGAACTGTGTGTGAAATGAGCATTGATTTGTCTGAGGTGTCACTCAAACCAGGTGAAGCAAGACCCTGTACAATGAAACTATTTAACACTGCATGAAAATGTTTCACACATAACAACAACAAAAAAAATGTATGAGTTTGAGAATTGATCCTACAAAATACATTGTCACTTCAGTACATATTGTGTAAAACCCCCCAAAAGGACAATCAAAAACCATTGCTACACCGAGAGGCACTCAGTGTGAAACACTGTGTATTATTGCGAGCGTATTCATATTTGCTACAGAGTGGAGAGAAAACGTTGGCCTTCCGTGTACACTTTCCTTCAAAATGGGCAACAAAACATAAGCAAACTCCTGTCTGATCCAAGCACCACTTCTCTGCATCATGTAAGGAACTATGCAGACACAAAAGAGGTAAATACTTCTTAGAGAAACTACAGCCTCAGAGTGTTCTTGTTGTCTGACAATCGTACAAAGAAATATAAACACAATACTGCTGCATCAGTTTTTTTCCACAAAGCATCCTTAAATAGCTTGTTACTTAGCAGATACTACCTTTTGCTATAAGTCAGAAAGAAATAAGTGCCTTATTATGCCAAGACGAGCACACTGATACAGGTACTGGCTTGGCAACTTTTGCCACTTTCATTATTTATTGAGTCCTAATATTAAGATTAGTAATACTGGATGCAGTGAAATGAATGAACTGGTAGGGCGGCCAGGCTTAGTAATCAACATGTTTTTGTTCACAAACTTACCTAGCACCACACAAAATAAATCAGCACACCCTAAATTCTAAACCCACTAGTCCTAAACGAGGGAAGCAAACTTGAATTATCGTACAAAATGGTGCTGCTGATTAACACATTGGTTAGGCCTTAGTAAGCAGTTTTTTTTCCCTCTTACCTACACAGACAGAAGCTACCTTTATACATGTGGTCAATAATATTAAATATGGTGAGGATGAGAGTGAGCAATAGAATGAGAGAAACGTCTTTACAGGCCATGTCAGCTTCTTGGTTCTCTACCTGGGAACCATCCAGATGCAACATAAAAAACAACCCAAATGTGATAAATAAGGTGTATTTACATGCAGATACACAGAAATTAAAGAAAAAAAATATACACAAAGACATATATTATTGCTTGACATTCAATTATGGCTAAAAGTTGCTTTTCATTTATTTTGTAAAAACTAGATTCCTATTTGAATCCTTATCAGGTGTGCTTTGGAAAATGTGTTCAAACAGGATGGCCGTCTTTTAAGGGTGACATAACGCACATCTTTGCAATATCGCATCACGAACACTCACGATGGAGCGCTTCAGAGAGCAGGGTACCATATTTGCCCGCTATCCTATGCTGCTCTATGGCAGTAGAACCATGTGACTTCACCCAGCCAAACAGAAAAAAAAGAATGAAATAATCCAAAACAAAAATGTTCAAGCAAAAAAAAAAAAAAAAAAAAAAAAAAAAGTAAGAAGTAAGTAAAAATATAAATAAATAAAATAATTCCAATGAGTGCACTATTAGGGTTAATTTTAAAATCCATTATCTAGTTGCATTGTTGAAGGCATTATGTCACCCTTTAACTGCTATCTACTGAGGATGGATTTAGCTCAGCATTAAAAAAAATAATAATAACAATAATAATTAAAAGATCAACACTTTCTCTTACACGTAACCCTGTTCCTTTGTAATTATTAAAGCCTTGTCTGGGTGTTTTTTTAAGTTATTTAACCACACTGACAACAAACACACACACACAGACACACACACTATTGCTTTGTACAAAGAGACAACAGAACAGAGACAGGAGGACCATTTTACTATACACTGATTGAATAGCACACGTAGCACACATCAATCCCTTGATTAACTGAGTGAGAATTTACAGAAAAGATTTTACAGGTTTATATTTGGACACTCTGTCGACCACAGCGGATTTATTACTTTCTAAAAGTTGGCTGCATGGATAAAGTCAGTCAAACCCGTAATCACACCACAAGGCCATATTGCTTGTTTTACACATTAAAAACACTCAAACACACTCTCCTTTTAGGGGGTATTTTTTAAGCTAATGTCAAGGAAGATACCTGCAGGAAATAAATAATAATAATAATAATAATTACAGGACAATTTCACCTCGTCGCGTGTGTGTGTGAGCGTCTAATAGTTGTCTCCTCCCTGAGCGTACACACCTCATCCTCTCGGCCAGGGCCTCTCCTTCCTGGATTGTCTAGCACTTTTCCAGACTGGAAAGTTTGTTCTGCTGGGAGACTGAGGTTTTACTTGTGGTACAGGGCTTGTGCATCAAAACAGATTATTACTTCTAGCTACAGCATAAATACTACAACCCAAACAACCAACAGATTTAGTATTGCATAAGAATATTTGGTTTGGCTAACAAAGAGGGACCCTGATGACACCTTTTATTCTTTTTGTTGTTGTGAGAGCACTGTTAAAATTGGTGTTGTAAAAGTGATGTTTCTGTTCCTTTTTGTGGCTTTTGCTTTGACCTAGGGGCCTTAGTGGTCTATGAGTGGCCCCTGCAGCTGATGAATATTCACATGTCAACCAATGGTGGTGGAGCATCCCTGAACACAAACAATAACACAACAATCAAACAAATGAAACAAACTCTTCCCTGAGGGGTGACGGCACAAGGCAGTAGGAACACCTTGCACAAATTGCACGGCAGAGGAATGACGGTGTGCAAGCAAGAAAACATAACGTCATGGTTGGTGACAGATTTGCTGGCATGCTTCTAAAGGGATCTCTTTTTAGTCTTTTTTTTTAAATGTACTTTTTCTGTTTTTTTGTGTGTGTGTTGCCTTTAAAAATAAAGTTCTTTCTAGAAGTCGCTACTGAGTTTGCTGGAATGTCTTAGGAGTCCATAGACTTGGAAAGCAGAAAGCGACGACTACTGTTTGGCACATTGAGGGGTTTTTGTGTTTTTTGTCTATCACTTCACGACCACAGCGACAAGAAAGACACACTCAACGAAAACAGAAGCACAACAACAAAGCATTCTGAAAATAGCACTTGTCCTAACGTTTTATGCTTCTCTTCCCTAATTGTACAAACAACTGCTAGTCTAATTATTGCGGGAATATACTTAAGTGCTATCTGACATGTTTTTTCCCCCTTTCTCCTTTGCTCTCCTTTCTTGAGTTCAATATCCAATGCAAAAAAAGTGTTACAAAAATAGAAGCTTTACGACCAGACAAGGCTTTGAATATTCACTTTCCCTTCATTGTTACTTCTGTGCTGCTGGCTTGAGAAGGCAGATAAAGTCACTCCACAAACAGAAAATAATATCAAAACGCTATTTCACCGTGCACTTATATTGCTTGCTGTGTCTTTACTTTCCACTAGATGGAACAATTGGATTGCAGTTCGTGATCACTGGGCTCCCTTCACAAATATGTAAAAAATCACGCCTTTCACAAAGATAAGAGGTAACACATGGCAGGAGATAATCACAACGTGCCCCACCGGGCAGCCTCCAAGTGTTACTGTAAAGGATACATAACCTGGGCAAATCTGGAGTAAAAATGCTATGCCAGACCGTAAAAAGTTATATGTTTAATTTATATTTTTGAATATATTTGAATATATCGAATTAAAAATTGTATGTATTTAATTCATGTATTTTGTTTGTTTTTTCAGTTCTGAAAATTATTCAGATTCCTGTAATGCAATTTTTTGCACCATTGTAAAGAATCCTGGTAACTTCAACCATAAGTAAAAAAAAAAACAATAGAAGTTTTTCTTTTCCCCTCTAAGTAATCTGAGACATATTGTGCAAAAAATACAAGGATGCGTTAGAAGAGTGAAATTAATTGCATTTTGTTAAACTGTCAGGAATATGAATTATTTTCAAATTGCTAAAAAAAAAAAAAAAAGGCTTTTGCCATTTTTTGTGTCATTTCCGGATAAAAGACACCCTTTCACCAAATAAATATTCACTTTAACAGTTTGGGGTTTGACTCTACGTGTAAACGTCATAAGCCAAAACAATCAAATACAACAATTGAGTTCAGCCCAAATGATCTATTAACTGGCTTTTGACTGACATGAACTCTACGTTTCTTCAAGTGATGCTACTGACACACCAAATTTGAACAAGATCCAAATAACACTCTAAGATATAACTCAGGTCGAGGTCGATGAACTTAACCATGTGTTTTTTTTCCTCATTGGTGTAGTTCTGCACTGCATCATACTGAGAGGTGTTTCTGATATTTAGATTAACTTATTGAGCTACATGAGTGGCAAAATATAAGACGCAGCTCTCAGTGTGATTCAAATGAATACCTCTCGGACACACCTGAACATCATGCTCTTTTTGAAAAGCAGCTTTTTCATTTACATCTCATCGTGTAAGCCTACCTAATGTTGAATATTGTACTTTGTGTGCTTCAAATGTACTGAGCACATAGATTGAGCTACAATGCTAGATAGAGTGTCTCCAACATGCCTTCTCATGGCCACGAATGCAGCAACGCCAACCCCTCCCCTCCTCCCCGCCAGACATGACCTCCTCCAGCTCCCAGGACTAGCCTTTATAGCCGCGGTTCAACTTGTATTTCTTCTTGTGCACATGCAACACATCACTAGGTAAATATACAAGTCTTAAATTAAACAAAGGTGTAAATAAAAGTGCCTTATCAATTGAACAATTAAGAATCGTCTAACTACGAATATCATACATGTTATTTAAAATAGATTCTATAAACATTACTTTTTTTCTGTATAGTAAGTACTTATGACCATATACCCTGTAGTACATTATAAAACAGGTGGAATGGACCCTTTCCCTTGTGTTGGTGCCCCGTGCTTCTCCAGGGCACCCTTGCAGAGAAGGATTAATAGCAGATGGCCTTACATGATTTCACTATGCAACAATGGTGGATGGAGGTTTTTTTTTTTTGACAGCTAAAATCATTTTCAGTAGAATTACCAGAATTCTATGGTTCTTTTTTGTTTTGAAAGTCTTCTTCAAACGATTGTCCATAGGGAGGTGGCGATTGCATCACCATGCCGACAGAGCCTCCCCGCGAGTCGCTGTGAGTTTGCGTCCCAAGAAATGCATCCGAAAGATACGACTGAACACAAGAGAGAGAGAAAAAAAAACAGCTGAACGTGACCAACATGTGAGCATTTCATGTTTGAATGTGTGCAACTGCTTTAAATGAAGAGAATTATTGCAGTTTTTTCAAAGTTAACACAAGTATGGATGCTCCAATGGAACATGTGAACGCCAAAATGAATCGTTTGTACAATTTTAAGTCAATAAGTCCATCAGTGAATGAGCATGTGATTGACATCTAGCATTAGTTTTGTTGAAGAAATGCCCAAAAGATGGTCAAGTTCAGCTGGGCCAAAATTGCTTGTCCTCATCTCAGTGGGTGTGTTGGCTCCCTCCCTCAGTCTTCCAAAGAGAACCACAAAAGTAAACCATGAGAATCAACTCCCTCGGCCCGACTCTTCCATGTAAAAGAAGATGTTGAGCAGCGTGCCATCTTGTCCCATCTGGTCCGTGCAGGGCACCAATATAAAGTGTCTCAGATTCCTCCTCCACATTCCCCATACGGTGGGCGCCGTGGCGCCTGGCGGGGCTGCTACCCGTCAACGGGCATGGACTGCTCAAAGTCTGATCCAAACAGCTCCTTATATAAGGGGGGGAAGTGGGCACGCACAATGTCTGGGTATATTGCTTTGAAAGCCGTCAGCTTTTCTGTATGCCTACTACACAGCGCCCGCAGTGTCGACACTTTGCATATCAACTGCGGAGAGACAGAGAGAGACAAAGGGAGAAAGAGAGCGAGAGAAAGGAGACATGCTGTTTAGATTCACAGCAAGACCAGGAGGACATCAAACAACAGCGATGGAAGACATTCCTCCACCCCCTTACCGTGTTTTGACTCTCACACAGGGGCCAAAGTTGACTTGTAAATATTGAAACATGCACTCAGGCATGAGAAAGTTGACACTACGATTGATAAGGCACCCTTGTGTTTCAATAAAAATGCACTCCGTGTGCTATTATGAAAAGGACTCACGCTGCTTTTTAACTGAAAATTAAACTTTTTTTTTTGTCGGACAACGGTGCTTTATAAAATGCGTTTCAAAGTTCAAATAGAAAGTTATTGTTTGAAAAGAGGCATGCACTTGTGTGTTAAGTGCTCAGTGTGGGCAACTACAGCAGAACCTCGGTTAGCACACACCCCGGTTTACGTAGAAAATGTATACCTCGGTTAGCGTACATTTCTCATTTTAATATGCCGCACGTCTCGTTGTGTTATCAATACCCTGCTTGAGTCCAACGGTGTTTGTAACATTTTTGTTACGATGTCTGTTTAGCATCCTGTTACTGTTAGGGTGGGGACCAGAACCGGAAGTCGTTGTCCCCCAGCGCCGTCGCCCATCTACAACATCATTAACGATTGACTCTGTACTACTTTGCTAACTAACACAGTTATGCCACAAATCTCTGCTTTTCTTATTAATCACGGTTGCAAAATAACCTAGAATAGAGCGCTTTGATGAAAGCACTTCGATAAAAGAGGTGAGAAACACTACTTGAATTCCGGAAATACCTCATAGCAAAACACGAAGGTGGTGTTCGTTTTGATCTCTCTGCCTCATAGCAGCCTTTGTCAACAATCAAGGTAAAAGTAAAGTTAAATGTTCATTTATCCCTTTCACTCATGTATTTATGTGTATTTCGAATCGTTTTCCGCGTGTAAAACTATAATTGTAAAACTACAAAAAGTTTTTTGTGTTAATATTTTTGGTTGTACATGTTTGTATGTTTGGGTTTCGGCTGGAAGGTGGCCTACTGGTAAGCATGTTGGTCACACAGTCAGGAGATATGGAAGTTCTGGGTTCGAATCTCCGGTTTCTCCGGGTACTCCGGTTTCCTCCCACATTCCAAAAACACGCATGTTAGGTTAATTGGCGACTCTGAATTGTCCATGGGTTGTCCATGGTTGTTTGTTAATATGTGCCCTGTGATTGGCTGGGGTAACTCGCCTCCGGCCCAAAGTCAGCTGGGATAGGCTCCAGCATAGCCCCACAACTCTAGTGAGGATAAGCGGCGTAGAAGATGAATGGATGTTTCGGTTTGAGACATTAATGACGTACCGTTCCACTGTACAACAACAATGGCCGACCGCAGTGCCTCTCCAGATAAGTGTACGCTATATTAGTTATTACAAATATCAAAGTTTAAACTCATATTTAAAGAGTCTTTTGTACGGGAGCATCTTTCGTTACAAAGCAGCATTCCCAACTACTGGCTTGGCATGCATATCACAAAAATATCAGACATTTTTGCAGGTATATAAGAATGACACAAAACCTGCCCAAATTGTAAAGGGAAAAATAAGCACCCTATTTTATGTGGTGTTCAAAAGTGACCACGCACGCCTCACTATGAGCAACTATACTTGCCCAGTCCCTGAAAGACTGATTTTCTGGAACATATTTAGAGTTTTCTCCTCATCCCAGATTCCTTTTGTAATTACTCTCTCATTGCAGGAACTAAAAGTCAATTAATTTTGCCTTCAAACATAACTGAAGTTAGCGTAGCATTGACAAATATGTTTTTATTTCTTGCTTTATTGCTACTCCCCGGAAGTCTTCTGTCGCCTCCCAGGAGGTCCCTGCCTCACACTGTAAAAGTATATCTACAAGTATATAATGCGTTGGATTTTTGACCAAAAGTCATGCAATGACATTAGTGGAAAATACTAGTCAGCATTTTTATTATTACATGGAAAGTTCTGCTTTTATGCACGTGTTTTACGAATATATGTTATAATATGTGTTGACAAATGATGACTTTACACATAATAAAGTCAAAGCAGGATTGACTATTGTTTACAGTGCTCAACTGCAGATACAAAAAATACAGTACACTTAGGTATTATAATAATAATAATAATAATAATACAATGCTCACATGCATTACAAATATTAAATTATTACTATAATTGAGGGCTATCAAAGTTAACGCCTTAATAACGAGTTAACGGAAATTCCCTTTAACGATTAATGTGTCGGCCCAACCCGTAGTTTGAGGAAACACAGTGGTGCGGCAGCTGATGTAGAGAGAAATGGACAAAAGAAAAGGGTACTTTGAATGGTAAGTTTAGCTTCAAAGTCCTGGCAGATGGATCTCTTGCCAAGACCAAAGTTTATGTGTATTTACTGTCGCTGTGATTTTTTGTCTCGGAGTACGTCGAGTCTCAAATGCCAGAGAGAAGAGAGATGGTACTGAAACACTGCAGGTATTTTTTATTGTCATTTATACAGTGGTACCTTGGCATCCGAGTTTCCAAACTAAAGAGTGTTTTTTTTAGATGAAACCCGTCTCTCGGCTGATTTTTTGCTTAGAACTGCAAGCTAAAATTTGGGTTACGAGCTGCTAGTTACCAGCAGACATAGCCGAGGACAGCTACAGGGTGGCCTGTTGTGACAAAGGCAGAAGTGAGTGAGCACACATACAGCGCTCAATGAGATGGAAGTAAAGGCTTGTGAGGGAATTTATTAGCGTTATCATTATTATTTATTAGCGATTTATTAGCGTTTGTGCTTGAACGGCTTTGTTTGTCAAAGATAACAGAATAAAAGTTGCATGTTGAAAGACCTGCTATTTGAGTGATGGACAGTTTACCTTACCAATGTCTACTTGTGGTTCATTGAGTTTGTTTTTGTATACATTGAGGTTCATTTTGTTTTGAGCTATTTAAAAAAACCCTGAATGTTTATTAAATAAAAAATTGCATAAAGCCAAGATATTATACAGTCTCATGTTGACAAGAGTATTGAAAACTTTGAAAATGATCTTTCAAAGGTACACTTATTATAGATGAAAACGTCTTTCTGCCTGCGATTAATTACAAGTTAACTATGGAAAACATGGAATTAATCACGATTAAATATTTTAATCGATTGACAGCCCAATTATTATTATATTATGATGCGCAACCACAATAATAAATATGAAATGAATACCACTCTGATAATCAAAGTAGAACATTGCTCTATTTTTTAAAGACGACATCTGTATTGGATCTCGTTCAGCAGTTCAATACTGTACCTTTGTAAGGATACCATCCTCTCTGTGGTTCTTCTGCAGGACGTGCTGGAGAGCCAACTGGATCTTCTGCTGGAGTTTCTCCACCTTCACTTTCTCCTGAAGCCAGGACCGATCTGAGAGGTAAGAGTTATCACACGTTTAGTCAGCAGTCTCCTTAGTAGAAATGAGAAAAGTAAGTGCAAGGCTGCTAATTGTATGCACTGATTGATAAAGAAACTGTAGGGTGGAATCTTTGTTCCTTGTGACGGTGAATGCGGGGCTTTTTTGGCAGTGTGAGTGACACCTACCAGCAGACATCAACACAAAGGCGGAGAACAGGGCGATCTCATCCTCAGACAGGTGCATAGAACACAAGTTTTTCCCAAACTCGAAGACGGAGCTGATCAAGTCGTCACAGCCTGCCACAGCAAAGGACACAGCGTGAGAGCTTAGGATGAGGGAAAGCAAACATTCACTCTTGATCTTATTGGGAGACAGGCACACAGGGAGGGGAGCGAATGGGGTAGGAAAAAGGGAGGGATAATAATAATAATAATATAAAAAAGAGCTGTATGGTTAAGCAGAACAGGCAATGCTTTTACTGAGTTTTGCCTCCTAAACAAGCTGCTTTTGGTAGTTGGTGTTATGCAAGGCAAAATCAGCTCACAATTGAGACATTAACATAAGTTAGTTAAGTTAATTAATTAATGGGCATAGAGGGTGATTGCCTCTGCAGCATTGGAGGCCATTACTCCTGTAGACTGTACTTACAGGACACTGACACTATTCATATACAGGTGGCCCTTGGTTTACGGCCTTTCTGTTTTACAGCGTTACGTGGTTAAGAATACGCTCCCATAAATTAATTACAAATTTAATTCTGGTCGCTAAATGTGCGGCCACGCGGTGGCGGCTGCGGGAGAATACACTATGTGCTCAATATTGGCTGCACTTATCTCTCGACTGTCATGACCATCACTGAGGATAAAGATGGTATTGCAATGTCTACCCGGACCTTGTAAGGATGACAAGGAGGTAGTTGATCAACACTCTCTTTACTGCAAAAACAAAAGCGGCTACTGTTGGTCAAACCACGGCAGAACAACATCAGCAAAGTCCTCTCTGCACCCACGCACACACGGTATCCTTCAGCATGTTAAAGGGATAGTTCGGAATTTTTGACATGAAGAAAACGCGTCTTACAGCGTAAAGACAGACAAATAACACAATGATAAATTTGATACATGTTATAAATTTGCAAACATTTTTTAAATAATGGGGTATTTATGTGGTATTTTGTGTAGACGTTTTAGGGAAATTTTGAATTTTTTGAAGAGTTTCAAACAAGTAATATGAGAAAATATGGAAAAAGGGAAGGATGAATAAGGCACTGGAAGAACATCATAGCATTACTAACAGGATTACTATAGTAGTACTATAGATGTACTTGTATATTTCTTTCACAAATTCGCTGCAGAGCATTGAGCAGGATTACTATTGCAACAACACAACATCAGTAGGGTAAAACTAACCTGTCTCACAACGGTCTAACCCAGCTCACGTTCACTATTAGTGGGTGAGCAATCCAACGCTTGGTGAATTTTGCTTCAAAATGACAGGAAGAGCCGACATTGAAGTGTCCAAAGCAAGGTCGCAAAGAAAGCTTGGCCGGCAAAAGCCAGTTATCCCTCTGGTTACTTTTCTGACAACTCCTGCTTGAAACCCAAAAAGTCAGATGGATCGGGAGGCTCGGCTTTCACGGTCTGTACTCATACTGAAAATCAAGTTCAAGTTCTGCGAATAACTATAATGCTATAATGCTAAATATGTTGGCACCAGGGCCGCACGGTGGTCTAGTGGTTATCATGTTGGCCAACACAGTAACAGCCTGGAGATCGAAAGACCTGGGTTCAATTCTCCCCTGGGCATTTCTGTGTGGAGTTTGCATGTTCTCCCCGTGCGTGTGTGGGTTTTCATATAGACAAACAACCATTCACACTCACATTCGTACCTATGGACAATTTAGAGTCACCAATTAACCTAAGCTGCATGTTTTTGGAATGTGGGAGGAAACCGGAGTATCCGTTTCCTTTGGTGACTCTAAATTGTCCATATGGTATGAATGGTTGTTTGTCTATATGTGCCCTGCGATTGGCTGGCGACCAGTCCAGGGTGTACCCCGCCTGTCGACCGAAGTCAGCTGGGATAGGCTCCAGCATGCCCCCGCGATCCTAAAGAGGAGAAGCGGTATAGAAGATGGATGGATGTTAGCACCATAGCAATAAAGTTCTGGTTCGGAGAACCCAAATTCCTTCCACAGTCCCAAAACTATATGTCTATATGTGATTGACAGGTGATAAGTCCAGTCCCCCCTCTCGCCCAAAACTCAGCTGGGGTAGGCTCTAGCTTTCTCAGAGACTGTAATAAGCAGTATAGAAATTAGATTGATGGATACACTGTCTACTAACTATATCAAGAAGAACAATTCAGCAGTTCTACAACCACTTTGGGACCAATTTGCATTTTGTTCACCTTGGAAAACAACTGGAAGTGGAGGAAAATCCTAAGTGGAGAGCTCAGTGATGTCATGACAGCGAAACAAAAATGCTGTTTGAGCGATGTGAGATTCTTTATGTCAGCCTATCAGTGATGGTTTTGATAGCTTTCTCCCAAAAGGCGCTCTGTCTGGCTGTATTTATTCCACAGTTACAGGAGTCAGATGCAACTGTGCCTCACTATCATCTCGCTCCTGGCATAAATAAATGTTGCAGAGACGACAGGTAAAGCGATGCCAGGTAAAGCAGGGATGAACGCCCAGTGTTCGCTTCAAGGCCTTCAGCATTGTGTGGAGCAGATTAGGAGATTCTAATTTTGGCTGGGACTTCAAGGGAAAAGGAGTGAGACACACACACGCGCACACAAGGTAACACAAACATACAGTACACACTCCTGCAAATGTGTCCACTTACCTAATGACTTGAACACATCCGGCCCGGCGTACTTTCCATCAAAATAGACCGTGTTGTTTTGTGAGTCAAAGGCACGACACATTCTGACAAACACAACTTCCAAAGAGCCTGTGGAGACAAACAGCAACAACACACTGAATCACTATGTTGTGCCCCTCCACCCTATCGGTAAGACATCAGTCAGGAAGGCAAAATATGTGCTGGTGCTTTTAAAAATATGAGCAATAAAGAAATGAAATAATAAAGAAGTCAGCTGTCAGCAGCGGAAGGAAAAAAAACACCTCCAAATTATATGATAATATCAGGCATAAGGCTAGTCATCCATAATGACACGGCAGATAACAATTGTGCTTCATTTAGTGGTGATAGTGCTTATTCATTCAACCTTTATTGAACAAGATAGAGGGGGAAATTATTCTATTATCTATGGTGTCATTTGCAGCTCTCTGTGGGAGGGAAAACCAGGATGAGGGAAATGCAACAGCAGTCATTACTGCTGCTGTGTTCTGTTCTCATAACACCAACATTAAATGATGAGTGGTACCTGCCACAACATTAACTAAACCTACACGACCCAATGGAAAAGAACAAAATGTAGTGTTTGACCTTGGCGGAGGTCTGTCTGTGAGCTACGTCTCGTTACCTCAGCCAAGGAGGTACAGTAGAACACAACTCATTCCGGGACACTCATCATCCTCTGATTTGTCTGAATTTAGAATTTAGATTTATTGACCCAAATATAAGACAATCCTGAATGTAAGACGATAAATGTAGAAAAACATTTTTCAAGACATAATCAAAGACACACAAAGGCACGCTGTTTTTCATTTTCAGTATCAGTGAAATAAAAACTGGAAGGAAAAAAAAAAAACAGGTCAAACTGGAACCCTGATGTAACTTTTTAAGTTCTACTTTTAAGAGCCTCAGCTGTTGTAATTGTAAAAATAAGCTAAGCACTGTTGAAAGTAAAACAATAACAACAATAAAGTGTGACAAATGTGCAGAGGTACTGTACCTAAAGATAGCTGGTATGATCCATTTGTGATCCATTTCCTTTGGCCATATTGTATTGAGCAGGCATAACAGAGATGCTTGTACCGACCAGTGCTTTATGTATATTGTTGGTTATTATTACTATTAATATCATGATTTACTATGTCACAATAAGTTCAATTTATGGTTCTATGGTCATCATCACACGTTTCCTCTTCTGTGGATCACGTAACGCATGAAAAAAGCCAAAGCAAAAGCTTTTGGCGTTCATCCTTCTTACTGAGTTGAAGTCTTGTAAGAAGATGTTTGGAGGTCACTAGTGACGTTTTGCATGATGCTTGGTCAAAGCTGAGAGTTTTCTATGAGCTTTAGTACAGTCCAGTACCTTTGTGTCATTTTAGGGCCGTTGGACTAGAGCGCTTTCACTGTAATGTTTTCATTGCAGTTAGTTTGTTGGATGGTTAGTAATATTTGCATTAAAAAAGTTCCACCCAACTTTCTGCCAATCGTTCTGATGTGGATTGTATTAGATTACATACCGTAGGTGGCCTGTGAATGTATGCAGTATGGTGTGTGAGCATGAGTATGAGTGGTTAAAAAAAAAAAAGGGTACATCCGTCATAGATGGTGTTATCTGACATAGAAAATAAAATGTTTATCTGTGTCCATGTCTGCTGCCAATGCCCAGGAAAGCAGCAAGTGACACTGGATGAACACATGAAGAAGCAGTCATTGTGCAGTCAGGTCAGCTACGTCCTTGTGACAATGCCAGCACTATGCGTGTGTCTGTGTGTGTGTTGACAGGCTGTCATACCTGCTTTCAGCAACACTATCTGATCATTCTGACACAGCTCCATGAAGCCATCGATGCGCTTGGCGAACTCCACCACATACTGAATGGCCTCTGTTATTTTGATAGCGCACAGCTGCCACATGACTTCCCGCGGCTAAGAAAGGAACAGGACAAAACCGAGTGAGTTATCCGCTTTAAAACAACACATTTCATTCCACAAAACAGCAAAGTGGTGGTGGTCAAGCTACCTTGCTCTGGTAGCTCTCCACCTCCTCCTGCAGGAAGGCCTGCCAGGTCATTTGCTGCAGCTCCTCTCTCAGGTACTGACATGTCTCCATGTGTGATTTGGAGATATTTTGGGCCAAGTGCTCTGAAACACAAGAAAGTGAAGACCTCAGTGATGAGAGGTGCCACAGGAAAAGATGATTTATTTACAGAGCAAAGAAGGGAGGCGGATATGCGTTGGCTTTTCTCTCTCTTTTTTCCTTACTGGGAAAAAAGCTTGTTGACATTTCCTTTTACTGCCTCCAGGAAGCTGATAGCTTAAAGCAAAGCCAATCTAGTTATGACACAAATACATGGCAGAAGAGGGGGAAGGGGCAGCATGTTACTCACTCAAACAAAGGTCACATTTGCTCTACGAGAAGTAGCGAGCATCAGAATTTAAATGGTTTTGAAAACACATCTGTTAAAAGGAGTTCCGGGGCACAGGGGAGTCTAAAAAAATGATTTCCCCAGACGCCTGCCCTGCTGGATCCTGATTGGCCCTAATTAATGGAAACTAATTACAAAAAAGAGGCTCTTTTAATGAGTGTTGGAGATGAGTCTCCAACCTCCTGCTATTTTAAGCAACCTTTGTGTCGTTTGCCCCACGGTTGAGTTCTTCCCCCCTCCCCTCCTCCATTGTTCTGTCTTTCCTCTCCTTCCCGAATTCTTCCCAGTCCCTCACCTAGTTCTGCCATGGACACGGTGGGGGAAGTTTCTCCGTTGGTGAAGGAGCAGTAAGGGAAGAAGCCCGAGCCGGGGGCAAAGTCGCAAATGGGCTCGGGCTTGATGCCGTTGATGTCCAGGCCGGACTGGTCCGGGGAGGGCTGGATGTCCAGGTAGAAGCTGCTGACGGCTGAGTCGGGTTTGGTGCCGTCGGGGGTGTGGCCGTCCATATAGCCGCTGAGGTCGTCGTGGAGCTCTGTGAGGCCATTGGCCGTGAGGCCATAGCTCGGTGTGAGCGGCTCCGCCTCTCCAGGCTGCTGTTGATGGTCCCGCTGCTGCTGCTGGAGCCGGTGCTTCTGGACCTCAGCGTAGAGGCTGTCTCGCTGCTTCTTGGACATGCGGCCAAACTTGACCGCTGTAGGACAACAATAGACATCGTTAAGTGAAGCATTATACTTGATGGAATATACTCACTGGGCACAACATTAGGTACAACTGAACAATCTAAAAAGATCTCAAAGACAATGTTTATTCAGGGAATTGGTATCTTGTGTCTGGATATGACAAAAGAAAGACGCAAAAAAACGATAGTAATAAGACAATGCCATTTTCCTGTTTTTTTTTCCAATATTATTCTGACTCTTTGTCAGTACAGACATATTACGTTAGAAAATGGTTTCTTCTGCCCCTTTCCAGCTGTAAGACACCTATTCAACAAATACAAGACGTAAGCACAACATAGGGAAAATATATTAAACATTACACCAGATGTCTCCATCTTTATTTATTATTATTCTACATTGTTCTGCATTATGGTTGTTTGTACGTGCCCTGCGCTAGGCTGACGACCAGTCCAAGGTGTACCCCGCCTCTCGCCCGAAGGCAGCTGGGAAAGGATCCAGCATACCCACAAACCTATTGAGGACAAGCAGTATAGAAGACGGATGGATGGAATGAATGTTCTGCATCACACTGACATATTTGTTTAATATCTATCTTCACTTAGAGTTAAATAATGTAACCAAAATAAGGCCTAAATGCATTACAGTTCTATACCACTGATAACTACCACTAATTTATTCATATGTAATAAAGATGCAGTATACATTGTATACAAACCGAACAGCCTAAAAGCTCTTGTATTGGATCTCATTAGATTGTGCAAGTGTACCTAATGCTGTGTCCTGCGAGAGTAAAAATTATCTAACGACTGCCTCAGGCAGTAAGTATTATTACACACCCTTCTAAATACAAATAGATTTATTTTTATATCTGGTTCAATAAACTAGGAAGTTTTTTTTCCCCAATGTAGCTGTCTCTCTCCTATCCAGTTAAGATTCCAGACAGTGACGACCAAGAAGAAAATGTCTGGGAGAACAAATCATGTGATGTCACACTCTTGGGTGAACTCGTTGTCCTTTGAAGAAAAAATAAATCTCGGTGTCTTACGCTGCAGATAAAAGCATGTGATCAGATGATCACAGTGGTGAGAAAGAGACTCTTTGGTCAGCGCTCCCGGGTCCTGGAACTATGTCAGCTGGTCACAGGGAGTGAATGTGTGTGTGTCAGCATGTGTGTGTGTGAGTGGAGAGACATAAAGGGGAACGCTGGCAGATGGGTTGGTGTGTGTTGAGTGAAGGCAAGAGTCACCTTCATCTGTCCTGATCGTGTGTAGGTGTGTGTGCGTGAGTGTGTGTGTGTGCACTCATAAGCACTAATGAACTTGTTTATGGCATTCATGAATATGCATGCATATGTACGTCAAGAGTGTATTAAGCCAAACATGTCTATTCCCCAGCTGACCAGGTACTGTGCAATGAAAAGTGGGTCAAAACCTTCTCAGTGTTACAGTACATCCTCCCACAGTTCTCCGGCTTGGCCGTGAAATACCCACCATCCCGTGACATGCCCACTGCCAGGCACTTCTGCAGCCGGCAGTGCTGGCAGCGGTTGCGACTGGTGCGGTCGATCAGGCAGTTCTTCTGGCGGGGGCACGAGTAGGCCGCATTGCTCTGCTGACTCCTCCTGAAGAAGCCCTGCACGGGAGAGGAGCATCATCAGTCCACACAGGTGGGACACAAGTTTCAAAAATATGCAGAATCCCTTCTGGATCAAAGGAAAAATAAGATCCCACACAAGCACAACAAAATACAAGAAGATCTGTTCAGATTTGATGGGGAGGGATGTAAGAAAGACATTAAAAAAAATCTAATTACATATGAATAAAGGCCTTAGCCTTCATGGGACACTCATTGAAATACAGTATGTACCCCAGAAAAAAAGTAACTAGACTTTTAATGGACTAAATTCCATATAACAATGATATGTCGCTATTAGGGATGTCAGATGTTGGCTTTTTTGCAGATAATCGATATGCCGATATTGTCCAACTCTGGCTGTCCAATTTCTGATTCCCATATCAAACAATACCGATACTGATATGTGTAAAATCACATATCTTTTTCTTAAGTAAAGTAGTTCTAAAGTACTATATTCTTGTTGGCTACTCCACCCATCTCTGAGTAGATAATTCATGCATTACATATTTTATATAAGAATATATTTGTGTTTTTTGTGCCTTGATTTATGTTATTTTTTGTTAAATGGGTATTGTTAAAAATACATGAATTTGCTGATTATTATTGTGATTGCTAACTTTCGTGTTCTTATTTTATATTCTTATTTTATTGCATTAAAACTACTGGGAAGATCTTGGAATATCAAATACATTGTTTCTGGTGCCTAACTTTTTCCCAAGTATATTAGTGTGTGTGTGAATGTATAAACCAGAGGCATTAACTTCAGTTTCTTTGTAGAAAGGCGCTTTATGAATGTAAGCACATGTATCTGTGGCAGCCTTGCCACATCCAATATGGCGGTGATGTTGACGTAAGGCTCAGGGCTGGATGTGGTGTCTAAATATATGGTTTTGACAGCAGCACTTCCTGTTTCCCAGCGTGCTTTGCTGTGCTGTTGGTGTAAATGGCTGCTAAGTTACATGTTTAGGGCTCACATAGTTGTTGATTATTCAGCATTATTTGTTGCTAGTGTCTTGTCTGTTGTTATCTACCTATTATGTTGCTGTGTGATGTTTTTTTTTTATAGCTCTTTTTTTTAAAGACACCGTGAGTAAGAATGATGTGAAAGAGTCACTTCTTCCTCACAGGCTTGTGAGTGGCACAGTATTAACTAAATGATTCAGCTACTTTACGATGTTGGCGCTAAAAGCTCTATAACGGCTTTGAATGTAGGGGGAAAAAAAACATACCGATGTTGGCCGACATCGCATTTTTATGCTAATATCGGGCTGATAATTATCGGTGGGTTCCATGTCACTATGTATGTTTCTTTCGATATATTTGCGATGTGTGGTGTCCATTTTGGGCACCAAATATGATTCCTTGCTTTGCATTGCTGCAAAATATACAATATCAGGAATTGTGGTTGAAACTTTATTTTTTATACTGTAGCCATTCTTTAAAAAAATCTAATTTAATTCATTTAAATTAAGAATGAATTAATTTAAATATTTAGAAATAACAAAACATAGTAATGTAATGTATTCTTAAAATGATTAATTAAATCTTAATCATTATAAGAATACATTACATTATTATGTTTACTTTATTTCTAAATGTACTGTATTTATTTTGTTAATCTACACAGAAGAACTTCCAAAGTGTTTCTGGAGAGTAGGAAAGAGTCTGGCGGCTTAGAATGAGCAGTACAATTAAAGGAACGGTTTACAACCTTTAGGCGACTGCCGAGAGGGCTGTAACTTTCAGCCTTGCTGCAAGCATTATATCCCGTCTTTCTGCTGTTTTGAGAACGTCCTCTTCCTGCTTTGAGCACATGATCTACACCTCATGTAACATGCACGAGCATGAGTTATGTTTGTCGGCATTTAAATGATAGTAATTTCCCAAAGATTAGCTACTAACGTTAGTTATTATTGAATGTATAGCCTATTGCAGGGGTCGGCAACCTTTACTATCAAAAGAGCCTATTCTGCCCCTTTTCCCACAAAAAAAAAATTGGCAAAACAAAATGCAAAACAACAGCTTACAAACTTTTTAAAGTTTTAATCTTTCTTAAACAGTTACAAGAGAACAAACAAAAATAAATACAGTGTGCATGTGTAATGGATGCCAAGCAGGTTGTTATAGTACATTGGTTAAACCTCACAACCTGACGTCTCAGGTAGCGCAGCGCCTCTTACGTTAAGCTCGCTGGCGAACACCGCTCGACTTAACTATCAATCAGTGGACTTATGTGGTCGTCGGTTTGAGCCTGGTGTGTGCATGGCTGGACTGCAGGGATGACCACTGTTACACGTGTACGTCTACTTTGAAATTAATTACTGCTTTTCAGAAAACGGGTGCTTGCTTTGAAAATGTCTTTCAACGTTTTTTTTTTGTTTCTCACCACATATCAAGCATATGTACTGCAGATAAGCCAGCATCGTTGGCAGAGAAGACAAAGGAATCTGTCCGAATTAAAAACTCTGAGATGTTTCTTTTTGAAGGGGCAGACTTATAGTCAGCTTACTGTGGGGGGAAAAGACACCTTTTGTACAATCTGTTCCCTTAAACCACTGTTGGTAACACATGCAAGTTGTTGGTGGTGTTCTTATAATTGTTGGCTTCAAAAAATGTAATTTGGAGCGAGTTGCATTTCAAGTTTCATGATGGTGACACTTCGACCCCGGAACTGATTAATTCACTTCACACTATTTCCACATTTTGAAATCCTCGTGGAGCGGCTTATGTTTGAAGGTTTCACTGTATGATGTCATCAATGACAGTTGATGACTAATAATAACAAATCTAGGTTGCATATCGAAAAGTGTAACGAAGAAGTTGCATACAAACAAACAACAAACCCATGCTGATGAAAATAACCTCTTTGGAGGAGGTCGTGATGCTACTGCTGTGCTGCTATTTTTTCAGGCTGTTACACTGTAATTTCTGGCATCCGGAGAAGGCAACATGTCCAAGCATGAGGGTGGCGTGTTTGGTCTGATGTGATAACACAATTTTTCTTCATTGGGATTATTATCTGGCAAGTGCAGCACATAAGCATACATATCGCACACCGACTGGATTCCTCATCCTTTTGACTTAATGAATTGATTCCAGCACATCATTAACATACCCCACTCTACTGCTCCATACACATATGTCTTAATTAGCTGCTCATTGGCTGTTTAATTACAAGAAAACAGCTGACAGCTGCCAAGTTGCTTTATAATGGAAGCCATTATAGGAACGGGCTATTACCACCGGCAACAAGCAGAACTCTGTAATAATGCTATGATTTATGGCCCAAACTTTTGTACTCGCACATATCATTAAAGGTCTCCCTGCTTGGACTAATTAGCAATCATTAAAGAGAGATTTCAGCAGTTTATTCTTGAGTGTTTTGTTCCTCATGGTGCCTGTGTGAGGCAGAGGAGCAGCTGACAGAAACCCCTCTCACACACACTTACATCCATGCACACATACACACACACACAGACGTGAGAACAAACAGCAAAGGTGCAGACTTGCGGTGGAATGCTAATGATGTGCTGGGTGACAAGCGCGGGGACAAGAATACACTCTAAGCACAAAATTCCGCTCACTGTGTATGAATGGCTGGTGCATTTGAAACTGTACAAAAGACGACTTCAATGGAGGCAACACAATGTTGCAAGCAGCCAACAATCTGCTCTAATTCAAAGCATGCACCTTTTTGATCATTTTATTTCAAGACGAGCAGGCTGCCAAAAAAAGTGTGTATCCGTGGAATGGGAAGGAAAAGAGAAGCAGAGGAAAGACTTGGTCCTATGAATTGTATTGAATTATTGTGCTTTTTTCCCTTTGACCATTTCTTCACACACCTTCAGCAACATTTGGGACATCTCTCGCAGAGAGCGACTTTCTTTACCTCCTCACTTTTCCTTGTCGAAGCCCACAAACACATAAACGCACACCAATCGGCTTTCACGTGAACCGGTTCTTGACACTTACCTTACAGCCTTCACATGTTATCACACCGTAGTGGATGCCTGATGATTTGTCTCCACAGATCTTGCAGGGAATTATTTCGATTTGAGCTGCACGGGAGAGAAACAAAAGACAGAGAGGGTGTGTTAAAAAAAGAAATAAACATAAGTCATACATTTTGTTGTCACAAGTCACTGTACAACACTCAGCATCATGGATCCATGTTGATACATGAAAGAGCACTGCGCTTTTAAAAATATTTCATCCGCCCGCTTTTGAATGCTTTGCTTCCACAGGGCGGAATATTCTGCACATTTGTGTATGAGGCGAAACAGATTCAAGCTTTTTTAAACATTGTATCGATTTGAATCATAAACAAAATGATATATACACTCTAGTGTAGCCAAGTTAAACCCGAACTCACAATACAAAAGAGAGATATCATACAAAAGCTGTATCAACTAAAATGATTTAATGAACACATTATGCTTCTTCTGCTGGATGCATTTCACAAATAAACACTGTTTGTGCAAAATAAGACAAATACTGCCATGTGCAACACTAATACCGAAAAAGTGCAAAAACACTGCGTGTGACTCAGTGCTTCCTCCTGAGGTTTGATAATAGATTAGAAGTATTGCCGGAAGATGCCTTACTACCCCCTTGCATAACCAGTGCTTTATGTTTTCATGCTTCCGCATGACAGGTTGAACTTTGGTAATGGTAATGGTTTAATTTTATTTGAACATGCATACATGTTACAATGGAATACATCCCATAGTACAATTTGCAGTTCCACATGTCCAAAAGGAGAAAGAAGCAACTTTAGTTTTAGTTCTACAGTTCAGTTTTGTTTTTCTTAGTTTTCTTTCGTTTCCTGTTTTGTGCACTTATTTTGTTTTTGTTGTTTGGCACCATGTGCAGCTGCTTCGCGGTCGCTGGAAAGCGCAAACCTGTTTCTCATTAGCAGTCGGAGTGACTATTTAGGTGGGGGCAAATACGAGCACAATGTAACATTTTAGAGTCATTGCAAATTGTGTATTTGCAATCCAAACGCAAAATTTTGAAATAATTCCAGACGGCGGACATGAGTTTGTTACTCTGTGGAGCACGGCAGAGTCTGATGAAGTCTTATTCGTGCACCGATATGCTAATAATAATGCTCCGTTTTAAAGAGCTATATTATTGTGGTTGTAGTTTGCAATGGTGTACAGCTGCACTGTCTTATGTACTTTTTCTCAAATGAAACAATGAAACAAAAAAAAAAGAGAAATAATCAATTCCAGGGTCAAACTGTTGCTATCATACACTCTATTAACTGTACAGGCATTTTAAAAAAAGTAACAACACAATAATAAACTCCCACCACATCCCACTGCTCTCACTACAGCCCTACCATGAGCCTCCCCCCTTCCTTGTCTCCCTACCGAGATCTTTATCTCACAGCCCTCCTCCAACATCTCCCAAATCTTAGCCCCTGCCGGCGTTCCAACAGCAGCAGAAGGCATGCAGCGCCAGACAAAAATCCTCTATCTGATCTAAATCGAGGAAAGATCACCTCAGGATATTTTCTCACGATGTAATGGCTTTCTCCAAGCAGCCAATGAAAATGCAAGGAAGTGGTGCAACACACGTCTGCACCAATTAAGGGGGAAATATGATGATTTAGTCTTAATAAGATGCAATAAAAAATGATGATAATTAGGAAAGTGGTGCTCCGTCGGCAATGTCAGGGCGTTACATCAGCCTCTCCCCTCCAGCCAAGCCTGACGCTTCATATGATAAACCCTCCAAGCTCCTTATATCCCTTGTACACCTTAACAAGCAATCTCTTGATGCCGGTTTGATCACATCACAAGCACTTTTGCTGGGGTTCAATCCACATATCCCTGCCCATTTTAATCAGCCGCCGAGGAGCCTGCAGTGTGTCATGTGGATAATGTCCTTGTCCCTGAGGCCCGCCCGCCAGAGACCCTTAACACAGAGCCTCTAATCCACTAACTAATAGCCACGCTCTATTCATTCACCAATCTGTGTCTGTTCTCCTCGCGCTGCTGGAGTCAACAAGACGGGCTGTGTTTACACGGCATTAGCCTACATTTTAGCAAAATGAACAAAAGCAAGTGGTGGATGGTACACAATTAACCCTCCTCCTGACAACACTTTCTGCCATTTGTGATTCTCGCACACAATAGAGGGCGCTGCACCTCGTCGCCACAGATTATTGTGAAATCCAGGCAGGGGGGCGGGCTTTGAAACCCTATCTGAGAGGGTTAATTTATAATTAATCTTTTCCTCACAGTGAACAGTTGCTCGTTATGGTGAATGGGCCTGTCGCCGTGTGAGTACACTCCATTGTTTGTTTCGGTGTTCTCCGCATGAGCATTAGCAGTGCAGTGTGTTTCGACTCCTTTAGCATTTTCAGCCTCATTACTTACATAATTTGTTCTGACATGCACTCACAACAAGTGAAGCGTGCTGTAATTATGACTAGCTGTGGTTGTGGCCAGCTGAGGGCTGCAGTAGCAGGCCACTGTCAGTGGGTGGTAGTGCGGGGCTACGGTTTCTTCTGCAGAGTTTAACGCCGTGCTTCCACCCACCCTATCCCAGCCCACAGGCTTTTGGCTCTGAGCTCCAGCCTGTGATAGCTCCAGGCTTAGGCTGATGCTAGCTACCCCCACCCCCACACAGCAGAGATGCCTTCATCTCTCCGAAGAAGCGGCGCTCGCTCAGGCCTGACTGACGCTGTGCCACATCAGGTGAAAGCAGTGGGAGTAGACGGGGCACGGCGGTGCCAGGCCAGGCGGGGCGTGCACACACACACATGCACACACATACACGCGTGCACACACACACACACACAAAAGCAACACTCACAAACAAAAGCCCTATCTGCAGCAGGAAGGCCCTCAGTGCACACAACCTCCCTGGTTAACACCCTTACACTCCAGCGCTGCATAAGCTGCTGGATGTGGAGAGCACTCAAGAGTAAAACAGGTTTGTCTCTGGACCAGCTGAGGGAGGCTCTGTGCTTCCTTGTCTGAACATTACGTTATTTGCACACTGGGATAAGCTGCTTTCAAAAAGAGGTTCAGAGGAGAATAAAAGGAGAATACAATTTGAAATGAAACGCACCATGAAGGCATCTAAGTCCACTGTATGTCCACTATATCAGCAAAAATATTGAGACACACATTCTTCTTATACTCAAGACATTTTGGAAAATTCTATACTATAGTTTGGGGTGGCCATTTTCTGTCCCAGCATGACCACTTTAAAGTCCTACAATGGTGCGTTCACACGTCCCATGATTGGTTCGGTTAAAAAGAACCCTGCTATGTTTGGTCTGCTAGTACGGTTCATTGGGTCAAGTGTGAATGCAATCATCTGAACTATGGTGTGCTCCAAACAAGCAGTCCAAGCAGACCCGTCAGCATTTGCAATTGAAAATAAGGGACATTTTCCGGACCAGAGAACCAAACCAGGGTGTGAACTCAGCCTAAGTAACTGGGGCCCTATGATTTCTGCATTAATGGAATCGCAGACACACTAGAGTCTTGGAATTGGTAAATAAAAATGGAATCTACTGTTAAACATGGAATCTTGTGGAAATTCGCATAATGTGATTTAAATGTTAGATGTTGTCATCGTGAGGAGAACGAACGTTTGTGTAGGGAAGTATTTCCCCTGCGGGCCGCTTATCCGGGGCAGAATCTCATCACAAACACTAGCCCATCCTCTCCTGAAGTAAACTGTCAAATTAAACTCCTAAAACACCGGCAAAAGTTGGCGAAAAAACTTCGAAATGCCTCTCTTATGGAGCACAAATGGAAGCTAGCGCCGTTAGCTTAGTCTAGTAGAGCATGATTGTGCTCAGGCTGTATGAGTGTGTTCACACTGTGTTGTGTTTTACCGCTTGTTAACGCAAACACCATTCATGATGCCCGCTGATGTCGTGCAAGTTCTGATTGAAATAAGGACGGGAGGCATGTTTATTCTTACTCCCAGTTCGTCTTCATCATCAACAAACATTCTCAACACACACAACACACTTGCGGCCTTCAAAATAAGAACACTGTTCACCATATACGGTCAAATAAACAAAATAAGGGTTTCATAAAAAATATCTTACATTAATAAAGCAATTAGAATTTCATTGTGGACTACGTCTTCCTTAACCACAAGCACGGTTTGTTGAGGATTTTCATTCATTCATTCATTTTCTACACTGCCTATCTTCATTTATCCAGCCAATCGCAGGGCACATATATACAAACAACCATTCACACTCACATTCATACCACCATTCATGGACAATTTAGAATCTCCAATTAACCCAGTGCTTCTCAAATAGTGTGTCGGGCCCCCCCGTGGAGGGCACGGTGAACTGTCAGGGGGGCGTGAGGGGCAGGGAGGACTTTCAATATTAGTGTAGACCTGCCAACATTTTTGATTTTGTCGTACTCGGCATGCAATTTGACTCTTGAATACGTTTGTATGTTTCACTGCCCTCCATTTTGTTGTATTTCGCTGGTTTCAGTCTGTGCAGTTGAGATAAATAAATAGATGTGATCAGTTTCTCAATAGTATTTCAAATCGGAATGTGGGAGGCAGGGTTGGGCATCGAGCATCGATGGGAACCGGGACTAACATTTTGATTCTCCCGGAATCGTGCATTTTTAAAAATTTAGATTCCTAAGTTCGGTGATCGAAATTATACTGCAAATACGTTGGCCAACTCAAATATCCATCTAATGTAAGGCTATGTACTTTTTCATAGACAAACGACCTGACGTTAATGCTAGCTTTAGCCAGGAAGTTGACCACACCCCGTGTTAAGTGTTACTCCATTCACCGTACTTGTTTGATACTTTGCACGCAGAAGTAACCAGTCAGGTGTCCCTATTCTTTTGTCCATACGATGTTTTTCGTCTGTGACTGAGCTGCAGTGAGAAATGCTTGAGCAGAGTTCACACAAGGAGTCAGTCAGTCAAACAAACACACAAAAAGGCCAGTGCTCATAAGCACTCCCACTCTGCCAGTCAATATCTATTGACACGAGCTGCGTGTTAAGTGCCTCGCGGTGTGAGACAGGCAGCTGCTGGCTCGCTTGAGCTTGACCAGCGCAGTGCCAGTGATCCCATTCACCGCGCCTCCCCGGCCGCCTGCCAGCCCCTGCCTGCTTTGTTTACGACATCAAAGCTTGGCGCAGTTTGACGGGCAGCCATGTTAAAGCCCATCGTAGAAGTCCACCGCTTCCTCGCAGCGCAGCTAGATGGCCTCTGCCAGCAGAATGCTTAAAGATACCTGCTGAAACTGCAAGAATATGTAGAAATCACACTGTGACACTAGTGACCACTAGGGCAAGACAAGCAACTACACTGCCGACGTGGCCGTCTTAGACAATAAGGTCCAGCTGACAGAGGAGACACATTGTTTGTGTGTGTGAGCTGTTCAAGGACACTGATTCACCGCGCTTACGGCGCTTCCTCGTCGGAGGACGATGTGTCACTCAAGGCGCATGTACAAAAAGGCCAGCGTGGCTTCTGCATGTTCACCCAGTGACCTTCACTGTCTTCTCAAGAGCCCCAATTTCAACCCACTGCTAAAACTACACGCCATTATTAAAGGCCCAGAGAGTGACAGTTGATTGCTAACACCCACAACAATTTGCCAAACGCACACTCACAGCTTAGTGGGGGCCTGTCAAGTTCGTTTTAGTGGAGGCATCACATAGACAGACACTGTAGGACGGAATATTGTCTTCCAGTGCCCTGCAGGTGCATTAATGCTTCATTTACAGATGTAGAGTGACATCATGAAACATGTAAAGATGAGAAATATATTGGGAGCCTGACGTAATGTTAATATCTGTGCAAAATAGTGTGCATACACTGTGCCTAATATAAAAGACAGAGGGTTGAACTGCTGCCATCTTCACCTTTATTCACATTTTAGTTATATATAGTAACATTATATTAGTATATATTAAATTATTATTATATATTAAACTATTATTATTATTATATTATATATTATATTATTGTGTCTGAGGCAGTGTATTTCAACAATCATGAGTAAGTGTAAAAATAAGTTAACCGGTGTGTGTTAACCAACTTTCAAGACATTTTGGAGGTTTTACTTCCAAACATTTAGGTTATATTTTTAGTGGTTCAGTTTTATATTTACTGACTTGATGCCTAATTTCAATGGTTTAAACAATGTCAGAAAGGTATTAATTTAACAATATGTTGGTTGTTGGCAGCATTGCAGGGATCTGTGTTGCATCATAATGAGTGGTGTTATATGCAATATAGGCATATGTAATATTTTGTTTACCTTATTTATAGGATTTACATCTGATATAGGCACCAAATCGTTACTTAAACGGAGCCCGAACTGGTACTTAAAAAAAAGGGAAAACAAAGCCTTTTTATTTTTGCTGAATTTTGTAAAGTTGAGCGGAAGAGTAATTAGTAATATAAATACAATTGAAACTAAGTAAGAAATTCACCATTATAAAACAATTTGCCATAATTCTCACAGCAAAACCAGCAGCATCACAGGGAATGTGAGGACTTGATAGGACTGTAAGTGCATACATTCTGCTGTTTAAGTGCATACTTTCCACACAGTTAGAACAGAAAGTGATAACTGACATCTAATACAACTGTGTTCGCTAGCTAATCCTACATGTAAGCGTCGCGTATTAGCAGAACAAAATGACGTTACTTACACGTTACTTGCACAATATCACCTTCAAGCATGTGTTGCAGGTGGCATCTTTTGAGGTGATGTACAACCAAACTGAGCGTTTCAACATTTAGCTAGATGCTCACCGCCATCTGTGTAGCTCAAAAACGTCAAGCGTAACACTGCCACAACAGTTGACTCGCTGGTAACTATACCCCATTTTTACGTCATTTCAGTGCCACTAAATGAAAAGCAAAGGCGGCAATGATATCTTATTCGTTCGGTCTAGTTACTACTGTTTACTTTGGCACCGGTGCAATTATGCTACAGCATTTTGGTACACATCCCTACTTATTTAGTGACATAAGAGGCAGTCCAGGTTGACACCACTGCAAACCATAAAAACATGAATAAACTTCGTGAGAAATGAATACATCTCAAATGGGAAAATCTCAATTTGATTGTGCACATGTACTTAATGTTTTGGCCGGTGAATACTTGTGTATACATGGCAAATAACTGGTCAGAATGCCCCAACTGGACTAGTGAAGTTGAAGGATTAAGATTATCCTTTACGCTCCAGCTCCATGCTTTGACCGCTGTCATAATGCTGAGAGCTTAACCCATTACGCGATTGGACCATTAAATAATTTTCCTTGCCTGATTATTCATGATAGACATTAACAACAAGGTCCAAGGCTTTCTACTCTATTCTGTCGCCTTCCTATTGTATCACTTACAAAACAAACCTTTTCCAAAAAGAAGCCCGACTTCTATATGCGGAGTGTGTGTGAAAGTGTGTGTGTATGTGTGTGTGTGTGTCAGACAGCTGTCAATGACAAGGATGACGCACGACAGCAGGCTCATGTTGGAGATTATGTAAGGAACTGGACAGAGCGCAGCTTTATGAGCAGATTAACAATTCTTGTCTCATCAGACAAACTGTGTTAAGACATTTTCCTTTCATAATATTTTGCAACCACACCACATAATGTAGAAGCTCCCAAGAGAATTACACAAACGCTGAATTACAAAATAATTAAAGCTGCAAGCAGCAATGAATGGGTGAGTACATACCGTACGGTAGACTTTGAAGGAAATCAGTCTCAGGAGTTACTACAATTGTTGTTCTACCAATTGCAATGGGGGTATGTGAATAAAAATGAAAAACAATTAGCGCCTAAACTCACAATTACACGTGTGCCTGAACAACTCATGGCACAAGGAAAACGAAGGAGAAAGCAGGCAGGACATGACGTTCTTCATTGCTCGGTGTACATCATGTGAACAAATAAGTAAGTTTGATGGTTATTTTGTGCATTAAGAGTGTTTAATATTGAATATTTCATTTATATTGGTGTTCCAATCCTGAAAACCTGTCACTGTGAGTGGGGCTTCCCCCGAAAATTGGGCTTTATCTTTGCTTTTAAAGTGGTGTGAAAAAGTGTTTCCCCCTTCCCGATTTCTTATTATTTTGCATGTTTGTCACACCTAAATGAAGTTTGTGACAAAACAACTGAACACAAAATGCAGTTTTTAAATTAAACTTTTTATTATTAAGCGAAAAAATCCAAATCTACATGGCGCTGTGTGAAAAAGTGATTGCCCCCTCTGTTAAAACATAACTTAACTGAGATTCATTGAGAGCTATCAGTCTGAAAAAGGTTAGAAATCCATTTCTAAAACTTTACTACTCTAGCGAACCACAATGAGAGCCATTATCCACAAATGGCGAAAACAAATAAAAATGTTTCAGAATTTAGTGCTTCACATCCGTCTAGAATGCACGGTTCAAAATTGGTAATGATTGGATCAATCCTCCAGGACAGGCTAACTTCTGTAGCAGCACTACAAATGGTCAAAATCACCCTGAAATAGCCACTTTAAAAAAACAAAAGTGGTGACTTCCTTTTCCTTTCCTTGTCCATCTCATCTGTCTACTAAATTTCATGTTGATTCCTGCCTTCAGGGGATGAATTTTCACAAATTCCGGAGTCACCACCATGCCAACTGCCACCGCTGAGTTCTGCGACCCTAAAAATAATAATAATTAAAAAAAACAACATAATTTGGTCTGCACACAGACACCGGGGGGCACTAAACTGACTGTCAAGTGCAGATGTTCCGCCATCATTATATGCATTTTATTTCATGCACTTGGCATTTGGCAGTGGGGATCAGCTGTCGCTCTCCGCTGAACACACATATCCATGACAGTCACATCTAGCGGGAGACAGCCTAACAAGAGCAGGATTTCTGCTGCTTTTTGTCTTTTCTGTTGCTGCCACGAGAAGTCGCTCGACACATATATATTTTATTTATTCCCATGTATGCAGCAGAATAAAGGTTATTTGAATGTCAGCGGCAAAGGACACCGGTGGCACGCAACGCAGTCTGAATGTATGTGCTATTTGTTTATGGATTGAATGCTTATTTACAAGAGCGGTGCCAAAATGGCATTTGCTGTTTTGAAGCGAACACAAATTCACCTGCAGCCTAAAACTCCACATCATTTCAACATGCTCCCATTCAAGCTGGAAACACGCTGCAGTCATCAAAAATATTTGGACCACAAGGGGATTAGAGGAAGGAGAGATATAATTGACACATTCTCCATGCATGCTGCATCCTGCTAATTCCCACCAATCATTTAGCTGTGATCTCCCCGCCATATTGGAGACAAGCTTTATTTGAAGAGATGCTTCCCTTCATAGCAGGACATGCAGGGACTCTGCTTAAACTCAACGTCTGGGCTGTTGCCCTTGGCTGCTTTTTGGATGAACTCATGCGTGCATCACTGTGTGTTTGTTTGTGTGTGAGGCCTATTAATATTTCAACATTGCCCAGCGCCAGATGCCTGTACAACAAAGCAGCGCTTCCCTCCGCATGTCTCCCACTGTATTTACTTGACTGTTTTATTGAAGAGCATTCTGACACTCTCAACAAGAGGAGTAGAAGGGAGGGGGGAGATGGATTCCCAAGCACAAGACATCTCTCTCTGTGTGTTGTTCTCCGCCAATTGGACACTAATTTATGTTTCGTTGTGGCAAAGACTGACGGGCTTCCTGACTGGAAATGTGCACCCTTGCACTCTGGGGGTGGGACGACAACAAAAGGCCAGGTTTACCAAGAAAATAAGCACGATGAATGTTAGCATGTGTGCAACACACCTCTCTCCTTCCTCCCTTCTTGTCGGCTCCACCTGAGTTGAACTGCCCATCATTCCTCATCTACTTCCATATGCTTCTACTGTATGCATTTTAAGACTGCACTGATAAGTTATGTTGCACGCTTGCGCTGCTTATTGCAGGACACACCCCTAGTGCTGGTGCCAGCAGGGAGACAGTTTCACGCTGTTTGCTCTGATAGCAAAACACCATGTGTCAACAGCATACTGAAAGCCCCTTGTTAGTCACTAACAGCCACAAGAGCTGAACTTAAATAAAATACGTTGCAAATATTGACATTCTTTGTCTAAAGCAGGGGTGTCCAAACACGGCTTGCCGGCCAAATGTGGCCTGCCATTCATTTTTAACTGGACTGTATCAAAGTCTAAAAATATAATTGACTACGGTCCGCGCACAACACACGCTTAAATGTTTTGTAATTCTTAGTTTAAACACTAGGTGGAGTTACTGTATCGACCAAGGCAGAGTCTCCACAATGAAAGAAATCATAGGATAAAATTGTTCAGGTTAACCAGAAATGATGGAACCAAAGAGACCCTATGCGGGGATTTGCTTCCTTGAGGCTGAAACCGTGAACGACATTATTCCCCTTCCACCGAGAGATGGCTCAAGCCCGGGGAAGGTTTGCCGAGTCCGGACGAAGGTTTGTACATACCGAGATATTGTTCGTCTGAACAACGAGGCTTGACTTGGAGCTAATTAGCCGAGCTAACGCTTTGCACCATAGGCTATGTTCACACTGCAGGTCAAGTCAGATTGTTTTGTTCAAATGGGACCTATATCTTATTTTTTCATGTCAGTGTGAACAGTATAATTCCGACTTTGTCAAATGTGACCCATGCCTCGTATGTAAATATACTAAATCTGATATGTACCCATCATGTCGTGGAAAGGCGTGCTTTGCCGATACTTGGGAAAAGGTACTCACAGGTGAGGTGTAGACAAAAGCTCTGCTTGTCACCCAAAAATGTTTTTTAAAATCTGTCGCGGTTCACGTCAATGTCCCAGCGCTCCTGGCTCCGACATCCACCCACACACTCCACGGAACAGACGTCGCAGCATGTTCCCCACCAACTGCCATAGCCCAAATTCTTGCCCTCGTCCTTCTTAATCTCCTTTGCAAAAAAGAATTGGTTAAGCAACTGCTGACTGAAATTGCCACAAACGCACAAACCCAGACATATTTACTTCTGTAAACACACGCCAACACGTGTGGCATTATGTCATGTGTGCACGTGCATCACTTCTTTACCCTGCAGTAGTTGTTGCTGTAGTAATACTGTAGTAGCCGTAGTAGTAGCAGTAACACTGGCAGTGCACAACACTGACAAGTTGCATGCTTTGATGATACAAAAGCAACACATGTCCACTTTTTAATGTAAAATGCAAAACATTCAACAACTCATGCATTAATAAGCAGCCAGTGCTTAACAGTAACAAACCAATATACTAACAGTTTTTAGTAGTTTTTAGTAGTTTATTAATGCTTCCTATAGACCAGAGGTTTCCAAAGTGCGGTCTTGGGGCCATTGGTGGCTTGTGGCTTTTTTTTTTTTTTTTTTTTAATGGGCCGCAGCACATAGTAGAAATATTATTAAACAAAAAAACTCCATCAAAAATGTGGAAAATACTGTAGAGCTAAAGGCACTATGTAAAGAGAAAAAGCTTCAAAATTTACAGTTAACAAACAATAACACAAAGCAGCGTCTGTAATAGTGTACATTATGTTTAACCTTTTTACAAAAAATTTCAAAAAATAAATACAAATATCAAAGTGGACCCTGCATCCTTTGCCTTTTCAGTATGTGATCCTTGGTGGAAAAAGTTGGGATACCCCTGCTTTATGCCAACCTTTGATTAATTAATCAAACGAGCCAGAGGCTTTGGGCGAGAGGCAGGATATACCTGGGACTCTGCACTGGAGTGAATCGCAGGCACATGTAGACAAACAACCATTCACACTCACATTCATTCCTACGGCCAATTTAGAGTTGCCAATTAACCTAACATGCATGCCTTTGGAATGTGGGAGGAGACCGGAGTACACAGAGAACACCCACGCCCACACAGGCAGAACATGCGAACTTCACACAGAGATGCCCAAAAGAGATTCGAACCCAGATCTTCCCGATCTCCTGACTGTGTGGCCAACATGCTACTAGGCTACCAGGCGGCCCATTATAATAATAATAATAATAATAATAATAATAATAATAATAATAATAATAATAATAATAACAACAACAAAATAAGACAATTTAAAACAATTTACAATATAATAAAATAATGAACAAAATAAAATTTTAAGCATTGAATTTATTAGTATTCTTGATTAATAATAATAATAATAATAATAATAATAATAAATAATTTAAAATAAGATAAATAACGTGCTATTAGAACTAATAAATATGATCTGTTCTGTTGGTAGATTATTTGCTTTAAAGTACGCACTTTAGATCTTGAATTAAAAAATCTTGCTTTTTGCAGTGTGCCCCACACTTTTAAAACCCCTGATATTGCGTATTTGGTTTATTTCTAAAATAGATACATGTTTTTGATAAGAACTATATAAGGCCTGTGTTGGATTGTTTGCTGTGTTGCTGTATGCAGAAGCATTGTGATACACCAAAGATCAAACTCACTGAGGCCGAACTCACACAGGACCTGGCTGATTGACTGGTGCTGCTGCCCTTTGAATTTCTAAGTTTTCGCTCGCTTCTCAGACGCTTCAGTCTGACCACTTGCACTATAAAGCAGCGACTTAAAGCCTTGATTTTGTGGTCTGATGCTTAAGTGAGACACCTCAACTTCTGTGCCAAACATAACACCCCTCCTCTCCAATCCCCTCCTCCCCGAGGGGACAGCAACATTGCTTGGCTCCTCTGGAAATGCACAGGAATATATAAATAATGAATCCTTCACAACATCCACTGCAATTACATGCAGAAACCTTTACATAACAACAAAGAGCTGTGTAGCATTCCACAAGGGAATTCTCCTCTGCCACACTGTACAACTTGCTTCCCTCTCTAATTGCTGTATTAGTATGCATTTTCTGTAAGACAAGCACAACTCTGCTGTGAACAGGATATTTCTACTGGTTCACAGAAAGAAATCAAAACTTACATCCTACAATTTCCTGCCTGGACTCTTCTTTGCCCAAAGGGTGACAAGTACTGTATATGTGTTTTTATGTGAGCATTACTTTTTTTCCATAGCAAAGTGCGTATTTGAGTGCCTCAGTCAGTGGATGAAGACGGGTAGGGAGGGGGATACGGGAGGTCCCATCTCATGCTGCTGCTCAGGGTCAGTGGGTCTTCGGCACGTGGCCAGAACACACACACAGAGGAGGCTGAATATTTTAGCTAATAGTAATTGTCCCTCTGCGGCCTCCTTAGAAAAAACAGACTTCCACACAACGCATTCTGGCTGCACAGGCCAGATCGTAATCATGGCTGCTATTGGCTCCATCCAAAAGGGAAGCTCAGCTTGAGCCTGCAGTCATGGTGCGACTCACTGTTTCCATGTGACTTGACCGCTGCTCTGCATGTGTTAACCGATCAGCTGATGAGTTTATTATGATTGGAAACTGATTTTTGGCATCTTAAATATAATGTACTGCAGGTAAATGCATTGAATATAATCTTAAATTATGGCCAGTTTAATGAGTGTCCGACTTCATGAATGATATTGTTTTGCAGAAGCTAAATCAACCTGTATGTTACTATTTTGATGTATTTGTGCAGAGTCTCAAATACTAATTTTATAACACGTTCGCTCCGTGATATGGTAATATATTGTACGAACAACAATGCTATTTAGTAGAATTTGTTTTGTTTTTAGTTTTCTTTGAACTGCATAACTTAATAACTAACTGGGAAAATTGTAATAAATAAAAGATTTTAAAAATAAATCTTTTTTTTTTTTATTTATGTGCGAGGACTTCTGTGCTGTACAGACATTTATGATTAATTCAATGAAAATAATGTCCTACCCTCCCATATAATGCTTCCTGCTTTGAAATTATGGGGAAAATAAAGCACTTTTAGCACAAGCCTTGCTTGACTGATTGCCAAGTTGAATTGTAATGTAATATTATTCAAAATATAGTGTTTGAGGTATAATGTAAATATAATGTTAGTAATCGAGTACAATTTTTTTATGATTTCCTACAATATCCTTGTTTTAAAAATATTTCATATTTAATTGCTTGGTGTTGCAAGGTATTTTCAATAATCAGAAATAAAATTATGGTACGAGGGCTAAATGTTAACATAAGTATGTTATCATTATATTAAGTCAATTGCAAAAATGATATTTAGTAAGCCTATGAAGAATTCTCTATATACTTTAAAGGCTGATTTGAAATATTTTTTGCCGTTTTTCTTGAAGGGCTTGGTTTTTCATCTGCTGAAAAAAAAGAGTGAGCAAGGACATAGAAGATGAATGCCATCAATGGCCATCCGATACGTCCAGGGATGTGTGATTGAGACAAATGAGCCTTGTTACATTAGCTGGGATACTGAATCCTGCTGCTCAAAGATCCACAGCCGTGATAAAGCTGAAACTAGAAGCGGTCGACCTTTCCACACACAAACGCACACACACCCCATTGGCATTGAGCGGGAGAAAGTTTCACCAGTCTCACTAATGTTTTTTGTTTCCTCTATTTCATAAACAAGTGTATTCATAAATACAGTACAGGCCACATCTTGGCCTTCAAAGGTACTCTGGCCTTGTCTTTCAAGTGCAGCAAATTAAAGTAAGACAGCATCATTACCTAATCGTTATACATTGCCCTAAGGGATGATGAACAAATCCATATTGTATCGCTTATCTTCAACGATGAAATGGCTGTGACTATGTAATGTATTTACGTGAGATGAAATGTGCAAGGGTTGGGAGTGAGGTCTTGCCCCAGGTGGAGGAGTTCAAGTCTTGTTCACGTAAGGGAAGTGAGGTCGACAGGCGGATTGGCGCAGCGTCTGCAGTAATGCGTGTACTGGACCATCGTGGTGATAAGAGAGCTGAGCCGGAAGGCAAAGCTCTCAATTTACCAGTCGATCCATGTTCCCACCCTCACCTGTGGGTTGTAACAGAAAGAACAAGATGGCGTATACAAGCTGCTGCAATTCAGCTTCCACCGTAGGGTGGCTGGACTCACCCTAAGAGATAGGGTGAGGAGCTTGGTCATCTGGGAGGGGCTCAGAGTAGAGCCACTTCTCCTTCACACCAAGAGGAGACAGTGGGGTGGCTTGGGCATCTTGTCCAGATGTCTCCCGGACGCCTCCCTGGTGAGGTGTTCTGGGCATGCCCAGACAGGAGAACGCCCCGGGACAGACCTAGGATAGGCTGGACGGATTATGTCTCACAGCTGACCTGGGAACGCCTTGGTGTCCTCCTGGTGGAACTGGAAGAGGTTGGCAAGGACCGGGAAGTCTGGACTTCCCTACTGAGACTGCTGCCCCCGCAACACGGACCCGTATAAGCGGAAGAAAATTAAATGGAATGGAATGGAAATGCGCAAGGATGTTGTTGTTTTTTTTAACCTGTTTAATCTGTTTGATTTGCAGTGTGTCAAGATCATGAGAAGTAGACCCAGTTGACTATAAACTCCAGATCAAAATTTTAAGACCAGTTGAAAAATGGAAATAATTTACATTTTGCACTGTTGGATTTTAAGGAGGTACTAACTAGAGCTTCAAAATGCAAAAAGAAGAAATGAGAGTGAGACAAAACATTTTTTGAGAAGGCAATGTATTGCAAACAACCATTAAAGTATGAAAGGCTGTTCATCAGATGACCAAAAGTTTAAGACTATGGGCTTTAAAAGCCAAAATCTTGGTAAAATGTGGATTCAATGTCATTTTCTGTCAGGTGTTCACATTGTCATGATTTCTTGATTGCAAAGGCAAAAAAGCTTTCGCTCTTTTGAACATGGTTGGATTGTTGAGCTGCATAAGCAAGGTCTTTAGCAGCGCGCCGTTACTGCTGAGTTTGGACGCAGTAAATCAGTTATTTGAAACTTCTTAAAAATCCTGAGGGTTATGGAACAAAAAAGACAAACAACAATGTCACTGGCCCTGAGCCGGAAGTTCTCGTCTCCTTCAACGCCACAAAATTACCCAATTACAATTTGCATGAAAGCACCAAACATGACGGATTGAAAGGTGGAAGAAAGTTTCATTTTCTGATGACAAAAATGTAACTTTGACGGTCTTGATGACTTTCAACGTTACTGGCATGACGAACAGATCCCACTTGAGATGCTTTCCACATTGCAAAGTGGATGGGGCGCCATCATGATCTAGGGTATTTTTTCCTTCAGGTTGTGCAGGGGCGTCGAACGGCAGCTGGCTAAGTGGAGATGTTGCAGGGGGCATCCCTCATAACTGAAGGCCCTCATCTGAGTGGTAATGACTGGCTTTTTCAACAGGACAACGCTGCAGTTCACAATGCCCGCCTGGCAAAGGACTTCTTCCAGATGAAAAATGTCACTCTTTTGGACCATCCTGCATGTTCCCCTGATCTAAATCCAATCCTGTCCAATTTAGAACATTTGGAGATGGATTGCAAGAGAAGTTTAAAAAAATGGACATCAGTTCCAGACAGTGGATACCCTCCATGAAGCCACCACCTGGAGCAACATTCCCACTAGCCTCCTGGAAACACTGGCATCAAGCACGGCAAAACCAATCTTTGAGGTGATTAACAAAAATAGCACAGCTACTCATTCCGGAGGTCTTTTTTGAAAATGTTATTTCTATTTTAGGTGGGTTTCGGGTTTTTTTTAGCTATGGCCTTACATTTTTAATCAGGCGTGTATGTACCCTACATAGACAAACGACTTGAGACAATCATCTTAATAAATTATACTAATATTCCATTAGTTTGTTTATCCAAGATATTCACTCCCCAAAAATGAATTTCTCTTGGAGATTAATCAGGTATCTATCTGTCCATGAGAACATTGACTTCAGGGCTATCAAATACCTAGGACTAGAGCAGAGATGGCGAGCGATGAGAGATGGTAATCCTAGATTGACCTTTCAGATAATATACATGTAGAATGACCATTGACTGCATGAACAGTGACTGTGGCCACCAATGAACACTCAGATCTTGCAGGAAGGTGGGGCATGAAAATAAACACAAGTTGCAGTTCGTGCAGTGGAGTTCATGCCGACTGAGGTATTTTGAATGTCTCAAAAAGTGGACATCAGATCACCTTAAACGTCACATTCTTCCATTTTCACTTCCGTATAGGTGAAACGGTTAGGTGTCTCAACACCACACTATGTACTCTTACATGGCCTTTACAAGTCTCCACTGTAGATGAGGATTAAAGTGATCCTGACTGCCCTCGCAGCTCCTCTACTGCAGTAGCGGTCTGCTTAAAAAAAGCATTCCTAGACGACTAGGTTGTACAAGCAGTCTCGACTGCCACGCTGAGTTCACAGACAGCTTGCGGTGCGTGGGGCACACATTCCCTCTGTACCGCTGTTGTCATAGTCCTACAAACACTGGCCTGCTTCTGTTGAACATGGTAAAATGAAGCAGCCATGTGCAAAGCCAAGGTTCCCCTTCCTTGTCTGCATTGCTTACAATGGAAGACCTGAGCGACGCAGCTGCTACCTTTAGCTGAACTATTGCCTTGTCTGACTGCCTGTGAGCACACCGTGCTTGACTGTAATCCCGGGCAAATAAACAAGTGCCAAGATTAATGATTGCATAAAGCCATCCCAAAAGCCCTGAAATAATCAGCTCTCCAGCCTGTTGTGCTTCCATGCAACAGTTCTGGGAGTCAGCTGACAGCCAGTGTTTGTGCTGCCTCACAACAGCCGGGAATTGTCCATGCTTTTTTGTTTTTTTGCGTCACCAACAGGAAGCTGTCGATACTTTCCACATGAGAGTAATTGTATGCTGTGCTATGCTGTAGGCTGCCAGGGTGAGGCACTTGTCAGCCTCTTCACAGCGGCTTTTTTGTGAGCACAATAGCACTTTTCACAATACAGTAAAAAGACGGTCAAGTAGACATGGAGGAGCACATTAGATGTGAGTGTAAAGCGATAAATCACGTGCACAATGGACAAAACAAGGCTATTAAAATGTCATTAGGAGCATGGACTCTAGGCTGCAACAATAACATGAGCTGCCTTTTGATGAGAGGAGACTAGAGAGACAGTAGGGACTGAGGCAATCCACGCGTCCAACCGGGCAGGGGAGCGTGGGACACCCCTTTTCAGGAGGTTGCTACACAGTATGAAGGAAGAGGCAGCACCTTGCCTAATGAGGGGTGAAGTGAAGCCCCCTGCGGGACCCCCTCAGGCACATTCATTAGGAGATGAAAAAGTGTTTCCTGTGGCGGTGCAAGTGCCTGCCTGAGTTCGGACGTGTTTAATTTGGGGGAGCGGAGGCCACACTGGCCAGGTCTGCTCTTATAGGTCATGAGGAGAGTCAACAACTAACCAGTGAGCTGAATTCAAACATTTAACCACCTTTTAAATGGACACAATCAGAATAATAAAGGTCAAGTGCGCTCTCTTCTGTTCAATCTGTGGCGGCATGAGACAAGGTATTATTGAGAAAATGTCCAGCTTATCTCAAGTTTCATTCCCTCCGTGCGATGCATTGCATTTTGTTGCATCTTTATGGCTGCGGGCAGAAATAATAGATTCATTTAGCCGGTGGTGGTTTGTGGAAGGGAACCAAGGATTATGGTAATGCGGAAGTGAAGGCTGCAAGCCAAATACGGTAAAAGGGAAAATGCTGCAGTCGGAAGACTCTCTGAGAGGTTAATTTATAGGATTGCACAAATGTGCATCTTCAAAATCATACTACACTGAGGAGGCTGTTTTTTTTAAACACAAAAGCACAGTATACAGAAGGGCATTAAAGGGTATCAAAATGCATGTCCGCTTATCACAACCTCACATTTATTAAGGATTTTCCTTGTTAGATATGTCTACGCAATCTCCTGTAATTAGCAAATGCAAACCTTTGGGGTGCTAATCCCCTAAGAGTTGTGGATTTGTACATCAAAGCCTACTTCTCCCATATAGATGGGTGCTTGAAATTCCACTCCATTGGAAACCTGCAAGTATTTGTATAGCATGGATGCACAAAGTCTCGCGTTTTATGTCTCACAGAATCCTGTGGGTTTGTGCTAAAGATTTCTTAATCCAGTGGAATCTAAATATAGTTAGCAACAAAAACGTAGATACACAGCCAAATGGCACCCTCTGTTTTAAGGATTGATATCTTTAGTGGCTTAGGCATGAAGTGAAGGGGATAGCAAGGCTGCCTTTAGAGTTGCGATCTTGTCTTTGGCAGAGGCTGAAAGGTAATCAAATAATCAATTGTTGTGCACTTTTATATAATGCAATCACATGCCCAGGGTTCTGTCAACAGGTTAAATGTTCTGCTGTTTAGAATCAGCTGCAATTTGCACCCTCTCCCCCCACATTCAAGGCCGGGTTAAATCCATTGTGCAAGGAGGGGGGGAATTACAGAGAGGGAAAACAAGTGCGGGAGCTTCCCACACATACACACACACACCCACACGCACGCATACACATCCACACATACACACACATTCACACACACATTAACTTGACGCCTTTGCAGGGAGGATGCCTGAAGCATTTATTTCCTTTAATGAGAGACATGAGTCTCACATGTGTCAGCGATGCACAGCATGAGAACAATGGGGTGGGCTTTAATTCCATCAATCTCCTGCATTTATCCATGTATCACATCAATAGCTGTCAGATGAGCAAGAGGAGATGAATCACGTCAAGCAGATTGAGTCAAGGCTGCACTGAGCTGGCTGATGCGCTGACTAATAAGTCATTTCACAAGTCAAGGGTGAACCCTGTTACATGCACAGACTGAGAACCACGGAATACAAGAGATTACCTTGTGGGACAACATGACACAAAGATGATCCTCCCTGTACGTAGTCTACTGAGAGATTGAACTGGCAATGAATTAACAATGACGCTATTTAAAAAGAAGAACGCTACACCTCTACTGTAACCCGAGGAGCCTGTGGAAATATCTTTACTTACCTTGCTGTAACAATGATCCTACAGTTACACTTCTTTTACCAGCTTAAAAGATGCCGGTGAGACGGTGAGACACATTACTTCAAGGGCTATTGAATGACATGGAAATATTGACTGTAAAATTCACCATCTTTAGGATGTGTGAAGTACGACCGGAACATAATACTGTATTTCTTTTTTTTTTTTGAAAAAGGCTAAAAAAAGATGAGTGGTCTTATATTCGAGATAAAGACATTTCTACATGAAAACCAATATCAATTTAGATCATTTCCCCTTGTTACTCACACATATCAGTCACCTGGAGAGATGCGTTCGTGACACAGAGACCCGCCGGGAAAAAGTGTCTCAAAGGTTGCCAGCAAACAACACAGTTATGATGCTAATTGTAAACTAATTGTAAGAAGCTGTCAAGCAGCTAAGAAATATATTTTTTTGTAGTTACAGCATAGAAAACCTGGTTACGACCTAGAAATTTTAACATTACTAGAGCCCTCTAGACATGAACTAACACCTCTAGAGTCAGTCACCTTTACACTCGTATTACCCAACATAGTACTGTATATATAATAAGAGTAAATAAGCCATTTAAGAAATAAATAAGACCTGTGTGTCATGTCCTAAGATTTCAATGTAAATGTATGTATAGGAAGCGACGTCGGGGGTTCAGAGTTGCGTTTGAGCTTGCCGTGGGTTACGCCCACAACAGCAGCCCATGTTTTTATGAGGGACTATTGTCGAGATAATTCAGAATAAAAGCCTGTTGTTCCAGTGATCAAGTCTGGTGTGTGCCTCACCGAACATTATAGTAAAATTACTGACACCCAATGACCAGGGTAGAATACTACACACCTTCAATGTCTTTGAATGCATCTTTTGAATGCCTTATATTTGTATTTTAGGTCATTTGACCATTTTTATACTATAAAATGCTTAATTTATAAAAAAAAATATGTAACATATGCTTAAATATGCTATATGCTATTTGGACTAATAATAAACCCTATTAAGCCACGAAACAGCATGATTTATTTAATATATTTATTTAATACATTTTTGAAAAACCGTGATAAAGTGAAGCCGCAAAATTCGGAAGTGGCAACAGACAACTGTACATAACGACAATGACAAGCATATTGTTAAATGAAAACTCTCTGGTAGTGTCAAGCATTATTGTCTTTGTAAGGCAGAATTTTTGATACAGTTTGATGTCTCTCATAATAAAAGGTGTCAGGATCGGCAGAGTTCCTCGCCACATGAGTGCAATAACGTCAGATTTATTATTGGATCAAAACATAACATATAAAACACTTTGAGACCTGACTTTAAATAGTAGCAATAACCCAGCAGGTGCCCCAAATTATGATTTATGTTCTTTGGCTGGAGAGAGTGCACGGGACAGTAATGTATACGTGCATGGTAGCTATACTGCTTTTCGCTTCAGAGAGCGGTGAGGCTTGCAGGGGGGGAATGCATTTGGTGTGAAATTGCTTCATCTGTTTACAATTCCATTTGGAGTTTATGAGAAAGACAGGCTGATGTATCTTCCCGCTGTCATGGCATGGCGGGAGCATCCACACAAAGATTCATCTCTCACTTAGAAGCCAAATGATACGTCTAATTCGCTGCGAGCACCGTTATTTTTAACCTCGTGAGCTGTCAAACAACGGAGCTTGACGCTTGCGCTGGCGCCTGTAAAAAGGTTGCAAAGTCCCTTCAATACACATTTCCTTTTGGGTGATCTGTAAAATGAGCATCCCTGTTGGCCAATTGACATGGCTGTTGCTCCTTTATCAAAAGAATTATGGTAGACATGTATTGCTAACAACTGTGATGTCCTGGTGTGGTTTGCTGCAGTGCTTATTAAGGATGGGTATCATAATCGGTTAATCACTTCATTTATCATTAAGAATAGTGTCCATTTTATTGTTTATTAATGGTGCCTTGAAGCAACTGAGGCAATAGAGTAAATTACATGGCTGCAACCAGCAGAGGCGCTGATGAATCAGTTTCAACTAATGTGCGGTCTAAATAAGTAGTGTGTAACATCCAGCAATTTCCCAAGTGACCCTACGTAAAACTTGCGCAATTTACGTAGCGGCACAGGCGTAAACGTCATATCCGCTTGCGTATACTATACCACAATAAATACAAATACAGACACAATAAAGCATATAAAACAAAACCTAAAATGTCGCGTTGTTTTCTTGTAGATGAATAAAGTATCTATCTATCAACCTAACACTGACTGTCACTGCGCAATACGTACCCGGGACGCCATCAGTTCAGCTAGGTTCTACGCATGTGCAGAATGCGTCTACATCCTGTAGGCTACTGTTATTTTTGTTACACGTGCTATTTGGCACTGTTTAACTACCGTAGCCATGTACTGTTTTGAAATATTTAACTAGCCGTGTGCTGTTTTGCAGTGTTTAACTGACCACAATGCCTAATTAAGCGTTTACTTGTACTTAGCCGTGTTTTGCATTGTTTAACACTGTTTTGTACTGTTTGGCAAGCATTGTTTGGGAAAAAAAAATACATTAATTTTATTAAAAGTAAAAAAAAAATGTTCTATGTAACGTCTTTCTATGCACTAAATATCACTTTTTATGACGAGCATACCTGAGACTTATACACTGGAGTGGCTTATACACCAAAATTTACGGTATTTCTTTCCATACCAAGGGGACATCTAACAATATTTCACTTTGCTAATGTTTAACACTACCACAAGGAAGAGAAGGGGGCTGAAGGAGTAATATTGTTGAATCGTTGCGTTGAGCCATTACTGCCATTGGACACAGTTCAATAAACTTAAAAGGCTACAGACTAGTATTAATTAAATGGACACTAATAGAGTCTTAAGCCTGCTGTTGTCAAATAAAGGTGTTAATTTGGAATGAATCAAAAGTTTGCAGGAAAAAAGAAATATGCCCACATTAATATATTACTAACGTGGCTAATTAATGACACCACCACAAGTAAAAAGCTGTGTTATCAAACAGTCCGCTGACGTCATTCATCTGCTGTAAACAGTGCTCCAGTCAATGAGTACATTTCCAGTGTCCTAATAACCAGCTGACCTCCAATGCTTGCTATCGCCTGCTTTACACTGTACATAAGACAAGCCAGTGTGTGTGTGTGTGTGTGTGTGTGTGTGTGTCTGTATGTGTAGACATGCAGGTTCTGAGCTATGTTCACTTTGCTGAGGCCCAGCAAAAGCAGCTGCCTTTGTATATTCAGTAGGTACAATAACTCAAGAAACAAACGGCACTCGTGACGCCGACCCAGCTGCACTACGCAGCTCAACGCGTTCTGTTGTAGAACAGCTCCTGACCTCGCTGTTCAATCGTAATCTGCTGTTGTTATGATTGCCTCTAAATCTCTCCCTGCAAGGTGCTGCGCTGCTGTGAATGAAACGCTGCTCTTCTGGCATCTTGCAGGAAGAAAAGAAAATCTAGCATGTGGATAAAGTATTATGTGTAAAACATAGAGCCATGCAGGTCCTCATTCACAGCATAATGCACCGTGCTTGGGGGAAACAATGGGATAAGCTCAGAAACAAAATATGACAAATCTTTTTCCTTCTGTAGGACGTATGCTTATCGTAACAGAATTGAAAACACGGGATGATACAGTGTTCAAGTTGTTTTTGCTGACATGCCTCACCCAGTGATATTTACATTATAAAAAAAATAAGAGCATAATACAGTGGTGCCTTGGTTAACATCATTAATTCGTTCCAAAGGGTCAGACTCAAACCAAAACGTACTCTAACCAAAGCAAATTTTCCCCTATAAAATTAACTAAATCCAATTAATCCATTACAGACACCCAAAACTGTTAACAAAAAACACATTTATAGACAATAATTGTAATTTTACACGCAGAAAATGATCCAAAAATAACTACAAATGACAATTGAATGGACAAATGAAACTAACGTTGCAGAAGTGCGCAGGCGAGGATGCCTTACCATGAACATACGCCAGTAAGTTTGAATGTTTATGTTTTGTTGTTGTGACTAGAAATGAGTGTTATGGATGTAAAATGAGACAGGCAGAAACACTGAGTGTCGGAGGTCTTGTACCCTTGTCTCGGTATGTTCCATCGCCTTTCTCTTTTGTGCGGTACTTATGTCGGTTACATCGCGTATGTCTCTCTCTTGGGGAGCAGCAATTCTGATATAAACAAACACTGTTGACCTAAAATGGCGCCCGTGGCGTACAATGTGAGATTTGTCTTGTGTGCGTGATCCAAGATGGTGGCGTAAACAGACACTCAACAAGCGGGCGTACGCAAGCCAAGGCTAAATTTTAGCAAAAATTTCCAATGGGTTGACAAGCTCGTCATTAGTTTTTTTTTCATAGCTCATGATTGGCTCCTGTCAAATAAAGAGCTGCCTGGTCCTCACAGACTTGTGCATGCTACCGTATGTCATTTTATGATGTGGACACGTGCAGCTTATACACCGGTGCGACTTATATATGAACAAATCTGGTTCTTCCTCAAAATGTAGTGAGCGCGGCTTATATGAAAAAAAATAAATGATAAGTGATAACTAAGTAATAACGTCACCAGTATGAAATAAAATCCACAACAAATTGCCATAATTATCACAAAATGATCGCAAAACCAGCAGCAATAGAGAACACAACATAGCGAATGTGCTTGACCTGCTTGTGTTGTAATGGTCAGAATTCCACTGTTCGTGAATGCACCGTGATTGGTTAATAATGTTAAAGTAAGTGTTATGTTACTGTTGTGGACAGCACCGAAATGTGTGAAATGCTAGAATTCCAATGCCAGTGTCCTATTAAAACAAAAAACATGCTGCCAGGAGGAGTTGAGCCATAGCAGAGGTCTTCTTCTTTTGCCAACAAATTAATAGAAAATGAATCAACAGCACCTCTGCTGGTTGCAACTGAGTAGTGCACTCCATTTCGCCTCTGTTGCTTCAAATATTCTCAACAATCCATCAATTTTTATGCCCATACCTAAATAACACACATAAACGTGGTAACTGAAAACCTGCTCTGTACGAAATCTAAAATATGTCTGGAGCAAGAAAAAAAAAACCTCCATTTAGTGTCTCTTACCATAATGCCACCAAGGGTCACATTTCCTGCTGCTTTTAAACTACCCTCAGGGGTATAACGTGCATGAGGCTGCTGGGTCAGTTTGATATTGTCCATCACAACAAGGTCCTGCATGATGCCATGGCCCCAGCAGGAAACACCAACATCAAAACAAATCACACATAGGCAACAAACAAGAAGAATGATTTTTCTCTTCTGTCCTTTTGACACACTGGATCCATTTTTCTGCCTGTTGACTTGGCACAGATGCCTCCCCTCCTATACAAAACAACAAACAGCTTGGGGAATTTTCTCGAAAAACCCGTTGCAATTCTCCTCCATGGTAGTTAAATTACAAAGGAGTTCACAGCAAGGGGGAGCTCTGAGCGCAGCGACCAATCGACGAGCCAGCGATTCTCTCTCCGGCATGTTTGTAAACATCGCCGGCCTGCGTAATTGGGATAATTGTCAGGCCGTGGCTCGGAACAAAATGGGGGCGTCCCGTTTTGGCGAGTGCGGGCCGTGTCATTTAACGGACATGTTTCTGGGGGTGCTCTGGGGCACATATGATGCGCAGGCATGTCGCTGCGACAGCTCGGCTGATAAAATGGCCGCCTTTTATCTCTGCTGTGCAAATGAAAGGCTTATGCTTTCTTGGTGACAGATTGTACGCCTCATCACTGTGGGATTTTCCCATATACACCGTTACAGGAGCTGGGAGGAAAACAATGTATTACATGCACAGCCTCATTTAAACACTGTCAAATGATATGTTTATGCACGAGTGTACCCTTGTGTCTATCATGTTTGCAATGGGGAAGCGTTTGGTTAGCAGTGGGGGTGCCGTATTTGATGTGTCTTTCTGTAAAATTGTTGATGAGAGGGCTATTTACTGGAAAAGAAATACAAACTGGACTCAACATTTGAATTCTACTGTGCAAGAAATGGTTCTATTGTTTTTTGCACGGACATACATAGGCACATGTGCAAATGTTCTCAGAAATCAGTTGTGTTGCTTTTACATAAGCATGCCTGTGAATATTGTCATTCATCCAGGTCATTGTATCTGGTGAGCAGTGACTCAACTGCAACAGGTCTCTTTCACCTTTTAAAACTCATTTCGTCATCAGTTCATGCTCACAACTAGATAGGACAGCTTTATTCTTTACATAAGCCTGCTAACCAACAAACCAACCAGCAAATTGCAAATTAAAAAAAAAAAAGTATTTCACTTTATATCCCCATAAAGGCTCTAATTCTCGCTGTGGTATTTATTTACCGAAAGCAACAGAACCAATGTTGTAGTAGTGGTAAGGTGTAAACTACTCAGCCAGAATTAAAATGCATTGTATATTAATGTATACATGTATACATTATAATCAACAGCACAAAAGGTGTAATACGCATGAGTTTCACACTACCAGCTGAGTAGCGCAACTAACTTTTTAAAGTACATGCAGAGGTAGATAAAGCCACTGAATGCTGACCATTCAAATTCAGCTTTACCAAACTCAGGAGGTTGCCTACAGCCAGTCATTTTGGTCCAAAGCTCATGACCATAGATGAGGTCATGAACGTAGATCAACTGGTAAATTGAGAGCTTTGCCTTTCGGCTGAGCTCCCTCTTCACCACAACGCACCTATGCAGAGTCCATAGTATGGTATACAGTACAGAACTATGAAACTAAAAAAATCTGAGGAAGAAGAAATTACAATTTCAAAATGAAGACTTTCTTAAAGGGAGTAGGGCCTGATACTTTCCTTGCGACCGGGCGCTGGCACACTACACTACACCACTGTGTGTATATAACATCCCAAGAGAACTTCAACACACCGACTGAATTTATCTGGTTGCGGCTGAATAAAAAGTGTTTTCCTGCACATTTATTGGAAGCACTACTGTCAACTTAAGCTTCAATTATCTTAATAATCTGTAGTGACTAGTTGATATGATAATGATATAGTGTCTGTAATGACTGTGATACCGTGGAGTAGGGTGTGCTGGGAAAAAAAAAAACAGAATGATTTGTTTCATCACTGCCGGGTGGCATCATCATTAATCTGACAACCCTCATAAAACGCTTTGTTTGTTTTTTTCTCTGATTGCTCTTTTACGGCTAAAATAAACAACTTGGCTCCTTTCAGTTACAGCACAGTAATTTGCTCCAACAGCGGAGGCATTTATCTATAAATTTATTTTCAATTTGAGGTAAGCTGCCGTCATGAAAGCTAAATCACTACCAGGGAGAAGATTATTCTAATTACTAACCAGCTGTCGCGCATGCCGCATGTGTCAGAACACGCCGCAACCAGTAATCACTTTCACACAATCATTTTAGCACATACTTACATCTTTAGACGTGAAATTGTCTTCATTTGTATGTTAATGTTGTAAAAGTAAAAGGAACATATGCTCCACCGTAGCGTGACGGATTTGAGAAACATTAATTTTATGGCCAATTTGTGATGCAATCTCAAGAGCTGAGTGTATGTTTGCTGCTAGGAACAGAGTGATGTTATTCCAGCTTCCTAAAGGATGCGCTTTGCCAACTGACAGCGAAAAAACACACTTTTAATTTCACATGGACGTATAGGGAGGAGGAGAGGAGTCCGATGGTAGGCTGCATTAAGCAAGGAAGAGTAGACAAATGCTCTCATGTGAAAGCCCGGCTTGTTAAAGCTTCAGCTGAAGTAAACCATAATGCTGGCGTTGCTTGCTCCCCGGGGTTTTCTTTGCCATTTGTACTGTTAGCACTGCAATCCCCCTGACAGGCCTGTTTATGACTGCTCTGCCATCAGAAGGCCCGAGCCCAGCCTTCATTAGAGATTAAAGTGACGGTCGCAAAGTCCAACGTGATCACCGCCTCCCACAATCGGGGCGAGGAGAGACACTCAGTTGGCTTAAGCGCATCAACGTCTACAGAAGAGACCAAGCGTCTGCATATTTGCCCACATTCCAATGAGATGTTGATAAGAGGGGTCAGTCACAAACAACAATCTGCTCTGCAACACTGGTCGACCACTAATTTGTTTGCATTTGGAAACAGCTTTTCCCCATACGAAATATGGAAAAACCATCATATAAGCTTTATTAGAAGTAGAAAAATAAGATAACCCCTCTTGATAGTCAAATGTAAAAACAAAAAAATGCCTTTCAAAGCTCAGAAAAAAAGTTGCAGATGCATGTCAATCATTTAATGGTCATACAAGTGTAAAAAAAGTTAAGCTGTTAATAGAATGTTTGAACAATGAACGCACAACTTTGACAACAACTGACTACATAGTAGTTACTTTTCTTTTATGTCGTTCTTTTGAAACCTGGGTTGCAAAAAATTCCAAAACGGGCCCAAAAAGCACAATGTACGGAGATACTCATTTGATATGCACTAAACCGAGATCCAGTGAGGTATGCTAAGGTTTGTAGCAATATATTAAGTACTCATGTTACATTATGCATGGCGGTGGATCGAATTCCAAGATTTTGTATGAATTAAACTCCCAATTCTTCGACTTTTAAAGATTCTTGCTCTAAAGCAAGTATTGAGTCAAACACAATACCGTTAACCATAACCTGTTGCATCATTTGAATGGTCACTCATCATGATTTCAACTAACCTCAGAGGTTAGGCTCAGAGGAGCTTCTCGCCTTTCGTGGTGAAGCTTAGCCATCCACTGATCCACAGCTGGGGGACTTTATCACTGATAGGAATTAATAATAGACTATGAGCATCTGGATGGAATTCCTGGCCTCTAAACTCCGCCGCTGACCTATCAACCTCTTGTCCCAGTTATTACATACAACATACTTGCTTGTTTCTCTCTTCAAATCCTGCAAAGTGACTTGTTCTATTCATGGCTCCCTATAGTCATGTTAATAGTTTTTTTTTTTTTTTTACTATGCAGAAAACTTTCTGCAAATTGTTTTATACCTATATGGTGGTTAACAAAGAGCAATGCATAACAATACCACTCAGAAATAATGGCAGACAGAGGTTAAACAAAGCCACAGAGCTTTTATACACATTACACGACTATTCCTCCATTAAAATTCCTGCTCTCACTCCAGAACAAAGGAATTACCCTGGCGGGAGAAAGACAGAAACCAGACACCTGTCAATCATAGCCCCTGTGACTCCATATTTCCTGTGTCAGAGGCTTGCGGATGGAGAAATGTGCAATATTCTGATAATATTCCGTGCAAACTTATGCAAGTCAGAACACTTTCCTGTCGGCCAGAAGGATGGGAAATGAGAACAGGTAATTATCGGATTGCCTTAAGGCAAGAAATGATAGAGATTGCAGAGAACGAGGATATTTAGCTCTGCTAATGAAGGCCCATGTTTAGGGAGCACCGGGAATGGGGGAGCTCGGCAGGAGGTACAGCCTGATAAGACCAACTTATGTAATGGCCAAGTCCAGGCCAGCATCGCTGTTTGGACCCACACTGACACCGACTTGCTATAACATTTCATCAATTAGAGCAGCAATATGTAGAAATTCCACTTTAATTAAGAACAAAAACAAACTGGGGTGTCAACTGGGGTGAGTCACGTCCGTCAAAATATTCTGATATTATTTTGGTTTGTCATCAAAGCTCACTTTTGGTCACGTGATGGTGACAAGTGTGTTAACTTGGTCATGGGAGGAGTTCGGAGAAGCCATGGAGAACAACTTCCGGACGACTTCAAAGAGATTCTGGACCACCATCCGGCATCTCAGGAGGGGGAAGCAGTGCACAGTAAACACTGTGTATGGTGGGGATGGTGTGCTGCTGACCTCGACTTGGGATGTTGTGGATCGGTGGAAAGAATACTTTGAAGACCTCCTCAATCCCACCGACATGTCTTCCTATGAGGAAGCAGAGCCTGTGGACTCCACGGTGGGCTCTCCTTTCTCTGGCGCTGAGGTTGCTGAGGTTGTCAAAAAGCTCCTCGGTGACAGGGCCCCGGGGGTGGATGAGATCCGCCCGGAGTTCCTTAAGGCCTCGAATGCCTCTGCACCATTGCATGGACATCGGGGGCAGTACCTCTGGATTGGTAGACCGGGGTGGTGGTCCCCCTTTTTAACCAGAGGGTGTTTTCCAACTATCGTGGAATCACACTCCTCAGCTTCCCTGGTAAAGTTCTATTCTGGAGAGGAGGATCCGCCGGATAGTTGAATCTCGGATTCAGGAGGAACAGTGTGGTTTTTGTCCTTGTCATGGAACTGTGAACCAGCTCTACACTCTCAGCAGGGTCCTTGAGGGTGCATGGGAGTTTGCCTAACAAGTCTACATGTGTTTTGTGGACTTGGAGAAGACATTCAACCATGTTCCTCGATAAATTCTGTGCATTGTAGGAGTAGTAGTATAGTTAGTAAAATACTACTAGTAGGTAATAGTAGTTTGGTAGTTTTCGTAGTATCAACAGTAGTAGAGTGGCAGTGGTAGTGGTAGTTTGGTAGTAGTAAGTAGTAATAAGTAAGTATTTAGGATGCTAGTAGTGGAACTATGTTGCAGCCATGATACACAGTATGTTTCAGAGTACTATTCAGAGTACTATTCAAAGTGTTGCACAGTGCCCTTTCAAACTTAAGCACACCAAAATAAAGGGATGATGTGTAACAGTGTTGTCGTCTATGTAGTGATGAGTTCATTGAGCAAAGCTGTAGTGTCAATTGGGCCAGTGGATGACGGATGGAAGAGAGTCTTTGTGAAGAAAACAAGTGTTCCTTGTTGAAAGTAATTCTGCTCCAATGTAAAGAAAGAGACTTCACTATCAAATCTCTTAGCCCCCAACCCACCGCCTTGTCTGTTTAGCCCGACTCAAGAGCGTTATGTTTGCCCAGCTCGACAGCCTTACTTAAAGTGCTGAAAAATAAAACGAGATGGCTTATTTTGTATATGCAGCACTTCCCTCCGGATGGATATGAAAGTTTAATCATGGCATTAGAATTCACAGGCATTCTCTTGCCAGACCTGCTTGCAGACGTCGGCACTGGTAATTTGCTGCTTTGGTGGTTGAGGAAAGGATGAATCGAAACAGGAGTCTGATTTGTCCAGATAACCTTCAACCCTTTGTTGGACTTCCTGTGGCTGTACGCTGTTCAATCACTCCTCCTTGTTATCTATCATCTTCAACCACTGTCCAGGGGAAAGGAGTGCTCACTGTTGCCTAACATTTTATCAGCTTGAATCATCTCCTGATCGCTCTCCTGCCTCTTTGGACTCAACCATTAACTTCCAATGAAAGGCTTTGGGCGAAGTCATCTTTCAATATTTAGCTTAAACAAAATCTATGACAAAATCACAGTAATTGCGACTGGGTTTCTAATCTGAATTGTTAATTTCTATCGCTTGTGTCGAGACTACACCGGAGGCGGCGATACGATAAAGAAGAAAGGTTCTGACAGGGTTATGAGTCAGCAGAGATGTAAAATTCAAATTGGCCAGCCTTAGCAGTTTGGAGGTGATGGTGATTCAAGCGGACTCACTGGTCAGCCCTGCAGTACAGTACACCAGCTCAAACATGGCTGTTACTCATACATACGTACAGGTGCTTCATCAGCAGAGCACAAGGCGGGTGAGGCTACAATAACTACAACAAGGAAAACAATCAATGATTAGCATTACAGCACATGGTATTCCTCAGGTACACTGTACAGCAGGGGTCATGAACGTGGTGCTCGCGGGCACCAGGTAGCCCCCCACGACCCCATGAGGTGCCCGCAAGCCTGCTTTTCATTCAGGTTTTCAGTTAATAATGAAAGAACAGTAGAAAGAAATGCATTCTGAAATACACAATGTGAGTTGTGGACACCAGCACCACCACCATTTTGTTAATGTTCTGGCAAAACAAGCATATTCGCTTTGTTTGTGTTTAAAATAAGCTCTGAAAATAAATGTTACAAAAATGAGTAGCTCTTGGCCATTTTCATTTTGTAAAAGTAGCTCTCACAAGGAAAAACGTTGGTGACCCCTGCTGTACAGTTTAAAGATTGAGAAACTCTTCTCTTATGTTACTCTTATGTTTGAGGGTCCAATCAAATGGCCCCTATGGGTATTTTGGTATAATATGTCACTGGTGGGCCCTTTTCCACTTCAATGTAACTACTTGCCTTTAAATGACTAGATACCACAAGCTGCTATATCTCGTGCCACACTGTAAAAAAAGATACACCATAACTTACCAAATTAAATTTTGAGGCAACAGTATTATTAATATTATTAATTAAATCTGTTAAAAGTTGAGTAAATCTGAATCAAACCAAATCTTTACATGTTTAAATTATGTAGATTCAAATAAAGCACAGTAATAATTAACCAAAACCTAACCAAAAATATTAATTAGATATCAAGCACTAACAGAAATAAACTGAATATAACGGAGTAAACATTATATACAGTGGATTTTTACATTTTCTTCAGTATTGGAATTTGTCAATCCAAAAATGCATAATGTGAAATGTGGAATGATAAATAACATATATAACATTAAACAGGTAATGTTAACAACATTACAACAACATTACAGAGCAAACCAGCAAAGCATGATGGGAAACAGGAAGTAGGGTACAGCAAAGTGAGGTCAATTAAAAACAGACTAATTCTACTGAGTTGGATTCATTCAAAATTCTCTTAGTTTAAAATTACATAAAAGTCCATCCATCCATTTTCTATGCCGCTTATCTTCATTAGGGTCGCGGGGATATGCTGGAGCTTATCCCAGCTGACTTTGGGCGTGAGGTGGGGTGCACCCCGTAATGGTCGCCAGCCAATCGCTGGGCACATATAGAGAAACAACCATTCACACTCACATTCATACCTATGGACAATTTAGAGTCGGCAATCAACCTAACATGCATATTTGTTTTTGGAATGTGGGAGGAAACCGGAGTACCCGGAGAAAACCCATGCACGCACGGGGGGGACCATGCAAACGCCACACAGAGATGCCCAAGCGGAGAGTCGAACCCATACTGTATATATATATTTAATGTAATCAAAATAGACAGATTTTTATCGCAAACAATTTTGTCTCAAAGTTACTTAAACAATTTACAAAGAATCAAGGACATATTTATGCTATTATCTTTGGTCAAATATATTAAGTAAAATATACATGACTACAGAATCATTTATTACATTTATTACACTTGACGATGGCTAGCAATACCAATAATAATAACACACAAGCTCATGTATGCCACTGCATCATAAGACTCTTTTGCCCTTCGTCTTCCCTAGGATAAAATTTGTATATTGACCCTCCTTCTCCTCCAGTCTAGATGTTTGCTCGCATGCCTGCATTCAATGCATGGGTGTTTTTTGAAAATTCACGTGGGGCTATTTTACAGTGGAAAACCAACCGAGTCGGTAAAAAGCAAAACAAAAACCCTCTTACCATAGTTACTCATATTTAATTCATTTAGCCTTTAATGACAAAGTTAGCTTTGCGGGTTTGGAAAAGCAGGTTTGATTGTTCTGAAGGTGCTGCATTCTCTCCTGAAGTCTTCTGGTTCTTCCCAGGGAAGGCCCACGTCACAAAAGTCAGTAGAATGGCTGTTTTAGCACATGAAGCATGGTGTTGGGACTTGTGCAAAAGAAGCTAAAGAGGAGAATTAATCGTTAGCAAGGGAAGACAGAGCAGCAGGAGCACAACTCTCACTGTTTTCTGTCACACCCTCAGCTGCGTACACACTCGATCCTCACACACCACCATCTTTCACTCAGCCAGCCACTTGCAGCCTTCACCCACTGCGCGCCCACCAAGCCTGTGCAGCGCACACCCCTGCCAAACATCCATTTTACTACCTGCAGGACTCCTGCAAAACCTCCAGCAGGCCTGTCACTGGGACTGGAATTCCAGGCTCACACTGGTGAACATTTTTTTCCCCCAGCTGTGCGCGTACGGAATGCAATACTTGGATTTAAATTGGGTTTGATCACTTCTCCGGCGCCGCCTGGTCCAGCTAACCGACGAGACACGATGGAGGGTGGTAATTGCTTCCCTGTGGAGAGGCTGCTAGCCTGCTAGGGAAGGTGGGGAATTGCTAGGTGACACATGTCCACTCAATTCAGCCCATTAATGCCAAAAAACCTCACACATAACACCCACTCTAGGCTTATGTGCACACCTGAGAGTTTTTCACAACTGGATTGGATAATAAATGAGTATCATAACCTGATGATCTTAACCTTTAGCATCTCAACCTGGAGATAAGCTTGATACTAACCTGCAGACGTACCCTTTGTCTTTTTTTGGTGCAGCACAACAGATGGAGATGTTGGATGCTTTCAGGAATTATTAATGGCACACTATGATCTCAAATGACCTTCGGCAAATAGTCCTCCAGCACTGGAGTACACAGACATCCCTGCACATCCATATTGAATCCAGACAACACGCCTGGCTCAGTAAAGAAACAACCAGCCATCATGACTGTACACCCCCCCACCTCCAACACACACACACACACACAACATGCTCAGATGCAACACATCCAATCACATTAAACACAATTGTATGTCTCAGGAATAGATTTGAGATTTATGCAGCAAACACACTAATTCTGTAAAGCCCAATTTGTTTCTCCCACAATGGGAGCCATACACTGGAATTAATCCACAGAAAGCCTTTCCTGTAGTTTTAAAAATAAACCCTTCATCATTGGAGGCTTTTGTGCTCGCTCAGGGGATGTACTATTGTGACATCAAACTATATTACCAACATACATCAGTAATATGAATAAATATATCTGTTGCCTATGGATAAGATTCATTTCAAAAAGCAAACTGAACAATTTTTGCATTTCTAAAGTAAAATACACCATGTGGATTTTGCTACATTGACTACATTTTTTCACAATCCGTTTTTGTATGCCCCACTTTTCATTTTATTCAATTATCAACAACAATTTTGCGCCTGTTTACATACACTGTCTCTCTCGTATCATTCCGCAGAATCGAGTGTCCAAACAAAGCATCCTGTGGTGACTCTGTCTCCATGCTTTTATTTATGTATGGCTGCTAAATAACCCACCGAGGGGACAAAGAATTTTGCGAGTGCCAGCAATTTGATAAAGAAAGTGAGAAACACTATTAAATTAAACAAGTACTCCTGCATTATCAATTTTATTCATCCTTTAGATTTATTTTGCATTGTTTTGTTCATGTAAAACTATAATTATTCTCCATAAAATGTGTTTTGGATTAATATTTTAAGTGTCTGTAATGGATTAATTGGATTTACAGGATTTCTTGTAGGAAAAAATGCTTGGTATTTGTAGGATTTGGTTTTCGTCAGACCTTTTTGTATGCATTAATAACAAAAACTGAGCAGTTCTTAAAATGTACCAAAATAAAACACACAGGGATACAATATTTTCTGTAATTAAAAAAAAAAAGGTATTTTGAAAAGCCAGTGAAGTTCTGTGACTACGTTAGATGAAAATCGAGCTAGCTCAAAAGTTATATTGATTTTATGTTGGGTTGACTTCTTTTTACACTTGTGTGACAATTAGGAATGTAAAAATCTCCTCATTTGTCATTAAAGTTAAGACATATTTTAATGAGTGTTTTATTGCTTTAACGTTTGAACATTATAGTGGTTGTGACTGATTTTGAGCTCAATGAAGATGTTGCACTTCCAAAAAACCCCAACAACAATATAATGATTCGTCTTCCCCTGTTGTGTTATAATTATTCATTTTAATACCAAGGCCGTAAACCCTGTGTAACAGCAAAGGATTTTCTTTTCTTGGGGTTTAATTGAGGTTATTACGGTTCCTATTTTTAGGAAGGGATTGCTGGCAATTATCCAGGCAACAATGCTCTTCAGCCATGTATGCAAGGTCTGTGGCATTACGAGAGTATAAATGATGTGCTCTCAGAAGACACTGCAAATCTTCAAAAGGCTTTTACCACTGAGGGGGGAATTGATCAGATACTTTTTCCCCCACACCGGATAATAAAAAAATGAGGAATTCATTATTTGAACAGTGTCCATCTCCTCGTACTCAGCGGCCTCTGATTAATTACCTCAGGGCTCGTTAATGAGGATGCGTAAATAAATACAGTTTGTCTACTATGCATACCGTGTTTACTCAAGTTAGCTGAGGCCTGATTTAAAAAAAAAGAAAAGAAAAAAAATCCCTAATGTATAAATTAGAATAATCCCCCATCAAGAGAAAGGGGGGAAAATGCATGCTGTGATCAAAGCAGAGCAGCCCAATGTAAACATGTGTCAAAAGATCAAAAAAAAAAAAAAAAAAAAGGGAAACACTAATGTAATTCTCTGCCAAGATGGGCAAGGTATTCATTAGGTAGTTGATCATTTTTATTTGGCGAAAACTCATTATGGAAGCTTTTCCCCATTTTTTCTCATTTCACTTTAAATTCAGTACACCGACTAAATGCTCCAGCACAGATGCACTGTGAAAAGACATTACCTTGTGCTAGGAAAATAAATAAGAATGAATAGACCATATTTTCCGGATTATAAGTCACACGTTTTTATTCATAGCTTGGTTGGTCCTGCAACTTATAGTCAGGTGCAATTTATATTTCAATATATATGTATAATTTAACATGTTTTTAAATGTTAATTTTACTGACTGACATGAACCAACCAGTGAACATTACCGTCGATAGCCATGAGGGGGTACACTACGCTTGGATTCAGTGATCAGGAGCTTGCTGAACTTTCTTACTGGTAACTTCTTCATTCTTATCTGAATAACCATTATGTGTTAAATTAACATACCGGACACCTGTTGAGACTGCTGTTCTGTGTACTATTGTGTAGTTGAAAAAACGTATCAGTAACTTAACAATTACAATAACACATGTCTAAATAAATACGACTTAAAGTCCAGTGTGACATATATGTTTTTTTCCTCTTCATGACACATTTTGTGACTGATGCAACTTTTTTTCTGGAGAGACTTATAGTCCGGAAAATACGGTAACATACAGTATTTAAGATATGGACTCTCAAACAAATAATATACAGTTGTCCCTTACAATATTGCGGTTCAATAATTGCTCCCTTGCTCTATCGCATTTAAAAAAAAAAAAAAAATTAATAAATGATCGCTGTTTCGTGGTTGACTATGGAGTTTTATTAGTAAAAAAATATTGAAAGACAAATGTATATGTAGTGTTCTGGCCACTAGGTGTCAGTAATTACCGTCACACTGCATGGAGCCAGCCATGGCATGTCCGAAGCTATATAGTGACAATTTCTCCTCCCATTCCGTGTGGAAGTGGTAATTTTTTGGTTTCTTTGTCCTTCTTCCCCTCTCCGTTTTAAACCCTTTCTTAAGTTTAGAATACAGTAAATCAATTGAAGGGTAACTACTTAGCTTGCTAGCTTGCTAATGGTTAAATCCATGGCCGTCTTGTGTCCCCGCAATGATCTCGTAGCCTGCGCATTACAGTTGAACGATGTGGTGGAAACAAAGAATAATAGCAGTGTAAAGGTGACTACAGTGTTGTTATTTCATATCAACGGGGCTTTAATAATGGTACAAATTGCATTTAAAACACCATAAACAAGTTTTCTTTGTTCTAAATATGAACATTTCTATTTATTAATATTGACTCCTACACAGAAATTCAGAAAACGAGGGATGACTGTACAGTCATCAGAGAATCAGAGAAAATAAGCCTTTAAGACAGTTAGAGCAGAATGTTGTACAGGAAGTGACATCGGACGTTCAGAGTTGAGTTGTAGCTTGTTGTGGGCTATGGCCACAACAGTAACCTGTGTTATTATCATGATTATCATTATTACTATTACGTTATTGTTATTGTGCCTGTTATGGGATAATTTAAACCTTCAATAAAAGTTGTTCAAGTCTTGTGTTTCGGTGGTGGTCTCACTGAACAATTACACCCACTGACCAATATAGAATACTACACAAGTTGGTCTTGATGGCTTGTACTATATTTGTATTTTAGTTCACTTAGCCATTTTTATGCTTGAAAATGGTAAATTTGGGCAACAACACGTACAATTGGCAAAAAGAGGCATATGTTTTGACTAATAAAAGTTGTAGCTGTAGCTGTAGTCAACCATGAAACAGCAATCATTTATTAATTAATTAATGTTCAGAAAACCGCAGTAGAGTGAGGGAACGATGTTGGAACCGCGATGTAACGAGGGACGATTGTAACCGTAATAATAGCCTCCCCACAAACAATGTGGTTAGACTGTCACATTCGGCAGTTACCAGAGTACTACCTCAAAGAGGCTGTAATGCTCGAGCCAATGAAAGGTTGTAGACCACAACAATTTATCTCACCAGGCATCCTCTGTTTATGTTTATATCATAAACCATCAACAAGTTCCAATAATAAGGTCCGCTCAAATAAAATTCTAAACTAGCATTTGAATTATGTGGCATTTATGAGAAAAATAATGTTGTAACTTGAGCAAAATTGAAGAACGGGATACCAGATTTGGCTTGTGTTGAGACCTCATGTACTGTTATCAACACATAAAGCTGGAACATGATCCAAATAAAACTCAGTCTGGCATACAGTAGCGCACTGGAACTAGGGAACAGATGCGTTTCCAGGGCTCCCTCTTCTGTTAATTAGTGCCATTTACATTGGAAAATACAAATTGAGAGTGGTAAATGTGGATTAAGTTAGCCAACAAGGACGCCATTTGATTCAGCTCGTTTGTCTTGACATAAACATGGTAAAGTTTGTACAAAAAGTGAGCAGTGCTATAGTAAACATTTACAATGGCAAACATTCAAGCCTTAGCAGTGCATCTGTGTGCGGTGACAGTGGGATGCCATTAAGTGCAGGCCTGTGCAGGATTGATAGTAATTGAGAATGCTCTGTTTGGGCACACACTCCCCTGCTGCCCCAAGACACACATTAAAGGCATTAAAACAGTTAGGAATAAGGCTGTCTTCCTCTCCCCTCCAACTATTGACAAAACAAAACTTTGAGATGACAGTTGCTGATTTGTTACCAAGCGACAGATCCCTGGGAGCAAATAAAGCAGGCGTGCCCGTCTTTTGCTTGAAAATGTGTTTCCCGTGACACAAATCCATTTAACAGCACATAAGCCCTTAAAAGTTTACATAAGGATACATTTTTGGAGCGACTGCGTAGCTATTTCCTTCAATTTAACTGATGCTTTTGTCCCGTGTGTTGGATTCAGGGAGCTTTGAAATTGAGCTAGGCTTTTTTTAACATCAAGCCCTTTTTTTGCCCAAATTAGGCTCCTCTTAGAGAGCGATCATAAGCACATCCCGAGACTGTGAGCTGGGCCTATTTGCTGACACGCTTGTTGTCGAGGCTGGACTGTAGTCTGAGCTGAGTGGCTCGCTTTCTTGACGAGGACCTGTGCTCAGCACTAAGAAAGCTCTTATTCTAGAAACAAGAAAGCCCAGGGGGAGCGAAGACAATAAGCCAAAAAAAAAAACACTTGAAAACAACAAAACAACACAAAAAAACACCACCCCTCCCAAAAGAGCCGATGGTGGGTGATTGCCAGCTGCACTCCAGATTACCAGCCTCTCAGAGTCTTTGAGCAATCGCTGAGAGCTGGAGCATCATCTCCAGCTCCTTAATCAGTTCAGCCGGGGAGGGATGGATCCTGACATGCAAAAGGCTCAGCACGATGGGGAATAAACTCATAATCAGCAATCAGATATTCCACATTGCGGGAGGGACGAGGGAGGGGGCAGGGGAGCTCATCTCAGATAGGTCAAGGATCTCTCCAAAGACAAGTTAACCCCTTTTGCCCCCTACTGGGAAACATCCACATTGTTTCCAACGCATTGGATCCCATTCACAAACATGTCTGTGCATTTATTTGTATATTTTGCAGGACAAGTCATTGTCTTATCAAAGTACAATGCGACTTAGAAGAGCGCAGAACTCTGCCAAGGCCGAGCTGTTAACAAAATATGTTTTTGTTAGATAGCAGGCGAGTTCCTGGTTCACTGAGAGACAGATGGCTGGTACCATTATGATTCCAAGGGGCGGACTGTCCCATAGTGACATAAAAGGTGAAAATACATGTCTGCACCTTTATCCAGCTTCTCACCAAAATCGACTGCTTTGTTCTTCTTTGGCTTACAACATATGGTGGAAATCATTTTTGATAACACAGCCCATTACTTTTCCACTGTTACAATGACTTATGCTAGCCTATCTGCAACCTTACTGTTGAGTCTTTTTAGAATAGTCTTTGCTGGCTTGACTAACTGAAGTAGGTTATAAGTAAAGTATCACTGGTGAATGCAGAAAACGTTGGACAATGTGTGCAGAAGGATTTGTTTGTAAGAAATGTTGGCCCAAAGTTGACATTCATACGTGGTGGAAGAATTCTCGTCAACATTAAGTTCAGGAAAACACTTTTAAAAATTATCCTTTATGCACGCTTTTAAAGTTGGTAAACAGGGCCGTATTTCATTAAAGCGCTATGTCCCTGAATGAGCCATGTGCCGTGCCTTTAAACAAAGTTCATTGCCTTGCACATTCCTCCTCCTTTCATCTTGGTAATTAGCACTGAAGCAGCATTTCTTTTATTTCAAATGTATGCATGGGCATAAAAATCAATCTTAAACAGACTGTTCCAGCAAGGCTGTTTTTCTTTGTTATTCATGATGACAGTGTTCCTTTCATGCGTCTTTTTGTTTTGGGTACGACGAGCGCCTCGTGCCGCTAACCTTGAGAGCCAGCTTTAACTCTTCAGCCAGCGCATGCTCTTCTGGGAGACACAAAGATGCTGATAAGTGAAGTTTGCTTAAAGAAAGAGTCACAACTTTTACGCTTTGAGTGTTTGTCTTTTGTTAGGAGAGCACCCCCTGCTGCTTAGGAGGATTCCTAATTGGTTCATCAGAGGGCGTCGCACAAGTAGCACCCCCAGTGGCTTCTTCTGGGACTTGTAATCAAACGCCCCTCGTACTTCTCCCCCTTTTGTAACAAAGTGGCACAGCGCATGTAGCGACGACCTTTGTTCTAGCTTCGCCCGCTCCCTCAACTCATCAGAATTCCATGCACCTCTCATTTTTCATCCATTCCTCCCTGCCAGGCTCCCTAGATGCCACAGTCCATCTCCATGGAGCAGGGGGAGGGTGACTTTGTATGTCGTGACCCCTGACCCATCCTCAAGCCCTGACTCTACAGCATTCTTTCGCTGCATTTTCTGACAATGTCATCAGCGCGTACAGTCTTTGTCTTTCTTGACAAAAGCGCAGACAACTGAAAGAGTTTCAAGGACAGCAGCTTCACCAAGCCATGACCATATTGCTGCCGAAATAACTTGTGACAGCTCATGATCAGCCACATTTCCTCCAAGTGGTATACTAGCTTTCAATCCACTCTGATCTTTTTAAAACTATATATTCCCATTCCATTCCTGTTGTGGCGTGATGTGTCATGTTGCCTGTTGACCAATCAATACACTTCAATATGTCTCGGCCTACCCTTTCAGTACTGCTGGAGAGTGGACAGCGTTGGATAGTCGGTGCCAAAGAAGCCTCGTCTCCACTTGATTCATTTCGGTCCAGTACATTTTTGTTGCATTTCTACTGTAAAATGTCTAAAATGTGCTAATTCGTAGTGCCACATTTGTTTGTTGGGGTACAGGTTACAATACTATGGTAGAGTGCTAAAGCAAGTATTGGGCAGAGATTTTTTGACATGAAGTTGTATGACATCCCCACCAGCAGTGTAGTACATCACCAGTGACAGTGGGATGGGTTGAGACAAATATTTTCGGACTTTTTACAAAATAAACTAGGGGTGGGTAATATATTAAGATTTTAAGATATAAGAAGATATTAAGATTTCCGCTCCGCACACTGTCGCTGTACCTGTTCTGGCAAACTGCCAGGTAGCCCCCACTCCTCCCTTTCCATCAGCGGGTAGTACCAGCTGTATCTAATCATTGAGGCAACTGTCAAACTGTGGACAATGTGAACGGCAAGTGCCGTAAAAATATTAAGTAAAAAATAATTCATTACTGTACGTACAATATCACATTAATCAGCAAAATCACAGTATTGCAATAATGCATCATATCGTGACTCAAGTATTGTGATACATATTGTATCGTAAAGTCCTTGCGAGTAGCCACCACTGAATAGAAATGCAATCAAAGGCATGCATACCTAACAGAAACAAACGTATGCAGAATTAACCTTACCAGAACACACAGAACAGTACCACTCCATATAAAAGGGGACTTATCACTGCGCAGTCACAACACACCTCAGCTGGTGAGACACATGAGGAGACTGATGCGATAACACACACAAACAATGTGCCGCTTCTTTCCCGTCCTCAGCATAAGATCTGATTACAATTGCAAGAAAGCAGCTTGGGGTTTCAAGGAAAACCGGGTCAACACTTTGAGGACTTACAGGTCTCATGGAGCAACAGTGAAAGAAATACCCAAAATGGTGAACGATAAGAGCGAGGAGACTGAGTCATCTCTTGGGACGAGTGCATTAATGTAGTCTGGTGTTCCTACTCACCTTCCACCTCCAATTTCTCCGCATTTCCCTCTACAATCTCAACACCTTATGTGTTTTTAATATCCTCTTGTGTTTAACTCAGACAAAACGTAAAATCAATAAGGCTTTTTCTCCCCATTTCCTTTTTGTTGCAACTTCAAAAAAACACCAACGGACAGCCCTCCTGAGGCCCCAAAGAGGGGAAACACAATGATATATACAAAACCCAGAAAGGAGGGGTGGGGGGGCACCTTACACAGTCTAAACTTCTGAGGCTCGAATGGTTTATGAGGGCAAATAGGGAAGAAAAACGATTTAGCCCTGTTATTAATCTTCTTCTACTGTAATGCATGCATGTATGGTATATGGGAAAAACTACAAATAAATCACTGTAATATAATGAGATACACCTGCAAGCATTAAAGTTGAATATCCTCAGCTTGGTTGTATTTGGAACTCAAATTTGGGTTGTAAATGCTGTTATGCATGACTACTTACTGAACACACATTGTGAATTTATTATAGTACTTTAACAGTTCAAATTTGCTTTTTTAAAGCCCTTCTACTTACTTAAAGTATCTACGTGACCGAAGCTAACCGTGACACCACAGGAGATACTGGCGTATTGCACGAGAATCCAGCGAGCATCAAATAAAGAGCTGTTTTGTTTTTTCTTTGGCATTTTCAAAAAGGCAATGTTACCTTCACGTTAAGCTTTTTTAAATTTGCAGTTAAAGTTAAGACTGTTTTGAAATGTTATATTAACATAGGTTAACTTATTTTTACACTTGTACGGGAGTTAAGAACATTAAAATGGATGCTGGTTTTATAATGACAGCAGCATTAGTTCTATTTCCATTATTTTCAGTGGGAACAACTTTCAAAATGAGAACAGATCAGATTGTGTTTCGCTATAGAGGGTCCACTTTACAATACCTCTCTCTAAACAAAAGTAAAGAAAAACAGTTAACATTTACTGCCAAGGACTGTGACATGATGATCTAAGCAGTGCTGGCTCTGTCAGCACTAAAATGCTGCATGACAGGAAGACACTTCAAAAAGATCTTTAAAGGACCATAAATATATATTGTGTAAATAACCTCAAATGTTTAACAAAGGATGATGACTAAACCTAGCCTGGTGCAGTTAGAAAAATGAACAAACAATCCCTGACTCAAAGAAATCATCTTACATCTTGTGACGCTTATCTGGAGCTGCTTTGTTGTTCTCCGCTGTTTGATTGGTCGAGGGACAAGAGTGTCACCTAACTTGGCCTGTGATTGGACTAATCTGTCAGCACCATAAGGTGTGACTGACAAGACGAGACGACTGACACAGCCATCAGGCGCCCTGGTGACAAGTCACATTTTGGAGAGTGGCTCCTTCAGAAATGCAGCAAACTGTGTGGACAAACACATTAAATTGGGGGCGTCCAAAAATTTTCCACTAGGGGCCACATACTGAAAACTACTTTGATACTTTGTAAAACAACACATTTAGATATGAGAAGAACTTGTATATATTTCAGGAAAAAAACTGCATCCCGGCCTTGTGATATCGGTGAAAAAGTGTATGAACTTGGGTCTAATAATACATCGTTATTCCCAGAAAATTACAACTTTTTCTCTAAATATTTTTGACATTATTCTTGTAAAATTATTGTTCATTTTTCATTTTTTGTTGTTTTTTTTAGTTTTCTAGTTAAATAATACTTTTAGAACGTGCAGCGGGCCAATAAAAAAACAGCAGTGGGCTGTAAATGGGCCCCGGGCCGCACTTTGGACACCCCTGCATTAAATTATGCAGTTATCTACATATTCGCACAGAAAGTGTTTCTTACAAAACACACTGCATTGTGGGCAATTGAGACTTTATTTATTGCCACACATGACATTTGACATCTTTATTTAACCAATAAAAGTGGTTACAACAACAGCAAGCACACACCAGTTTTGACACACTGGTACACCAGGAAGCTTTCCATCTCCATGGGGAATTGAACCTGCGGCCATTTCAGTCATTGGCTTCAGTCTTAATCACTAAATTTGCATTTCCAAACTGCAAATGCCTTTTTTTAATTTAATACCTTATTCCTGTACCGTTTTTCTTGTAAAGTCACACATGTACAGTAAGTGCAATCTAACCTTTAAAAATAACTGGCATCATTTGCAAATATACGAGCACTGCTTATTAGTGATGATGTTCATGAAATAAGTTAAAAAAATAAAATAAAGACTGTGATGATGGTCCCCATCTCCTCTTCTCTCATATAGAGCCAAATCAAAAATCCATGCCCACAATGGGCAGTCAATATCTCATTAAACAGATAGACAGGCAGCCGGCGTGCACATCTCGCTGTGCACGCCACCAACTGGCACACCTCGCACACGTTAATAACCCATGGGGACGCCATTGCACTTCCTGCGCCGATTGAGAGGCAAACGAGAGAGGATGCATGCACGCACGCACGCTCTGTCTGTCAGGCTGATTTTTTGTTTGTCTTCTGCTCTGATATTATCTTGTTAATTTGAGTTTAACATGGCAATTAAACCCATAGAGGAGGTGGAGGAATTAAATCATTTTTTAATGAACTTCCATTTCAGAGACTGTATAATTTAAATGCAAATAATTGGAAGCTGTAGAGTAAGAACACTTTCTTAAATTATCCCTTGTGTCTTTATTCTAAATCCTTTCAGGTGACTTGCGCTATATTTGACTTCACCTTAATCTGTGGCCATTTTTCCTCTGGCTCTCCATGTCCTGAGGCCCTAAGTGGATAAAAGCCAATCTTGTTAACCTCTGCTTTAATGTGTGAGGGCCTGCAGCATTGCAACGGCATGGAGAGAGACAATGAGTCGCACATCAACAGCAAATATTTACAGCCTTTTACAGCCTTGTTAACGCCAACCCACAGCACCTATCACAAGATATTTGGCCTTACCTTCTCTGCAACCCCCCTTCAGAACATTTTTTACAGTCTGGTACACACTTACACTAAATCACATATTTATGCCCAGTCTGCACGCGCTCAGACCTCTCATAGACCACATAGCTGCTCTTATGAGGGGGTTAGCGGCATGTTCTGGACTTTTTTTTTTTTTAACACTTTTCTGTCAATAAGCACATCAAAGAACTTTCTTTAATGATGTAACTGTTTTTTATTTTAATTGTGCTGAGTAGGCTGCCTCATTAGCATGGGGTAATGAGAGGGATGTTTTTATTACAGGTAATTAGGTACTTGGGAGACGATGGTGGGGTAAGGGAGGCTGAGGGAGCGCAGGGTAGACATCCAGAAATGTGTCTTATCATACGGCACCACTCTTATGTTTGACTTTATGGAAAAAAAAGAAACATGCATGATAATCAAACATGCATCAGCAGAAAGTACAAAAGGAGCCCAAAAGTGTGTATGTGCAAGAATTGTCACCACATTCTCTCATATAGTGCGGCAGAAAAGCTGAAGACTCTTCACTACATCAGGAACTTTTACTATTAACTAATTTAAAATAAGAAATGGCAGGCATCAAACTCAAGTATACAAAGACAAATTATGGTTTTTGACCGATATGGCAAAAGTTGCATACACCGGTCATTATGTCCCATTTAAAATGAGATATAAAAGACACCGGGTTAAAGGTCATTTTTCATATGTACCGCATTAAAGATTAATTATTGATGCACAAAAAAAGCTACAATTTATGAATTAAATCTCAAGTACTGCTATTGTCAGAATACACAAATTTATGACAAATGTGGTAGTCATATATATATAATGGTCATATATACTAGTATATCCTGTATATATATTTTTATGTGTATTTGCTGCCTACTGTTACTGTATAAAACACGAGATTCAATATGATGTACACTTCTACAACTAAAATGTAAATTTGACAGGTAGACACCCCCCCCCCCCCCCCCAGAAGCCTAACCACATTTTTATTTGGTGCATTTAGTTTTGCATTTAATGCAAAATGACAGCTCTTGGTCCCCCATGACTTGTTATTCAAAACCAATTGTATTGCGTGTGCACGTGAGCACATATGTCTGCATACGAGTGCTCACATTTGTCTGCACAGAAGAATGAGAGTGTATTCAAATGTGTGAAGCTCGTATATACACTCTGTGAGTGTGTGCGTGCGAGTGTGCGTGTGTGTGCAAGCATGCGTGAGAGAAGTGCGTGTTGCACTCTATGTATGACTGCACTTTCACTGTCTGTTTGTGCAAATGACTGTGTGCATCTTTATGTCTGTATAATGGAGGGGGTGGAAGAGTTGGGATTTGGCATCCAAGATCAACATCACACAGACGGAGGAGGACCCAGTCCAGGTCTCATGGCCACACATGTAAACCCCGACTACCCCCCCCAAAAAATAGGTCAGTGGAGCAGTCTCGTACACACACCCACCATTATTGCACATGCAGACACATGCACCTCTATCAGCCCAAAGAATCACAGTCTACCAGTCGCGCCATGGCCTTGTTGCCTGTCTGCGACCCATGTTCAACACTGCCATACACATCCTGCTATACAACTGACACATCCTCTTGACTGAAGCTAAAGGATTAAGAACTGTGCCTAAAGGAAGATCCCCTGCCACCCTCCAGCTACCCCCTTAACACCCCCCTGTGCACCCCACCACATATAAAATAAAGAAAAAGTGCATATCATGATGATAAATGGTGATGTGAAACTCCTGCAGCAGCATGATAAACATACGTACGACATAATTGTATGCATTTTTTAAAATTAACACATTGCAGTTTATCGATATGAATGAAAAAAAATGTTCATGCATAAGTATTAAAACATTTGCATGCATTCTGAATTAATGCATTGCTCCCTCACTCTCTCTCTTATGCCTTGCAAATGAAATGCAAAGAGTTGGCAGCCTATGAATAGCAAGGCTGTACTTCCCGACTTGTTACTCAAGGCTGCAAGGTCCCCACACAAGCATGCATTGTTGCTGCGCTCCTTCTTACCTTTCATAGCTGAAATCACAAAATACATCATTAAGCTTCGAGTCCATAAGAGAACAACTATCACACACGCAAAGCCCCGTCCACTGCTGTCTCAGCAGCAGCTGGCCAGCACAGCTCTCTGCCTCTCAGCCTCCGAGCATGACCACACCAGAATCCATGTGACTGTGACATCAGCACTCCGGTCTGACTCCTCCCCTGCCCCGTCTCCACCACCCTCTCCTCCTCCCCTCCCCTTGCCTTTGATTGGCACAGCGTGCAGCCAGTAGGGGCGCTGAGAGCTCAGGCAGGGAAGCATGGCTGCCTTCCCCGCTGATTGCAGTCGAGCATGGCCATCTTTGCCAGACACAGCACACTTATCTAAGTGTGCTCTTATCTTTGCAGTCAAACTAGCAGACACCACCGGTTCACGCTTTTGTTCTTGCTGGTAGTGCAATGTCAAGGAGAAAGTGGAGAAAAAAGGGGGACAAATTGCGAGATGAGAAAAAGTGACATCACAAGCAAAAATAGAGGAGAAGATGGATAAGATGAGATGTGTAATTTCTTTCTCCTCCTCCCTGTCTGTAGATATGAGTGATCAGTGTGGGGGCCAGATGTCTGCCAGCAGTATGGGAGAAGATGAGTGGAGCCACAGCTTCTTCCCGTGACCTCTCAGAGGACTTGCATGCCCCCCCCCCCCCCCCACACACACACACCCCCGTCCGTCTCTCACACACACAGACACACACACGCACGCACACACAACTCTCACATTCATTTTTGACAGGTGAAGAAGTGGAGATAGTGGCAAAAAGGGTTTGGATGATCCCCCACCACCCCAGAGCGACCAGACGATGAGTTTCCTGCTATCATTCCCTCGCCTCGCTCTCGCCCCCTGCTTACCATCCCTGTCTCTGCCGCTTCCTCTCTCTTTCCATCCCACCCCCCATCACCTCCCACCGCCACCCCCTCCTCTTCGCTCATCCTCATATGATAATCTGTTCTGACTCGTAGCCAGCTGCCTCTCTCTGATACAATATTCTGGTTTTAGTGCAATCCAGCCTTGGCCAATAACCACGTTGCATTTGGCATTTCCCTGAACAAGCTGCTTCTCATATCATCTCAAGACAACGTCGCTTTCAGACGCTACAATATTTTAAATCTGAAAATAAAAAAAACAGGGGGGGATGTGAAAATAAAAATATTTGTTTACACCATAAATATTTCAAATTTGGAGATTGTGGAGTCTCATTTCACATTCTCTTTAGATGTGTCTGGCATTAACAACATGACTGCATCGCTGTATATTTGCAAGAGAAAGATGATGCTTCCAGTGGGAGACAATTGCACATTAACAATGCAATTGTTACAGACATTATGAATATTTATTTATGCCCCTTTTAAAGTTGAAATGTGTTTATTCATTTGATGCCGTCTCCTGCCTCCTTATAATTGAATAAAGGTATGCCTAACCATATACGATATGGAAATGAGGGGTTGCGACATAAATCTTTCCGTGACAATATTTCATTAGGACCCCTTTGATCCATTAGGGACACTAAACATATTAACTGACTGTACCAACACAGTTCTCTTATTGCATCGTGTCTAATGAACAACATATCATGCACAGGCTGATAGCATCAAATGAAACGTGCCTGAGATAAATCTTCACGCCCCGGTGAACTTTTGAAAACAATGTCAAAGACGCTGCAGTCGTTTCATTTTCGTGACGGCATCGGCACCACGAGTTCCCCAGATGAGTCAAAAGACTCTCACTGTAGCGTTGCCACGATCTGTGGTTGCCTCTCAAACTGACTTGTCTATCAGTCTTCCTGGAAACTACCACAGGTGAACAAAGGTGAACACACAGTAGCTAAACACTGAGACAGACATTTTAAACATTTACACATACGTGCAACTCTGTGATCTTTTAGCATATCAGTGTGTGGAGTTCAATGACTGAGAGGATTGAGCAAGGAACTCTAACAGCATTTACTAATATGAGCCAGGAAGAATGCTGAAGAACAGTGTTTGTTATTCTGAATTCATCTTATTATCTTATTAATAGGGCTGTTAAAAGTAACAGGTTAAAGGCAGTAACTAATTATTAGTTATTAGTTACTTCATTAACTAATTAACACATTTTTTGTGTATTTAATACATGCGCATCATGGCAAACCACACCTCTGACACTCTTTTTAAACTGTATTCCTACCTTAACACATCAACAGCAGTGCTCAGTTCCAAGACCATTATCTCCAACTTGCAAACAAGTCTCTCCGTGCATCCTTGGAACAACAATTCCTCATTATCCACCACACTACTGTTACACGCATTCATGGATACTCCGAACTCCCAACATCAAAACCACTGGACATCAGTGACTACCAACTACTAAAGTTTATTCAAGCGGTCTTTCCACAAAAAAAGTAATGGCTAAGATAGCCCAATTCTTAGGATAAAAGTGCGTAATCTTCTAGTTTTACTAATCTTACTGGACTGCTTTTGAAAATTACAAAATTGTTCTAAAAACCTGGAACTCCAGCCTAAACTTTAGTTCAGAGGATTTGCAGAGAGACATTGCAAAGAGAGAAATACTATATTATCATAAATATAATATTATATTATAGCTTGTTTTGAATTTCCAGTTCATTTGGAGCCGGAAATACATACAGTATGTTAAATATTTATATGTCATCGTGCCCTGTCTATTGTCTTTATGTTTATAAAATACAGTGAGAATGGATATATTTCAGACATAGCTGCAAATGGTGATTAATCATGATTAATTCATTCATAAACTGTAATTAATCTAATTAAAAACGGATTCATTAGACAGCCCTACTTATTATATAATAAGGTGTTATCTATCACCTACTACTTTCGTTCCCTATCAAGCCTTGTATATGGACAAGCCAAGAAAGTGCATACTAATACATGGTTCTCCCCAAGGAGGAATGTCTTCAGCTAACATTTGGTCTTGACCACACACACTCTCCTGCTTGACCGCTGCACATTGCTCGTGACAGAATGCCAATAAGCCGCTGATACATGTTCATTAGCACATTGATTAACCTCCCAAGAACCTGATGGTGAAATGTCTGCTTGCAGTAATGTGGTGTTGTTAAGACATCGATGCAAGCACTGGAGTCCATCATTACACGTGAGCTGACAGCTGTCACATTGACATCAACCATACACACTCACAATGCAAGGAGGTTCAACATACTGTAAGAGCTGATTTAAAAGGTAACAGATTAAATGAAATGATAAAATAGTAGAAACAGCTCTCGGTATAATGCAGTACAGTTGTACACCACAGTAAACTACAACACATCATTCAGCCATGGAAAAAAAACTATGAGACCCTTGTTTCTTCAATTCATTGATCCATTGTAATGCCTGGTCCAACTACAGGAACATTTGTTTGGACAAATATAATGATGATAACAAATATAGCTCATAAGAGTTTAATTTAAGAGCTGATATCTAGCAACTTCCATGGTTTTCTTGATAATAACCAAAATCACTTAAGTTCTTACATGAATAGCTATAGCATTGTACTGCCAAAAAATTTAACTCTTATGAGCTATTTTTGTTGTCATTGTTATATTTGTCCAAACAAAAGTACCTTTAGTTGTATCAGGCATTAAAATGAACAAGAAACTGAAGAAACAAGGGTCTGATCATGTTTTCCATGACTGTACTATATAACCTAGCATTATTATCTTTATAATGGCAGATTTTTCCTGGTGAGTGAATGTATGACTTACTAGACATCTACTTCACATGTGCCTACTTCCTGTTTGTGACCACACTCACTTGCAACAAGCAGGTGTTAAAATGGTATACCATTTTAAAATGTTATCACTAGAATGCACCATCACGAGGTTTTAAAGTGTGATCTGAGAGTCTTTTGGAAGAAAGGGGATCATTTTTGGTGACTGGCAAAATATCATCATGAGTAAATAGTAGACAATGGAATGTCGGTGATGTGAAAACCACCCGGGAACACAAGAGTGCCTGAGCTCGCAACAATGGCATGCTGTAAAACAAACAAAAAAAAGCATGACATTATGTCAAAAATGAGTTTTTAACGCAGTCACAAATCACCACTATATGACTTTTAGTAACATTTTTGCACTTGTATTACAGTGAAGAATGTTAAAAAAAGTTACTTAAAAAAAGTTGACATTACAGTTAATAAAGTTGTTATGATGGTGACAGTTTGAAAAAACCCTTTAGTTTAGACCAGGGGTGTCAAGACCATTTGCGGCCAGTGGCTGTGATTTTATCGGCCCGCCACACAGTATTAAAATGCAATTTAACAAGGAAACTTAAAAAAAAAAAAAAAAAAAAAAAAAAACAACAGCAAAAATTGGAAAATCAATCAAAACTCAAAATATTAAAAGGAGAGTTGTAATCTAGCAAGGGAAAAAAAGCCATAATTTCACAAGGATAAAGTAATAGTATGAGTAAAAATTTCATTTTCGTGGCATGAAGTTGAAAGTAAAAAACAATGAATAAAGTTGGTATTTTTGGAAGAAGGGAGAACATTTACTGTATAACATGGGCATAAAGTCTAAATATCCGGAGAAGAAAAGAAGTTGAAATATTTGGAAAACTATATATAAAAAAAAATCAATAGCAGAAATTTTACAACAGTAAAGTCAAAAATATTAAGAGAAAAAATAGTTTTCTCATGAGAAAAAAGTTGCAATTTTATGAGAATAAACTAAAATGAGGAAAAATATCATCTTAGTAACAATGTTGAAATAAATAACAAAAAACATTAGTTTTAAAATATATAAAGTTATAATTACAAGAAGAAAATTTACAAGAGGAAAGCTGAAATGAAATAGTTAAATAGTTAGTAAAAAAAATCAAGAAATGTTATTTTGTAATTTTACGAGAATAAAGAATAAAGTCTGTAATAAAGAATAAAGTCGTATTATTATGGAAAAAAAACACAATTTTTAGTAGCATTTCCCTTATATTATAAAGGTGAAATGCTACATATAGCTTCTTAGCTTATCTCAATGTGCTGGTTTACAAAATATCAAAGTGGCCCTTGCATTCTTTTATTTTTCAGTATGTGGCCCTTGCTGGAAAAATTTTGGACACCCATGGTTTAGACCATAAGTGCCATTTGGCTTTCATGGTCCGTGAAAATAAATACATGGTAATAAAACATAAAATGAACAGCATAATAATACAGCAGAACGTAACGTACGGATGTGAAGTCAGTGCAAGAATGCTGCGCCCAATTCAACTTTCTTAAAATTCGGCCTCAAAATTTGCAGCGAGGTGAACAGCCCCTCTGATAGCGTGCCAGCAGTCAATTACGTCTGTACAATCTTGAGCATGAAACTGAAACCGTGCGCGTGTATTAAAAGTCACTCTAAGAGTATGTGTATCCATTACAGCCAGACTCATGAGTCTCCCTCCTTTTGGATTCATTCAAGCAAATGTACTTCTTGTAAACAAGCCTCATGGAATTGAATTCAATTGAGAAGAGACGCAGCAGCATCGGCTCCGTGCCCCCGGAGAGGAGGAGCGGACCAGAACTGATAATAGCCTCATTAGCAGTCTGTCAGTAGCCATTCTACACTCTCACCATGAAGCTGATCTACGTTAACTATTATGGACTGTCGTCTAGAACACGGGACCTGCAGTCTGCAGGTTGTTGCGCTCTCTGGCCTTTGACCCTCCAGAATAAACAGCAATGGACTTCCTGGTTAAGTGCCAGAGCTAGTCAGGAGATCATTATAAAAAAAAAAATGACGCTTAAATCCCCCAAAGTGTCACACCTGGCTGTTTCCAGAAGCACCAGCATGCCAAAAGCAGCGGAAGAATTAACAAGCTGCAACAAGCACCCCATGAAAACAATACAGATCAATTTAATATAGATGCCAAGGAGTGGAGGGGAGCCGTAACAGCACCAGCCCACACTGCACAATCATAAACCAATGTAGGGCCATTTCCAACAATTTCCTGGGGGCTTGTGAGAAGACTTCAATAAATCACAAAAAACAACACAGTGAAAATATAGCTGAAGCACAGTGGAAATAGAGAATGATGTTGGATTACGTCCACAGGAGGATTTATACAGTGGAACCTCCAAAGTTGAATGCAATCTGTTTCTTAAACATAATTTCCCATTGAGATTAATTATACTTTGAATAATGCGTTCCAGTCCAGACTGTTGCCATCATAAAACTTTTATTTTAGGCAATGTTTGAAAAGACATTAGGATCATTAATTGTCACAAAAGTGTAAGCAGGCTTTTTTTCCCCCACTTTCAGCTTTTCGCTGCCAGGGATCGCCCCAGCGAGTGAATCGCATACATTATTTTGTCTTAGTTTTTACACTAGATGCCCTTCCTGATGCAACTCTGGCCGGGAATTGAACCCAGCCCTCTGCCATGAAAAGCAGAAGCCTGCACCACGACACCACCGGCGAAATGTGTAAGCAGACTTTAACTATTCAAAGTTTAGAGGTTCTATTTTTCAACAATTTTAAATAAGTCTGAGTTCCTAATTGTGTATTGGAAGTGTGTTAGCCAAAATCGAACTGTGATGCTGGAATTTAGACGGACTGCTAAGTGCCCTACTAGGAACACGCCGTTTTGTGTGTCTGTAGCGTTAATGCTAATGAGCTGCGTTTGTCCATGCCTGTCTCTAGAAAAGTTACCAAACTAAAAACAATAACAACGCTAAAACATCCACCAACATGGCTACTGATGATCATCTCTGACTGTCCTCACCTTGAAACACTCCTGGACACCAAAAGGCATATTTTTGTCAGTTTCACTGCAGTACAATTCTGAATAGGATTTGTGGCATAATGCTTTATTTGGTTAATGACACAGTCATATGACACTACTCCTATACGCTGCGGTGCGTCCTTTACATGTCGCCACAGGCCAAAGGCAGCTCCACTTTCATACACACACAGTATTTATAGAACAGAAGGGCCAAAAAAGAGCAATATGAAAGCATGTCATTTATACATAGGTGACGCATAAAACCGTCAACTGTCATATCATCAAAATCAACAATAGAGTGAATGCTTGACAAGGCCGTAGTCTTTACTGTGTATTACAGATATTTATAGTGCTTTGTCTCTGTAAACACAAACATCACTTGAATGCAGTGCTTTAGATTAGTATTAAAGTCACCATGGCAGCAAGGCCAGGCCAAGTTTAAGCAGATTTACATGCCTGCTTTACATTAAATGACCCCTGCAGGCGGAAGTGGCAAGACCCTGCTAAATGCATTTACTATTTACACACTCCGCTTTGTTTTTAGTGCATGCACAGTTGTTCCTGCAATCCCTCATGTAGCTTGTGGCTATTTCTTTCCGTCTCCAGGCTCTTTAGATGCAGCCAGAGAGTTTACAATCTATTCTCCCATTGATTAACAATACATACCTTCATTTATCCGACAAAGGTTGTCACTTAGTGGAGTGAATCAGTTTACTTTGCTTGGTGAAAAGAGAGATCACTGGCACCGCCAGAGTGCCACAGCACATCCCGTGGAACAATATTTCAATAGATCAATAGGAATGAGATTTAACAATGAATTGCAGTCGAGCTCTTTTGTGTGTGCGAGGCTGCCCTTGGGGACGGAGAGGAAAAAAGGATGGGAGAAAAAGGGAAGAAGGTGGGGAGATTATCGCAGGCATGGCAGCCTGTGTGAGAGGCTTAGCATGGCTGTGTGGGGAGGTGGAACCCTGTGAATTCTAATGAACTGGCAAGAACCGCCCTATCCCGACCCCCCCACCAACCCCCCGAACAAAAAACAAAAAAAAAAAGCTCCATCACCGTGGCATGAGGACAGCAGGAGGGAAGGAGGAGGTGATTAGGAAGGTGCGGCTCCTCCACGGCAAAGCAAACAGAGCAGGTCATTCTCCCTGTGATAATTATGCCCATAACCAGGCATGAGGGATTGCTAATGGCCCTGCTTATTCTTCATGCCCCGCAACGGCAACCGCTGAGCCTGTCAAGGGGAAAAGCATGATGATGTGTTTTTCTTCCGCTGGTCGGGTGACTCGGGTAAGAGTTGCAAAGGCGGCTGAAAAGGGCAGCGGGGAAACTTGGCCTTTGAGGGAGAAGTTAACGAATGAACTTCATTATTGAGGAGCATACCGGGGAGACCCCCCGGAGTGTGTGATGTATTACCTCGCCTCCAACCTACACACTCCCCAACATGAACCAATATAGCCTGATGCCGGATCTAGAGGGGGGAGGCGTGTAAACTAAAATAGTTAACCTTCTGGCTTGAGGCTAGGAAGAAACAGGAAAACAGAACAGCAAACTATGCAACTAACAAACAAAGTTGCTTTCAATTAAAGCTATGTGACTTCAATCTACCAATTATTTATTATGTGGTTTATGTTGTACCATTACAGTTCTTCAACAAAACAATTAAATTCAAATAATAAGGTCAACTCGTTGAAAAATAGATTTAAAAAAACAGAACAGAGATCACTGAATACATTTTAAAAAGTAACAGAACACAGATATGTCATTTTTGGCTGACATGTCAAGTAGTTTACTGTTAAAAACACACGGAATTTGAATGTGATCCACACAAAACTCTAACCTCGACAGAAAAAATAGGATAGTGTTCAAAGTAGGAGAGCATAGACTGTCAAGACAAACAAAATGATGCTAATTTGAATCAGAAATAGAATTGGCATCCTCCTCCTGAAAATGCACACATTTTGTCAATAATAGCCCATCATTTTGAATTTTTGAACACAAACAATAGAGAAATATGCATAACTGGATCTACGCCTACAGTACATTATGATTTCAACCGAATCTTCCTTTGCACATGCAGCAACAATCCAAAAAGTTTTGTACAGTAGCAGTGGGTTCTGTAGTTTTTCTGTGGTCCGACTCTCCAACAAACAAACAGACCACCGTAGATCCCTGCTACTCGCAGGGCTTACGTTCTGAGTAATAGAGACACCCATAAAAATGCACATTTTTGACACACGGCTTGCTCCAACCCCTTCTGCTAGCTTGACAATTATGTTCTCCTCCGATTTCGGACCAACATTTGCAATAAAAGTGACTGTTATAATTAGAGATTAGATTCAGCTCCAGAACCCTCCATGTCACTCTTCAATTAGGAAGCTAACAAGATAAATGCATAAAAGTACAAACCCTGGTGTAAGCCCTAAGTATGCCTCACACACTTATTAAATGCATTTTAAATTTTAAAATGTGCAGTATAGGCACTCACCACTAATGAATGATAATCAACAGAACTGATGGAGTCGGAGTGACGGTCTAGCCTTTAGCCTGGTCATCAAGCTAGCACTACAGTATAACCGCACTTCAGTCTGTTGTGACGCCGCCTCCAGCTCACTCTAAAGTTGTTTGCTGTTCTCCGCAGGTAGTCCAAGCCGCATCTACATAATCCACACCGCTTGCCTGTTCTAATTCCAGTAACAATTTACGATCATATATATTACCTTGTGTTCACCTCGCTGCTAATTTTGAGGCCAGATTTTAAGAAGGTTCACTGTAGAAGCTAGCGAGTGCTTCTGTAGGAACACACAAAGGGCACCGCCATCTGGCACTGACACCACGTCAGTTACGCTGTATGTGTCCTGTACATTTTATCCATTAATATCACATATTTATACATTACCGACTCTCTGTTCTGTGTGTTCTAAAGATATAGAAACAGATTAAAAGAGGCAGCTAAGAATGCATGTAATGTCGACACACCTATTCCACCTATAAAGCCTTCTGAAAAACTTTGTAAACTCCTGATCTAGAACATTCTAATCAACAATACATTCTCACAAAACAACTTTGAATAAAAAGGTCCACGTCCAAAACATAAAAAATACAATGAAAAAGTAGTTTTAAAAAAAGTCTCTTAACAACATCAATTCATCCATTTTCTATCCTCAGTAGGGTTGCAAGGGTATGTTGGAGATTCAAGCCTATCCCACCTGACTTCGGGCAAAATCCTGTAAGTAAGGACTGGTCGCCAGCCAATCACAGGGCACATACAGACAAACAACCATTCACACTCACATTCACACCTATGGACACTTAACTCATTGACTGCCAGCCATGTTCAGAGCAGAGAGCGCCATACTGCCAGAGTACATAAACATTGAAACTATCTAAAGAAACTTGAGACTCTCTTCTTTCATCAGAAAAAAAAAGTTTGTTTCTAGCCAAACGGCAGCCACTTGTCAGAAGAATCAGGGTCGGGTTCTGAGTCACCCGACTCTGAACTGCTTCCGATGTCTGGCTCTGGTGTTGCGCCATATGGCTCAGCAACTCAGCAAGGCTAAACACTAGGTTGTTGCTCCGGCTGCCATTGTCAACTGCATTTGTGTCTACGTCACCTACACGACCCATGACCCTCCTCTAGCTTTTGCGGTCGCGTCACTACTAAAGACAGACCCAGGGCCAGACAAGCTCTGTGACAGTGTTAGCTGCCTGTGTTTTTTTGTCTCCGCTCGATTTCTGCATGTGTTTTGCCATTTTCCTCTCTCAACCCACAATCCGTCTTCTTCATAGACAATCTGTCGCTGCCGGTTGGAGAAAAAGAGAACTGTTGCCCCCTACTGGGACAGAAATACATTGCCTACAAGTCAGAAATTCACACACGAGATTAATAAGACTTTGATCTGTAGCTCCCACGGAAAAAAGCAAAAGACGTCAATGGCAGTGAAAGAGTTAACCTGACATGCATGTTTTTAGAATGTGGGAGGAAACCGGAGTACCCGGAGAAACCCCACGCATGTACAGGGAGAACATGCAACTCCACGCACAGATGCCCAAGCAGAGATTCAAACCCAGGTCTTCCAGGTCTCCTGTGTGACCAACATGCTAACCACTCGGCCACCATGCAACATGTTCAGAAATGTTTATGAATTTAACAACTAAAATTAAAATCCACTTGAGTGCTAAAATTTGGTCAGGGTATTAACAATTTCTCCATCCCCATGCAAATGCATGGACACTTAACTTAACCTCTTAACTTTGAGCAACACACCACGTTCTGTGTGCCTTAATTTAGTGGTCCAGTGAGACGATCCATTCAACACAATGTAGATTACACTCATTTATTACAAAAGCGGCGGTGTCCGAGCAACTTTTTTAGAGCTTTATAAAAACAAGTGACTCTCCATTGGGATTCTATGTTTCCTTGAAGATTGAGGGAGATCTTGGGGCGATGTGCGACATGCATCACTTCGCCTCCTCCCTCTTTTTGCAGGCCTGGATGGAGTTTCTCCGTGGTGGGTGCTACAAAACCCCCCTTTTTTTTTTTTTTTTTTTTTTTTTTTTTTTTTACTGTGCACTCACTCAGCTCTTTTACTTTAGACTTATGAGGATGCCATAGGTGCAGGGGAGTGATTCATCACAAGCTGTGCTCCTCTCGCACCCTCACACATTAGTAATGTGGTCCGCTGAGGAGGAGTCCTGTCATCAGTCTGTACCTGGACCCTCTGAACAAGGTAGGTCAACAGGAGGCAGCCGCAACTGGCCCACTTTTAGTCTTTCACAGCACCTTTAAGTTTCCTCCTGCGCCGTTAAAACTGAGCCTGACGGACACACTACAACCCGCTTGGTCAAGGGGAGAAGAGGCTCGCCAAATGTAGTGACTCAGTGAAGCTGCGCAACCCGTGCAGTAGACCAAATGAAATTTAATGAGCCCTTAAAGTGAAATATTACAGTGTAAGTAAGAAAAAAATGAGGAAAAACAAACATGCAATGAATCATATTTTGGATTAAAAGTTCTCAGACTTATCCATCTCAAAACTGCCAGAAGGAATTCCATCACAAGTCTCACTAGTCCTCTGTAATACGCACACACGCCATGATCATCTGCACTCTCATGTAATATAGCGACAATTTCCGTCAGTGTAAGCCGTTGACCTCAGCACTGCAGGTAATGCACATTTAAATACCTGCCTCAGTTTTCATGTTTGTCATTTTTACTTGTGAAGATTAGGTGTAAAAAGGCTATTTGAAACCAAAACACAGGATTAAGGGATAATGCTGCTCTGTGTCTTGTGAGTCGACCTTGATTCTGTAATCCAACACAATAATGGAGAACAGCATATTTCCCTCGCTTGTACATTCAATAGTCTCACAGTGTAGTTGCAGCTGCTTCTGATGTAATGGTGACAATAGCGCCACGTGAAGGAGGGATCTGATCATTGTTATGTCTGTGTCAAAAGAATGGAATTGTATGAAGAGTTCTGCTCAAGGCTGAATGTTTGTGACACAAAGTTATACTTAGGACGTGACTTACAGTATGCAGCCTTTTATAGGAGCAATACAGGACGGTACGCAATACAACTCCTTCCACCTCCGAAACAACATCGGTATTGCAGCCTTGAATACTGGCCCATACAGACATCGACATCCGACCTCCGATACCATATCAACATGTATCATACATACTGAGTGTCCCAAAAAATGTATACACTTGCTGCAACAGTCTGTCATGCCAAGTATTAGCAAAGACTTTGAAAATGAGTTTTATTTTCAGCAAGATGGAGCATCCCCGCACTACCATCGCGACGTTAGATCCTTATGATGAGATCTTACCAAACAGATGGATTGGAGGGAGGGGTTTCATTGAATACCTCACACCACTAGACTTTTTTTTTTAATGGGGTTACCTAAAAGACAAAGTCTACGCTATGAGATCTGCAACAGTCGCTGAACTGAGGGCGACCATTGAACGTGAATGCACACAAATATCAAGGGAATTGTTTTGTGATGTGTGCGATTCCATTGCTTCGCGTTGTCAGAAGTGTCTGGACCAGAAGGGACGTCAGTTTGAGAAAAGGCGGTGACAAAACATTAAAATGATGTTTGTAAATTCAACAAATTCTAATAAACAACTAGTTTACACTTATTCAAAGTGTGTATATGTTTTTTTGGGGACACCCTGTACTTTTATTACTTATTTTGTAGTGTGGAATGTTAGAAAATCTTGATGAAGTGATATTACTCAAACAAAGCACAATAGTCAGCAACTGATAGTTTTGCACTCAGCTGTAATGTGTTTTCCGGACTTTACTGCCACACAGACAACATCACTCCTACTCCTTGCTACCTTGTTAGCACATTATCACATGACATCGTTGTCATCACATGGGCTCTGCATGTTTTAATTTGGGCGCTGAGGGATAGAAGTGCTGGAGTGTGTCTTGAATGGACGACTTGTATCGGAGTGCTGAAATCGGAGATTCTAGATGCAGGCTGATATAATTCGATACTCGGATCGGTACACCCCAAGCTTGTAATAAATGTACCTACAAAATACTTCACAGTGAATAGGGAGCCAGGCAATGAGTGTACAGTGTTTCTACATTTAAAGATTACCTAAAGAGAAAGAAGAGGCAGCACAATGGAATAAAGCATGTGAGCAAACGTAATGAAATTCAAGTTTATCTTCAAATGTCACATTTTTAGGCCCTTAAAAGAGAAACACATGACATCTGGTTGTTAATTTAGCCATTATGTAGTTAGCAGCCGAGGCAGAGATGTGTGTACTGCTTTATTCGCTATTATTCATGCAGCATTTCTACTCTTTGCCATCACGATACCCTTTTGGGGTGGCATCACAAAAAAAACAGAGAAAAAAGCAAAATACAGTAGAGGAATTAATCCATCAGATACTCATTGGGATACAAAAGTCTTGCAAGATCTGTAGCGGTTTCAGTTGAAACACTAGATTTGGGTTTAAATTAAATACATTTTGTTTGGAGTTTGAATTGTTCGCGAATTGAATTTTAGATGTTTCACAGTATTGGGATAGTCAACCAAGTGACGTTCATGACACATGGCGAGAGTTGGGGTGCACCTGGGACTGGTTGCCAGTCAACTGGCATAATAAGCATAATAATTTTTATGTGCTTTATTGCAGCATGCATACGGTGAATGAAACCGGACGAGGCTAAGATTTGACTTACACAACAAGCATCAAAACCAGGAGAAACATGGTGAATGCAGGTGTACATGCAGGGGTACATGCTCCATGCTCTCTTCTCCCAATATGCGTTATTTTCCTGACTCCATATCTCCTGTGCTGTTTCTTTATTTCCCACTCACATCGCCTCAGACAGAGCAGCATGAAAACCCGCCTTTGATGTCTGGGATCCCATAATGCTGAGCAGTAGAAATCCGCATGCCTGTTATCTGTAGAATCTTAATGATGACGGCTAACTTCACAATGGGTTAACCACCACGTCTCCCTGTTCTCGCACTGCACACCCACAGAAACACAAATTAGTAGCAACTGGGAGAAAAGACAGCAAGCGAGCGAGCGAGACAGGGCTGGGGGAACAGCTTTTCTCGAATAAAGCAGATTCAACGAAATGCACACAATGTGATCAGCACAAACGTCAATGTATAATATCACCCAAAGCTTGTGTGAGTGTTTCTGCTTTCTTCTCACGACATGTCACTTTTTTGTGCTTCACTTTGCCAAACAGACAAAAAGGTTCTTGGTTGGCAATCTTCACATCACAACGCACACACTCTTTGTTTTTGCTGCCACCAAGGCCACTTATTTGTTCATTTATCTGTTTCTTTGTGTACAACTTTTTTTTTCTTATTTTAAAGGTAGATGGTACCATTTAACATTGGTAGGTATTTTTACAATTTGTATATTTTATTATTTTCCCTCTGCTGTAGTATTTCCTAAAATTAAAAAAATCAAATCCCTGTCAAATCTAAACTAATAGTAACAAAATGTTGCTTATTATGCTTGTTACGTTATGTTATGCTATGTTTGTTTGTTATGTATGCAGGTTGTAATATCAAACCAAGTTCCACCTGGATTCGATCCAGATTATGCATTTTGTGGCAATTCAAATTTAACATAGACAATCCCATTTACCATGTCCTCATGCTCAAATCTCATTAGATCAGGTTGTAATTTATTGGTTTTATGGAGTGCTTCAATACATTTTTTTTTAACTTTCTGTATAGATACAATATAGATACTAATTGATTCGGCAGATGACAAATGAAAGCCTTGGTGGATGTTTACAGGGTCATGAGTGCTTTTATTTGAGACAATGCTACAAAGGAAGCAACTTACTATATTCAAGGTTTGTTGCAATCTAGTCTGCATAATTCAGGAATTAATTCATGCATGTTAATTTTACTTGGCTTCATTTGTGTCTGCTATTGCATCAACCTCTTGAAAAACCCACCAAGGAATATTTCTGGAAATTAATTTTGTTCTCCATTTTGCTTTGTGTGTAATTGGTGTGAACGTGTGTGTTGGTGTGAAGCGATCTGATGGTCGCTGCAATCATGAGACGACTGTGCACGCCTATTATAGCTGCTAAAATCTCAGTTATAGCGCATTTTAACCTGGTGGCAAAAGACATTCTTTTTTCCTGAAGGTCCACTGCAATTTCAGTAACTCAGGTGGCATGTTTGGCTATGCTTTGCTGTGTTTCCGTCCCACCTCCATGCAAGGTCTAGCTGAACCGCCACTGGCCAGCTGTGATAAGATTCAATATGTGAGATCAAGGTTGAAAATACTTATTGTTGGCTAAGAAGATAGATTTTTTAACTATGTTAGAGCAATACGCTTATTTTAAGTAATGTGTACTAACATCAGAGATTATACTGTATTAATTCAAATAATCAGCAACAGAGGGAGAAATTAAACTTGTCAAACTGCCTATTTGGAGTAAAATGACAATTTGACAAATCAGATTTTATTGTTCTATTGGTATATTAGATGTTTTTGGAATGTACATGTAAATGACAAAAAAAAAGTATTTTTTTTTGTTTATATTTTGTTTTATTAAGAAAACAAATATAAACAAATACAATTACTCAGCTAAACAATGTTTTCTGACATGCATTGTATTTTAGCGACTGAGTTATAATTAAATGTTCATGTGTTGCTGAAAAAATATGTTGTTTTTGTTTCATTTCGGAACATTTCAGTGTAAGGTAGGTCTTTTTGCATCACTGTCTTAAGGCCTTTTGTGTTTGAAATGTTATGCATCATACTTCAGAATTGAGAAACTGTTTTGGTGCAAGTAAGTAAAAAGAATACAGAAGTCGTGTAAAGCGTTCAAACTACTTTAAAAGGAAAGTATCTAGTCAAATGTAATGAAGTAACCTGGCCAACAGTGGTCAGGATAATATCTGGAAGCTCTCCATGACCTCCGCCTCTGTCGCCCTCCATGAATCAAAGCTCCCAATACATGCTGACACGCTATTGCTGCTCTCGATGTGTGACTTTGTGCGCACGGGCGACCTGACGTGTGATGGATAACCTGTGTCCGTGCACAGGCCGATGCTGGCCGTGCCCTCCCAGCCATGCTGTCCGCTTCTCGTTGCGGCCATCGACCTCACCTGAGGTGGCGGGAAGAAATCGTCCTAAGCAGATGGGGCCCGCTTACTTTTTTGGCAGATGCATCCATGCATTGTGTCCTTGTCACACGTCAGTTAGGCTTGTTTTTCAGTTTGAAAACACTTAGCGGCAGACCATTTCAGATTTGGGGTGACACACAAAAGGGGGAACAAGGGTGAGGAGAAAAGGTAGAAAAGGATTTCTGAAAGGCCGAGAGGAGAACCAGATTAAGCGGCAACAAAGACAGAGCACCCCTGTTCCTACAAAAAACTGCCATGCACCGCTAAAGCTTACCTTGCCAAAAAAACACTCCAGGCCACCACGAGGAGGCAAAAAAGCAGCTCAGATGAACTTATGCAAAGAAAGTGCATGGACAAAGGCCATTTGCAATTTGACAAAATGGCAGATATAATGCTTTTCCTGAAAAATGAGGCTCTGCCATATTGTGTTGGAGTGGGGAAAGGATGGAAGGGGTGGAAAAATGGAGAAAAATCATGCTGGCCTGGTTCACGACAAATAGATAGCTCTATTGATTTCCCTTTAACAGCCACTGTCCATCCCTCACTGTTGTGATTACACTGACCTATTTCTGAAAAAAATATAGATTAAACCAAAACATCCACAAAGAAAATACTCCTTTTGTGGAACAAACAAAGAAGAGGACGATAACACATAACCTACAGTAGAGGAGGAGGGAAAATACTTTGTCAATTTACGTCTCTGAGGAGAGGAGAAAAAAAAAAGCAAAAAAAAAAAAAAAAAAAGAGTCCCATGCTGTGAACCAAATAACTTTCCACAGAAAGCACGTCAGCGCTTTGTGGCGTCCTGCATTGTCAAGTCAACAAGAAATAAATAAATAAAAACAGCATTAAAATGAATGAAGTCATATTTGAACATAATGAAGGCAATTTTACAAGGCTGTGTTTGACTTTCCGCTGCACAGTGAGTTTTCATCCCACTTTGCTGTGCTTCAGTGTTGTACGCTTCCTCTGTGCCTGTGTGCACTGCTGTGTGCGCTCGGCCTGCTCCGCTCTGTCTGCACCGAGCGCCTCTCTCCAGACTATCTCAATGCAGCTCTGGGGACCCGACGCTGGCTGATCTTCATTATCAGGCCCAGCTTAACAACGCACTGGATGCACTTGAGTGCAACTAACAAATCCCCACAGAGCTGAATCAAGGCAACAATATGATGAAATACCTTCAAACAACACAACACACCAGCATGGAGCATTGAAGCTATAAGCTATGCACAGACAGCTTACACTGCCCTGGGCCATTCCACAGGAGTGCGCCTGTTGCCAAGCAAAATTAGCCAGCAACTGGGACATATTATTCTCCTAAATTGGCAATGTACAGCCCTATTAAGGGCCATAAATCTCATGTTTGATCAAGTGAAAATACTCCCTCACCCAGCAATGCCTTTCAATAAAATCCAAGCAGGATGTGCAGTGTCGTTCTGCGGCAAAGACAAGGCTCTACAAGGGTGAAACTTTATAATATTGAGTTATTTTTCCTTCACAAATTTAAGTGCACCCTCCCATGTCAAACCCATGAAATGTTCTGGAAAAAAACATGCCTCAAAAGTCGAACAAAACTTCAATCCATAATCATGCAAGATCAATCACCAAATCCTGAATGGCCATCTAATTGTGTTTTTATTTTGTCTTTGTTTGTTTTTTTTAGATCGAGTACAGTGATGGCAAAGGGGAAAAAAGTGATGATAACCACAGAACCGGAAATGGAACCAAGTGTGACATACTAAATACACTGTGTTCCAAATTATGATGCAAATGATGTTCTCTGAATTGGCTAAATAGTCAATATAATTTACAGTTTTACATTTTTTTAAAGTCATCAACCTTTAGAGTACAATTAGAATGTTGTGTGATAACTTAAAATGCACTGTTCCATATTATTATGCGCAACAGAGTTTCAAAGCATTTCACTGGTTGTTAACAACCGAAAACGGTCATTTGTTGAATTTGCAGCATAAGGAGGTCATATTCACTGAAATCAAAAGCTTTTTCAATCACTAAATTTTAACAGGCCAAGTTACATGTTAACATAAGATCCCTTCTTTGACATAATCTTCACAATTCTTACATTGAACTTGTGAGTTTCTGTTTGAATTTCTTTGCAAGATGTCAAAATTGCCTCCCATAGCTGCTGTTTTGTTGTGATCTGCCTCCCACCCTCATAGACTTTTTTGCCTGACGATGCTCCATAGGTTCTCAATTGGGTTGAGGTCAGGCAAAAAAAAAGGGCCATACCATGAGTTTCTCTCCCTTTACGCTCATAACAGTCAATAACAGAGAGTTAGGTATTCTTTGCATCATGAGATGATGCATTGTCATGCATGAAGGTCATTTTGCTACAGAAGGTACAGTCCGTCATATTGTTCCGTGGAAGAAAGTGGTCAGTCAGAAACTGTACATACTTTGCTGAGGTCATTTTCACACCTTCAATGACCAAAAAGGCCCTAACAGCTCTCTCCCTATTATTCCAACCCAAAACATGACTCAGCCACCTCCTTGCTGACATCACAGCCTTGTTGAGATATGCTGGCCACTCTCTACTTCATCCATCCGGACCACCCAAGGTTGCACGGCCCTCATCAGTAAACAGGACTGTTTGAAAATTAATCGTCATGTATTTGTTGGCCCACTGCAACCGTTTCTGCTTGTGTGTATTGGTTAAGGGTGGCCAAATAGTAGGTTTATGCATAACTGCAAGCCTCTGGAGCAGGGGTCACCGATGTTTTTTCTTGTGAAAGCTACTTTTAGAAAATGAAAATGGCCAAGAGTTGCTCATTTTTGTAGAAATGATTTTCATACCTTATTTCAACCCAAACAAAGCAAATATGCTTGTTTTACCAAAACATTCACACAATGCTGGTATCCACAACTCACATTTTATGTTTCAGAATACATTTCTTTCTAGTGTTCTCACATTGTTAACTGAAAACCTGAATGAAAAGCAGGCCTGCGGGCACCTCATGTGGTCGTGGGGGGCTACCTGGTGCCCGCGGGCACTGTGTTGGTGACCCCTGCTCTGGAGGATCCCACACCTTGAGGTTTGTGGGACTTCAGAGGCACCAGCAGCTTCAAATACCTGTTTGCTGCTTTGTAATGGCTTTTTAGCAGGAGCACTCTTGATTCGAAACATTTCTCATGATGCCTTTATCAGCACAAAATCCGGCTGTCATCTGGATCAGCCACAAATTTCTTCACCGTACAAAAGTTGCTGTGAATTATTGAATGTTTTTATGCCTTGTCCAAGGCATTGCGATATTTAACACTTTTTTGTAGGCAGAGAGATCCTTTTTCTTTCACATTTGCTTGAAATCTGTAGCATGCTTAATAATGTGGAATATCATATTTTAAGTAGTCTTGTTTTGGCCTCACCTGGCAAACTAATTATGACAGTTGCCCAAGATTGATATCAGTAATCCAAAGAGCCGCAACACACAATGCCATCCATGAATTTAATTTAAAAACAAAAAAATGTTGCTTATGACACTAAAATCCCATTTCCATCATCATTTGGAACACAGTGTACATGAGCAGCAGCAGTACAATTCTTTAAATATCAATCACAAACAAAAAATACTTTTACCAAGCAACCGACCTAACCAACCTTACCAACCTACAGTAAATAGCATGTTGTCAAAGCAATAACATCTAATAACTATAAAATAAACAGGGAAGCAGCTTCTTAAACCTTCTTAAAGATGAGGTCTTAATGCTGCCTGCTGACGATGAGTAGTTTAACTTTATTTTAGTTTTATCTTTATACTAGTAAGACAGCTGCACAGGTTTTTGCTTATTTATTTATTTTTGTAAATATGTTATTAGGAAACACATTTGAAATGCATAACAATCTATGGAGTCCAGTCTCACCGACAGACACAACTCAGGCATCGCAACATGAATGTACATCATAAGGTTCCTTTACAACAGATTGGCTGGCCTATTCCTGTGCGAGCGCACGTCTCTGGCGAGAGAAAACTCGATACAAGCTGCAAGCAAATAAATGAAGATACAGAGGCGAGCCCATGCTTTTCAATCAGAGTAAGGAGTCTGTCAGCACAATGGAGATAAATACAGAGGGGACAAAAAAAACAGAGACTCCACATCGTCTTTGAAAGACTTACGAGAGGAAGTCTTGCCTGTCTCCTTTTCTTTGTTTCTCACTGTTGATTTACGTGGCTAATCTAAGATGAGACATAAGTCTTATGCACTTTAAAGGCCATGACATTAGGTACACATGCATCGATAAGATAATGAAATCTAATACTGCTGAATATGTTTATTATTGTGGTTGTAGTTTGCACTGCACCGCATCATACTGTTGCAAATATTGTGTCTATCTATCTCATATCTATTTAGTATACCTAAAGGACCTAAATCAGGTGAACAGTACAATGCACAGCCACAATAATAAATGTATGAAATATCTCTTTTTGCTACAACTCTTGCACTGGATCTCATTTGTGCAGGTGGACCTGCCATATAAGGGCAGAGTAGCACAAACTCAACAAGATTATAATTGTGAGACTTTAATTTTTTATCACCTTGCGTCAGAAAGATGCAAATTCCACTATATGGTAATTTGAGATACTGCTGTGATGTTGTTTCATGTTGCTCTGCTGGATTATAATATTGTTAGATGCTGATACGTGTTGTTATTTAATTCAGACGAGTATAAATCTAATATGAAATTAAGATGTAAAAAAACAAAAACAAAAAAAAACCACATTAATTCATGCAGAACCTGCATCCACAGCTACAAGAGAGAGCAGGGCGGTGAGATGAAAGGTAATCAGAGAATCTGCCTGGTTAGAAGTAGAACATCCTGGCTGCGTGACATCTGGATGTGTACGAGCCACCTTGTGGCTATAGTGGAGACAGAGTTTCACGCAGCTGATGTGAGATTAGAGTTGAGACGTCATCGTAATCTCAGCGTGATCAGTCTTTGCATCTGATCTGCTCCTGCTGCATAACAGTTCTCGCAACAGGTCCAAACTCATCTCACAGCAGCTTTGTCCTGCCCTGGGGGGAGGTGACGCACGACTGGTGTTCACCATCGGAAAGAAAAACTGAAGACTTTACATCTATGATCTTCCTTACCAGGTACACGTACGCAATTGCAGTTATTATCATCCATGTTATTTATTTTATTATACATTACACTAAAATATCAAATTATTATTATTTTGTATTATTCTAAGATTACACAAATGTTACATGAACAACAATGGCACTCAGCAGAACATAGACCTATGCAGAACAATTCTAAACATTTGATTCAATTGACTGTAAAATTGTGTTGGGGTTGATACTGTTCCACTGCAGTCCTGCAGGTGGCGGTAATGGTCATGGATACATCCACTGGATGTGATTGGTCACTGCCCCACTTGGGCCCAATGCAAGCAGACTACATCAGCAAAAAAGCGATACAGTATAACCTGCTTAAGTCGGTTATGTCGACAACCCGGATATGTCGACCAACCCATCAAGTCCAGGTCCAGCACGTTCCTATTATTGCTAAAATGTGCTCGATTAGGTCGACGTCGACATGCATGGTCTACCGCTTTCCTTGACATACAATTTGTGAGCCAAAGGGGTCACTTCTATGAAAAATCAGTCTGTTTATGTGTTGTAGTGTTTTCAACTTTTTAATTATCACTAAGCAGCGTGAAACGTCAACAACGAATAGCTATCACCTAGTTACACAGCGTTACAAAAACACTTCAAAATAAAAGCATGGCATTATTAATAAATTAACAAAATGCACAGATTTACCGTTTATTATGGACTGTAAGCTGCTACTTTTTCACACACTTTAAACTCTTAAACAATGATGTGGATAATGTATGGCTAAAGAAACTTACAGTTCGCATGATGCTAAGAGTGTAGATTCCGGAAGTAGTGAATTGGATGCTAATATCACGTTTGGAAGTCTTATGCAGCGTTTGTGTTTTAATCTGACAAATCTTAAGTAAGTTTGATTGGATTGCAAGGTTTATAGGTTGTCTTTCTGAATAAATGTCCCATATCACAAAGTGGTCATCTGCGGTTTATCAACAAGTGTGGCCTGTACACTTTTTTTTCTCTTTAGATTTGGTGGGTGTGGCTTATATTCAGATGCGCTCAATTCCGAAATTCAAATCCGAAAATGTACAGTAATTATTTTTTTATATCTTTATCCACTGGGAGAAAGATTTGTGCACGTATGAAATTTTTATTGTCAATGAAATCAAGACATACAACAGAATTACTGCAGCAGCAGCTGTTAGATAAGAGAATAAAATAGCATATGACAACTGAATAATCCAAATTAAAATATGCACAAACGGAGGAACATCATGTCAACAAACTGCCGCAGGTTGAAACAAACCTTTATTTTCAAGCATTGCATACTTGTCTCTGGAGAAAGTTACAAGTAAACAAGCACGCAATGGCGAGTTTCAGTTTTGATTGCAGTTATGTCAACAACGGCTTATGCTGACGTCAGTCAGCCAGTCTGGGGGCCACCAACATAAACGGGTTCCACTGTAGTAAATTTCTTGATAGATTTCATATTTAGCATTTTTTTTCAGAAATTGCTAATGCGTTTTTTGTTTTTTTTTTGGCTTACTAACCGGCCGTGTAGATTACCACACTAACAAACCAATGAACTAGCTAATGAACTAAGGTCACTCCTTCGATTGAATATCTGTCTATAAGTCAATAATAATTCCCATTAAAGGAGAGGATGCCATAGGCACACTACTATATGTTATCATCTTGAATACTTCATCCTGTCATAGCTCAGTGATGAGTCTACTCTGGTGGGTGGAAAAGGCAAGTGGAGAAGAACGAGCAAGGAATGGAGGCTGCCAGTGAACAGCTGCCCTTGTAATTTATATTGATGAGGGGACTGGCATGGAGAAGAGCTTCCAGCAGTTTGATCACTCAGAGGGGGCAGAGTGAGTTGAAATAGCAGAGACCCCTGGCTCAGCCCTGTGGTCCGCCTTGGACCAAGAAGACCAGTGCAGGAAGCATTATAAGCATGTAGGGCAACCGCATTTGCGCCTCATTATGACTCCAGTAGCAGTCACATGATAACCTCTGTCACGTCCCCTGCCACACTGACCACTGACTGTCCCTTCAACTCTATCATGAGCACACACTTCTGATGAGCTGCTTCTATCTATGAGGCACACCAATCAACTACTTGTTAGCGGCCTCTACTTTGATTTCCACCCATGGACAAGATTTGAATATTTCCCAGTGAAATGAGACAGAATAGTCCAGTTTCTGCCCAGGGCTTTGAACCCAAGACTCCTAAATCATGCTCTTTGATTTGAGCCTCCTTCCGGTGTGGAGGTGCTTAGCAACGCAGTAATTAAAACAGGATAGCAGGGTGGTGGATGGAGGGTCAAGATATTTCTCTTTCACCTTGAAGCGGCCCCAACACAAACAGGCACACACCTATTTACAAAAAATAGCTTAACACACACTGCTTTTTTTTACTGAGCTGTTTGTGTAAGGTAGAAGTGTAAAAGATCAAATCCTTTGCCCTTCCGTCTGATGTAAAAAGGAGCTGTGGAGTTTTACACGGCAATCTCTCACAATCTGAAACACTTGGACCGCTTGTACAGAAAAGCCCCCTGGCTTCCCCTCGCCATGCGTTTCATCAGTGCAAAGGGATAGCCTTCATGTGCACTTTCTGGCATTCACACTAACACGCACTACAAGCGTAAAAAAAAAAAAAAAAAAAAAAAAAAAAGCCTTTTTCAATTTAACATCACCCGTGTCAACATTCCCAAGAAATCTCTTGGAAAACATTGATTTCTACAGGTGTGACTGTTCATCAATTCCTCCCATGCAGGCCTGAAATTGAAAAGGCAGCTGTGGTTTGACAAGGAAGAACGCGAGTACGATAGACGCTGCGCTCAAAAACAACATCAAAAAAAGACTTGCAGCTCACGTGTCACAACCACTTACCGGCCACAGCATTAGGTATTCCTGCAGAATGCACGTAATACAGTCGTCCGTTGCCATTTCAGGGTTGATATTTTGCAGCTTCATTCTATAATAGTTTTCAATTAATTAATAAATTATCACTGTTTTGTGGTTGAATCAGGCCTATTATTAAACATATATAAATACATATTATTTTTTAAAAATGCATATTTGAGGACATTTTAGGTATTCATCCATCCATCCATTTTCATACCGCTTCTCCTCTTTAAGGTCGCGGGGCATGCTGGAGCCTATCCCAGCTGACTTCGGGCGACAGGCGGGGTACACCCTGGATTCGTCGCTAGCCAATCGCAGGAACTTTTGTATTGTATTGTATAGTACTTTATTAATCCCACATCAGGGAAATTCACTTGTTACAGCAGCAAGCAAGATACGCAAGTAAAGAATACATAGTGACATAGTGACTACAACATGGTTCAGGTGGTGCAGGTGTTGTAGAGCCTGATAGCGGTCGGTATGAAGGACCTACGGAACCTCTCCTTCTTACACGGTGGGTGTAACAGTCTGCTGCTGAAGGAGCTGCTAAGGGAACCCACAGTGTCATATAGGGGGTGAGAGGTGTCATCCATGATTTTAGGTATTCTTGGCCTTAATTAAGCCTTTTCAAGCATAACAATGGCCAAATGAACAATAATACAAATATAAAGCATTCAGAGGATATGTAGTATTCACACTGTCACTCGGTGTTGGTAATGTTAGTGTCGTGATGGGTGTATGGTGCAATTCTGAGCTGCTGTTTAGAGTGTGGGCTGTTGATGTTCTGCATGCTGGGTTAAAGCTAGCTTTTAGGAAACATCTCCGTAGAAGAAGAGAGCTTGTGTTTTGAAGTGTTTATACTGTGTTTTGAGCATCTGCCTATAAGACATAGTGCCCTGTGTCTATTTCATGTAAAAAGGCTGACTAATTAACAGCCATCCTGACATGGTCTAATTCAGCCGCTAATGCTAATGTGTTAGGTTATTTTATGTATTATGTATGTGTAATATTCTCTTATTTCCTGTTATTATGTCTACTATATTGGGTAACTCGAGTGTAAAGGTCATCATAGGGGTGTTATTTCATGTCTTGGGAGCTCCAATAATGTCAAAATCCACATTTAGAAGGTCATAAACAGGCTTTACATGCTCTAACTATGAAAATATTAATAATAGAATCATACTTAACGAACAGACCAATCAACTGCGATAAATGAGGGATCACTGTAAATGCAATACTAGAGCGCTATCAAAAAGTGGCTTGCATTACATTTTACATGCGTATCTATCTTTTCATATTTCAGCTTGACTAATATGATGATACTGAAGAGCCCTCACTACAGTGAGTGTTGTCAAAGGCTAGAGACCACAAGGCGACACCACATCCGTGCAAGACCTCTTGCAATAGAACAGAGGCACCTCAAAATGATGGCTGCTGCTGAGACTGTACGTGATTCGCAAGCAGTCAATAGCAAGGAACATTTTTAATTTCCTCCCTGGGATCGCAGTTTATTGTGTGCAGGAACAAGAAAGTCAACACGCTCAAAAGTGGGTAAGGTATCATTCGTTGTCAGCCAATACAGAATGTTAAGAACATAAAACATTTAAATCCATCCATCCATCCATCCATCCATCCATCCATTTTCTATGCCGCTTCTCCTCATTAGGGTCGCGGGGGTATGCTGGAGCCTATCCCAGCTGACTTCGGCCGACAGGCAGGGTACACGCTGGACTGGTCGCCAGCCAATCGCAGGGCACATATAGACAAACAAGCATTCACACTCACATATGGTAAGAAAAATGTATGAAATGTCATTGTACTTACAGGTGTGTGTTTTCTTTGTTACTGAGATACCTGCAAAGATAAATAAAATATGTTTATAATTTCAGCAGGGCAAAATATAAGAAACACCTGAGTATGATGCAGTACATTTGTACACCACTGCAAACTACAACAAACAATAAACAAATTGTTAAAATAATACTTCCCAAAATGGATCATTACATATCAGAATATGCAATACAGCTTGTAACAACAATTATATTCTATATATATAATATACCTATATATTGTATAAAGTGGTCCCTCGCTACATCACGGTTCACCTTTCGCAGACTCGCTGTTTCGCGGATTTTTTTAAAGTGCAATTTTGCATGTTTTTTTTTGACTGCGTCCTTGTGGTGTATTACAACAATTTATCGGTGCTCTGTTGTATGTGTGTCTGTTATTGTATTTACTACTGCTACCAGTAGAGGGTGTTGTACACTCATGAGAGTTGAAGACGCGTCATCCCTCCACCTCCTCTTAGTATGTGTAGCTGGCTAAATATAGAGCCACAACAGCCCTGATTGGATAAGGGAGAACCTTCCCATTGTGTTCTGGCTGTAGACCATTGTCAATCAATCAGTCTCCTTCAAGCAGCACTTGAATGATCACTAGCTGTTTGCTAGAAGTTACACAGCTGTAGGGCGCCATTACGGAATACTGTAAATGAATCTTCGTTTCATGAAAAACGAGGAGGATTAGTAAAATACTACGCCAGGAGAAATGTGTTTTAACAAGGATACAAAAAAGCTAGAACCTAACGGCACCATGACAAGGGTCGGTCAATAGAGTGAAATGCGTGTGAGTCACTTCATAATTTCTTGTGTGAAATTTGAACTCTGAGTTTTAACTAGAGAGAAATGTGAGAAAATGTTAATGCCTACCTGACAATATTGTATAAAGTGTATGGTGAGGGGTTTTATAACCATAAAACATTGTTGGCTACTTCACAGATTTCACTTACTGCGGGCTATTTTGGGAACCTATTCCCCATGATAAATGAGGGAACACTGTATTAGCATTTTAATATCAGTGCCGCTCTAACACACTATGTATGTGGAATGTGGTTCAGTTTTGTCGGGTCGAGCTAACTATTCTGCTGTCCATTCATTGGCCGAGATAGAACTGTCACTTCCTTGTTGACGATGAAATTAGTGGAATGGGGGTAAACAAAAAATGTAATTACTTTAAAATATTCTGGATATTTACTCTGTTTGTTTTGATTGGCTATGTTTAATGGAGCGTGATATGTTTATTTTCCATGTTTAATTGGTCTCTGCCATTGGACCTGAGCAGAATCTTCCCATTCCAACTGTATCATAGCAAATTGGACAGAACTAGAACCCTTGCTGGAGCATGGTTTAAGTGTTGGCCTTATGATTGACAGGTGTTCACTCAAGGGGTTGCCCATCCTCTTAACCTAAGGCAGCAAATGCATCTATAGATGGAAGTGTATTTAGAAGCGTCAGTCGTATGCATAACAGTAAGCTATAAATGATGTCCGCCCATCAAACAAGTGACCAGCTGACTACGAGTCAGACCTAGAGGAGTCAAGGCCAAAGTGCAGCATTTTGTTGCCTCTACCAATGAGCCACTTTGGTTCTCCCTGAGATGCTAGGGGCTCCTCCAGTACGTAACATCGCTCTAATGCCTCAAGAGCCAGACTCGGACGAGTGCACAGCCATCCTCAGTCCCCCGGCGGCCTACTTGATGCTCATGCTTTGCAGGGCAAGAGCACACTAATAGATCCCACTTGTCATGCGGAAGCAATGGTTAATTTTTCTACAGCTTGCGTGGGGAAACTCGGGGGACAGCAAGTTGACATGATTCAATAACTCGCTGAAAAAGGCGTCTGGCCGAAGATAACAATGTTTCAGACACGTTTGAGGGGGAAACAAGTCAAAGCGCAATGATGGGGAAAACAAATAAGGCCTTGAGCTTCCTATAGACAGGCAAGGAGTAACACATAACTGATAGAGACGCCACTGAGCAGAAAAAGGGAAAGCAGACACCCAAGGGCCATGCAGTCTGTGATGGAGCATTGTCCCACTGTCCAAGACCAAAACCTTCTGTTGTCTCCAACTGCTACAATTACATAAGGTGAACATAAACTGTCCTGTCTGTATTCTACACTCACATGACAATGAGACACGTCATCATCCAATATTAGCATTAGTTAGTATTAACTAACCTATTTACTTATTATCTTTAATTGGACTGTATCCATCCATATTTTAATACACATAAATGCATTTCTTGAATCTGTAGTTATCCTGAATTCAAACGCTTAAAACAATCATGTTTATTAATTGACATGCTTATTTATGTATATACTTAATTTTATCATACAGATATCCTTTTTTCAAATATATAAATTCCACAACATTTATGCATACTAGTAAGCACAAGCATAACACACTGTTTTCTTGAATCTGCAATTGTACAATATGCATCATATAGTATAAAATCATGTTATCAACAAAGCTTGCATTTATTTAAATATCCTTGTTTTAAATTGACATTTTATAGGCATTTGTTTAATCCGCATTTGCTTGTCAAATACACCTACTCCCATAACCCATTGCAGCCAGCGTCTATTACATCATCTCCATGCTCTGCATACATGCCTCCTCTCATGCTTGTGCTTAACAATAACAAACATGATAAATACATCATTTTATAGGTTACAGCATCATCGTTGGGCAAATTGTTCTATTTAAGTAAAGATTGTTAAGAGTCACACAAGGGAAATAAACATACATTAGACAAACGGAACACCAAGAAACATGGTGAAAACACCTGATAGCAAAAAGATCCCACTGATAAATACAGAATGTTCTTAAAGACAAAGTCTTCCTATTGCTATGCAGGTTAGGGGAAGCGGACCAGGTGGTCGAAGGGCCTCTCTTCCACCTCTAAGTGTCATTCACATTCATGTGATTGGAGGTGGCAAGGAGAAAGGGCCACAAAGCCAAAGAATGAGTCAGGCGGTGAGAAAGGAGGAGCTATTGCTGTGGGCGCTGACATTGGCAATGGCTGCCAGCTCATGTCTTCTCTACTGGATGGCAGGTTCAGAGGTCAGTCTGGAGGTGACACTCTTCTTGGCTGACAAACAGACGAGTAAAAATATTGCTTACAGGCAGAGGATAACCTTGGTCTGTGGGTATTTTCTAAATTAATTTAAGCCATATTAGCACAGGAGATTAAACCACCAGCTGTGTGCAAAATTGGGATGAAACATTTTAAAAATGGTGGACCACCAACCGTATGGAGCAGGGGTCGGCAACCTGCGGCTCCAGAGCCACATGCTTCAGCCTCCTTGTTGTGGCTCCCTTCGCAGAGCTGAAGTATTTTATTTTTATTAACATCTGAGTGGGTAAATGAGCATTTTTTGAAAAGAATTTTAAATATCTGACTGTCTGTAAGGCTGTGAATGCACCCTGACTGGTGATTGGATGAGCAAGGGAAAGGGACGGGGAGCTGCTGCGTGCCTGCCTGCGTTCGGTGAGACTGGAGAGAGATGTCACTACACGATCGGTTCTGCGCATGTACTGAACGTGTCTGCATCTGGTTGGCCTATTTTTCATCACTAACCCCCAAAATATTACATATATGATGGTTATTGACCATTTATGTTCATAAATGAAGCTCTGTCGTAAAAATTTGCGAGTGGAGGAAGTGATGTAGAACTAATGTCCATAATGGATCGTGCTCCCCACTGCCCCACCCCGGTAAGCTAACCATGAATACATCCCCAAAAAAGGAAACATCGCAGAAGAAAAGAGAGCGTTTAATTATGCATGAACAGATTGCTTTGTCCTCTTTGCCAACGCCGCTGGCTTACCTGTACGCCTGATAAGTAGTGACAAATTAACAAACAACAAAAAACATTGAAAGTCATTTTCAAAAGAGGCACTCGCCATTATTGGAAAGGAAGTCCAGCTCTGCACACGCCAGGCTCAAACTGCCGACCACAAATGTCCACCGATTGAGAGTTAAGTTCAGCAGCGCTAGCCAGCAAACTAAAAGAAAGATGTTGTCAATTCACTGTGGTGCACATAACTTAAGGCTTCAGATAGTGAAGTTTAACCAACGTACTATAGCAAACCCACTAGTTGGTATCCGTTACACATGCAGACTGCACTTATGTTTGAAGAAAGATGGGTTATGTTCTGCGGCTCTGAACTATTTTTCTGTAGTAGAAGAGGGAGCAAAATGGCTCTTTTGATAGTAAAGGTTGCCGATCCCCGGTATGGAGAATCTACACAACTAAACTGTGGAAAACCACGCTACACTGAGACAGTGTCTCAGTGTAGTCAAACTGAGACAAGCACCAACGATGGAAGAAAACAAGTGTATCCTGTATTTACTGATAAGGTAAGGGGACACATTTTGTCCAAGAGGAGACTGATGCAGCAAAGTGGAGAATATGGAGTATAATACATTTTAATACAGCATTTATGTTTATTTATCATATTTAGCCGTGTATTCTGATATGTTACAATGACACAGCATTAACAAACCATTGACAACCAATGAGTGACCAGCAATGGCTTACGTCAAATGATATCTGCACTTGGTTTTGCCAATGGAAAACCACCAAAAGTGTCGAGCTTGTCAAGAAGGCCACTTGTTACCAGGCAGAATTCAGGAAGCATCATTATCACAGTAGGCTGTTTGAATATTAAAGTCAGGGTCTGACACTGTTGGCCTGTGGAGAGCCGACACAAGAACAGGAAGTCAGACTGATACATGGTAAGGCAATACTGGTAAGCACAAAACACTCATAACACAATTTAGTATTATTTCGAAAAGAACGACAGTGCACCTCCCTGCCGTGATAGCAATGTCGCCACTGACTGGATTCCTATTTGTATATTAGCATGTGTCACACTGGGAGGAGGGCCACTTGTCACACTGTGGCCTTTGATCAGTCACATTTCCCCTGCATCGGTCTCATGAGATTTTGCACATGCTATGGCGGAAGAGAGGCACTGTGCAGGTGACTAGAGGTTAACCTCCACCACATCTATCTGCAACAAGGGTTGAGGGGGGCACGCATCCTGTAAACATGCCACTTAGACAAGAGAAGAGTGAGTGCAGGCTCTGGCAGGCACAACACTACAGCCGCCTGTGGAGCGGCGTGCCAAGGCAGGCGACTCAAAGTGACAGGCCTGTAATGAACTCTGAGGCGCACGGCGGGCTGTACGTCATAATTTCAGGTTCCTTAAAGCCTGACAGGGAATGATTATCATGGATGGTTATTGTCACCCTGCCTCCCTGGGAGACGAGGCATGCTCTGAGCTTGTTGCACCGTGACATTCAAAGTTACAGTCTCCTTCATATAATGGAGCTGTCCTCTCAGCGCGCTAATGGGAGCGATCCATTTAACCTGTGCCAGAAACACACAGACGAGGAAGTTCCTAATGCGAGGCCATCCCGTGGGGACGTCTCGCTCGTCCCCCCCACACCCCCTGGCTGCTGCATTCCTGCTGCTTGATTCATTGACTGGTGCTCCTCACTTATCCTCATTCACTGTTCAGTCTGGGGAGACAGGGAGGCTCACTTTCTGCCGCTTGCTCCACATGCCGCTATTGCACGGCCAACGCACACAAGGACACAAGCGGTGAAACGGACCAGGTGTACAGGAAGAGCCAGTGAAGGACTAGACAACTACTAGAACTGCAGACCAAAAATATGGGCCTCTGAAACACTTGCTCTTGCGAGACATTTGACAATAACATGATCAAAATGGCTGACTCCGCTCACCAGAATTCAATCGATTTTGATCGGAACACTAAAACACTGGAGTTAGAAGAAAACTAATATAGTTTTCAACCTCCTAACTAAAGCATAGTCCATTCATTCAAGGAGGCTGCTCAACAAGCTGTTTGTTCAAACTTTGAAGTATTATAAAATTACCAAAACGTATGAATCCAATCGCAGTAGTTTTCAGTAACATCATAGAGCATAACCTAAATATAAGGACATTTTTAAAAAAAATGGGGTCTAAAGATCTATTATATATGAAACAATCATTTGGCGTCAAATGACTAGTCTCCCTGTCACACGCACACCGGTGACCTGGAGAGATGCGACCACAACACCCGCTGGAAAAAAAGTTTCTCAGTATGTTGTTTTTGCAATGTCCATACATGTCTTTAACTTATGTACGACCTCTTGCACGTGTAAAAAGAAGTTTATTTTATCATTTCAATTTTAGGTCAAGTTGTGAATTTTGAGTGTTCACTGTAATTTAAAAAACCTAAATATGCACAGTACAGCACAATGCAGCATATTATAGACATGGTAAAATATAAACACATATCATGTTTGGGTTTTTTTATGCTGTGTGGCACATATCAACTGTTAGAACTTTTACTACAATTTCCTACTCAAGTGTCATGAGAACCCAGTGTTATTTGCCTAGTGTTAATGATGTTGTTGTTGTTGTTCATTTTGGGCAACTCCCGAGGTTGTTAATGATGATACCTTCAAGCCTGTCTCGCTAACAAATTGATGCAACATTCCTGAGAGGAAATCATTACAAACAATTAATGTGTTTCTCTTCTTAGACACATCATGGATCCAAAAGTAGCTCTGATTGTTGAGGTTTCGGTGTGATTTATGAAACCGTAGAGCTGGATGAGGCACGGTGCAATGTCTCCCCAAATGTTCGGCTGGATTCAAGGACCTCTGTGACGTTCTAACTGTGAGTTTTTGTGACGGCCAGGTTCATGTTACACAAAGTAGGCAATCTAGGCAATTTAGGCAATCCTCCCTTTTGCACTGACACACTTATTAGCTATTATACCGCTATAAACTATATGCACAAAAATGTAATGATTAAAAAAGCATAATGATTCTAATCAGCTGCCCCCTAATATACTAAAACACTTAATCCTTGGAGAGGCCAACCCTCTGAGGGGGCTGAAGTGAAAAATGACTTCTCTGTCTCCAGGCGCTGTTATTTCTGGTCATTTCTAATTGGTTTTAACTAAAAGCAACCACGCCGAGACTCCACAGGTTACTTCAACGCATCACTATGGAATTGTCTGCAAATAGAAGATATACATCCAAATTAGTTTTAGAGGACACCACAATTGTCTTTCACAAAGAAAAAAGTAATGGGAAATACAAGCATGTGTGACTTCCACGGAGACGTCAAGACATCCCAGTGGGGAAGGCAATGTTATCAGGGTGACCCTGACACCACAGAAGTCCTTCCCGAGTTAAGCTATTATGTCATATACCCGGTACTCATGTCACCCATGCTTGTGTGCGGTTCTGCATTGCTGGGCTGTGCAAGTCTCCAGGTGAGTACTGAGCGCTGTTTGGTGGCTCGTGAATTATACATTGCGGCAGAGGAATTGACGTGGCCCAGAAGGGCCGAGAAACAGCCGGCATGGCTGCAAGGCAGATTGAAGACTCCGACGGAATTTTAATTGTACCTCGGGGAGCACGTGTGATAAGTGCTATTGTTATTGGTAAGACACCGCTGCACACGTTTACCTTTGTGAGAGCTCCGATAAATGGCAACAAAAAGGTGCAAGGTACAGAGTTTTAACACAATAGCATTTGCTAAAGGTTAAATGGAAAAAAAAAAAAGAATCCTATCAGTAGTGTTTAACAAATATTTATCCCTGCACTGTCTCCATGGTCTTTCAGAATCTGCAACTTGTTACCACTGTGATCACATTTTTTGAATAAACTACTCATGAATCGGAAGACTTAACTGATCGTTACGTACACTTTAACAAAAGCATATTCAAGCCTCATTATATTTAATACATTATATAATATACAATTATATTTATTTGCAAACAACAAAACAAACCAATGAAATAGTTCAACACAAATATATATATATTTTTTTTAATCTTCCATCTATTGAACATTTCTACATTTAAAAATGAATACAATGTTGGATCTTTTTTTGAGTCCAACTCGATAAGGTCATTTCAAGGAAGTCCGTTAGGGCCACAATTAAAATAAAATAGAAAAATATTACCAGAATAATGTATTAAGGGAAGAGAAAAAAACAACATTGTGATACCAATAAAATTATAATTTTAACAAGGGAATGCCACAATGTCCACAAAACACGTTCAGATTAAATAATGATAAACATAATGATAATAATAATGTATTTATGAACTTATAATCATGTCCTACAAACAGTGGTGGTTCTATGGGCCATATGGGCAATTGCCCAGGGTGGCACTCTATAGGGGGCACCAGGGTTTAGGGGAAAGAAAAAAAAATCTTAGCCAGAATCGCCACTGCCTATAAGTCCTATGTATTGTATATAATCCTCATCTTTAAACACAGAATGCTTCCATTTCCTTCCTACTCTTTTCTATCATTGCAAATTCAGAACTTTATTCTTAATACATTGGCCTTTTTCTTTGTAAAAAAAAAAAAAAATGCATTTGGGGTACTATTTCTTACAGCAATATTGTGGAATTCCTACTTAACACCAGCAAAATATCAATAACATAATAATGAATTAACTAATTAATAACATTTACATCCTAGGAGGTAATGGTGCCTATCTTACAAATGTATAATTGAATTGGTTTAGGTTTGTGTAATTCCAAGTCGTGTTAATAAAAGGCAACTTACAAGCTGAACTGCACATTAACAAACCAACAAGTTGTGGTTTATGTTGTGTGGCGATCCAGTGGCAAAGGTGAGCAGGCACAACATGAGGGTTTGAGGACAGCTCTGATGCTGCTCACTCTGATCCTGGCTCTAAGTGGATGACATAGTAATTCCCCCAAGAGTAGCGAGCTGGTTTCTGGAGGGCCTGGCGGATGCAGGAAGGGCCCAGGGCGCTGGTCAAAGCCAGGCCAGGGGCACAGGCAGGAGTCTGTGTATACGCTCCTCACTGGTGATTCCCAACCCTGTGGTAATCTCTCTGGGATCCAATTGCAACCAAGCATGAAACCCAATAGCTTTAGAGGCTGCACTGTAAATAAAGACAAACCGCATTCAGCAGACCACCCTGACGACCTTCATTTACTCCAGTTTGCTGTACTATATTGAATATACAGTAACACAATGTGGATGGACATTGTGGTAAATGTCCTTTTGGAATTCACAGTGGGATGGGGGAATGTTTCCATGCCTTCCCGTAGCTGATATCATGTTGTTCTTCTTAACACAGTAAACTATCATTCTGACCCGAATATAAGGCAGCTTAACCCGAACCCTCTTTTTCAAGACATGTTTTTTGGAAAACTCATCATATGAAAAACAACATTTAAAACAAATATATAATAAACTGGCCGCACGGTGGTCTAGTGGTTAGCATGTTTGCCACACAGTTTTCTGCGGGTACTCCGGTTTCTTCCCACATTCCAATTAATTGGCAACTCTAAATTGTCCATAGGTATGAATGTGAGTATGAATCGTTGTTTGTCTATATGTGCCCTGCGATTGGCTGGAGACCAGTCCAGGGTGTACCCGCCTGTCGCCCGAAGTCAGCTGGGATAGGCTCCAGCATACCCCTGCCACCCTAATGAGGATGGATATAATAAACTGAAATAACTGGGCAATTGTAATAAAATCATATTTCTTAGCTGATCGATAGTGGTTTCATTAATCTGCTCTATTTATTACTACTATTTCAAAATTTGTACCATAACCCCTCCTCTGTCATTTCCCTTCTATGCACGTCCCGATCCGATATTGATCGGCCTGCATCTAAACTCTTCAAAATGATCAAATCGGATATAACCAGTCCATTCCAGACTCCACTCCAGCACGGCTATCCAACAGTGCCTGGATAGAGCCCACGTTATCACAACAACAGCGTGTGCTTCGTGCTAACAAAGTATCGAGAGGCAGGAACGACATCTGACATTTTCAAACGACATCACAACCGAGTGCAAAACTGCCATGCATGCGTCTCTCGCGGTGGCACAGAACCAGGGAAGTTCAACACGACCAACCCCATTGCGCATCCGAAGGAGCACCACAACATGAGGATCCTCGCAAGACCACGGAAGTGAAAAAACAAACCTACCGACACCCTCACACAACCTACAGCATCCGAAACACCCGGAAAGTGTGAGAAAGTCTGAGTTTTTCTCATTCTTACGGTGGCTGACGATTGTTCTGTTTGAGTAATATCACTCTATCAACCTTCAAGCCTTTTCTAACATTCCACATTCACTTGTGCTGATATCAGATTGGATTGATATTGGTATCGGCCGATACTCAAGGCTGCAATATCGGTATGTTATCGGAAGTGAACAAGTTGTATCGGGACACCCCTAACTGCTTACTTGCCAAACCTTTAAGTCACTTTGTTTTCCAGCAGATCTCTGCGTCGCAGCTGCATCTCTCCAGGTCACTGGTGTGTGTGAGTGACAAGAAGAAAGGCTCCGACTCAGTTGGGGAGAATTTGTTTAGCACCACCTGTTGGTTCACATGTGTAAATCTTTAGCTCCTGAATAAAAAACAGCCCTTCTTTTTGAGACTTCTTTTGTGAAAAACCATCATCTTTGATTGTGGTCAATAGTTTAGACCAAAAAAACCCCTCTGCTGGTTACACACAAGTCGTACACTCTCAGTTGTTTTAAGACACCATTAATTCAGCAATTATCTAAATAATGAATTATGCACAACCCTGTTGTACACAATGTTTAACATGTGTTTATGTAAACACATGGCGTCACTACACACACACACACACACACACACACAAAAAAAAACACCTGTGTGGTTTGTATTTTCTATCCACAAATCCCATTATTACAACAAGGGTTAGAGGTCGCTCTGCTTCTCTAGAAGACATTCCCCTAGAGACACTTGAGCATTTTTATTCACATTACCATTTATTACCTTATCCCTACATAGCTCCAACTCTAAACAGGAACATATTTATACAGCTCTTGAGGCTTAAACTGCAGTTATGCTCGTTTTGAAACAAGAGGTTACCACGTCGGCCAATAGAGATGCGCCCTCTTGGGCTAACCTATTAAGAGGAACTTAAATATCCAGACTATGCTGTGGGTAAATAAATAGAATCTCACTTGTTGTCGTCCTCTTTGCGATGCATGCTTGAAAAGGATGATTCACAGGTGATGTACCACAGCAAACCACTCTGATAGGCGGGTGCATATTTGTTTCATTATTGTGTGCATTTGATATCATCTCCAGAATAGCAGAAGAGGTGATCTGTACACCGACAGTTAGTGACAATCTGTTAGCAGAGGCGTGCTGCTATGTCAACATGTATAATCAACCCGAAGGGGGAAGTAGACCAGCACTTTTCATGACAAACTCATGTCAGCTAATATCACCTGTATATAAAGGCTGACTCTGTATTATATTGGAAGCCTTTCATTAGCATCACTCACTCATCCTCAGCTCTCATCCAGCAGAGTGCAGAGCATGCAGGCACTTGTCTAATGAACATCGGTCTGTGGGGAAGGATCACTCTGAGTGAGTCCAGCTCCCACAACAGTGGACTCATGGCCCTGCTGATGAGGACTTGGCTCTAATTGCTGGAATGGGAGGGAACTGCAGCCCCATTAGGTCTGGTCTTAGCACTTGCCAATAAGCCAAACTGCCCCGATGAAGCTTCCCATGTAATGAAAACTTCCTCCGAGATGAATTACACGTCTGTCAATTGACTAATTAATATCACAGACTTGTCTTTTACAGCTGCTGCACAGCCAGTCAGAGAGGCCGAGGTTATTAAGGTATTTTCGGCGCACAGGAAGACATAAAGGAAGGAAAAAGGCGAGGCACGCTTGCAAGCACGCCGCGACGCGTTGCAGTCATGCCCGCACTTAGCGCTGCATCTATTTTTCATGTATTTCATAATTAAAACCTGCGAGTTCTCCGAGCCCTCCGTGCTCCGTGCAGATCAAAGGTAGGCCTATTAGCAAGGAGTTCATCAGTGAAGCCACTTTTCCATTTCCAAGCAACAGAGCCATGCTTAAAGCACAAATACTCTGTAATTACACACATGTGTGATAAGGCGACAGCCACAGAGCTGGACTATGATTAATAGAACACAGATCACAGTTTCGCTCCCCTTCTTTTTCAAAGCTAACACAACAGAGGACTTTATTCGCAAGGATAACCCGTGAGTAGCAGATAATGGGCTTGATGAAAGACTGAATACATATTTCACACGTCGCCTCTTATGGTGCAGGTGGAGTACGTTTCAGTTTGTTGCCTTCCACCCCCTCCCTGCTGCATTCTCTATGTAAATGTAATCGCAGGATAACACGGGATAAAGCTCTGCAGAGCGCAGACACGATGCCTCCTTTCTGCGGGGATATAGAGCGATATGAGCCCACCTCAACAACACAGTGAGCGTTGTTGGGTTATTTATTTGTCCCACTGACTGCTGGGTAACTTGACTCCACGATGAGAGATGCTACATTCCAGCAAAGCACAGCACCAATACACATGGGAATTTAATCTGGCCTTCAATCTGGAATGAAATATTGCCTAATAAACCCTAAACATTGTTACTGTATGTCTCAGTAAGGATGGTATCTGGTCGAGTTTGTATATTTGTCATCTTTTGTGGAGGACGCACACAGTGTGTACTTTAGTAGTAGTGATGAAATTGTGTTTGTCTTGACAAGCACACAAAATACTTTGGACACAATATAGTAGTTTCTCATGTACAAAGTTACATGAAAAGGGCAAAATATGATAATATAAATATGTGAATATCAAATATTATTCTAGGGTGGGAATAACCAATCGACCCTTAAACAATTCTATTGACTGAGGCACAATAGAGTGCACTACTTGGTTGCAGCCAGCAGAGTCGCTGTTGGCTCAGTCTCAACATTAGCATAGCATGGAAACAAATGAACAGTGAAATTGAGATTTACTCATCCTGTGATTCCAACTGCACAGACTAAAAGCAAGTACATAGAGATGACTCACGTTAGCATATCAGTATCTCTGCATTACTTCAAATTTATCCTTATAAATGCATAATCAATATACAATTTATAAATTATATATTAAGAAATACAAAACAAAATAAAAAAGAATTATGGACTTTTTTTTAATTACACAAATTTTAAAAAATAATATTAAAAAAATGAAAAAATGTCAGCAACCTCCCCCGGGAGGTGTAAGAAGACTTTAGGGGAGGTGAAGCAGAAAAATGCAGAAAAAAACATTTTCAAACCTGCTAAACTAACTTCAATTATGTTTAAAGTCTAAATGAATTGCTTTTCAGTGTATATGTTGAGAGAGACAGCAGAGTCTGAGATGAGCAGAAAATGCCACAAAAAATCCTCCAGAATTTTTTTTTTTTTATTTTTAGGGGGAGGGAGGCCCCAATCTATATTAGCAAAATGTATTATTGAATGCAATGGTGTCATGAAAAGGTTCATTTGACCATTGCCACTATTTTTTTTTACTGAGAAATAAACCAATTTGAACCTACTTGTAACTATACAATCTAAGTCCATAAGAATTGCTGACTGCATCTATGATGTGTTTGTGCAAGGAAGTCACTAAGTAGCATCAGAAGAACAACTTGCGCTCAAGTCAAATGAAAGAGGAACTATAATTAGCTGCAGTAGCGTTTACGTACTCATAGGCGCTCGACTTGTTATGCCTTCTTAATGAAAACAATATCAACTCTAGAGCTTTCGGAACCAAGTTAACAACACGGGAAGCTGAACTTTCTCTAGGCTGAGGGGGTCACACATAGTTCACGGTGTAAGTGTTCAGTGATAAGAAGTGGACAAGGGAAGAGGAAGGGCTGCTCGTATGCACAGCACAAAGATGCACAGCCTGACTTGTAATGTTTTCTCCCTAAAAACAGCAGCACATTTATCCAAAAGGCAAAAGGAAATCCTACTGCCTTGAAAGAATAACAGTAAGGAAATAATAAAACAACAGAAATTGATAGTATGTGCTATTACAATAATAATGACAAACCATCCATTACAATACTGTATCCCATCAACATACACTGGATTTAAGACTGACTGTATACTTCAGATAAAAAAAAAGATACATCTCATTGAATGATGACACAGGGGGAGTCAGATGGGATACATTGTGGTTGTCTACAGCCATTCAATTCAAGTGGCACAATAACCTGAAATAATGTAACTACTGAGTCAAGAGGGGTCCAAGGCTGCGGCCATACATTGTCAGCAATATGAAGGGCTGTAGTCGTGGCTGGCAGTAATAATTAATAGCATAGTCTATAAGCATTCCATTAGGTGCAAGCAGCTGTCATAAACATCTTAATTAATTTACAAAGCAAGCAACTGGGGAATTATGGCGACGTAAAAATCTGCTTCCCTCTGCCGCTCCATAGTGCTGGAACAGATCGGGCTTTTAAATTTTTAAACATGCCTTTCATGTTCTCCAGAGCACTAAAAAGCCTTTGAACAGTCAGGTTGTTGGAGATTCACCTAGCAGTCCAATAGCAGCCAGTCCATGTGCTATTCTTCTTTTCATATAGCAACAAGGTCTCTTCTTGGATGGGATCAGTCACTGCTCACATTGTCTTTTGCACCGTGACACAATGCGGTTCTACTGTATGTCAAACACTGCACGATAGCTTTGCCCAAAAGACGCTGTGTGCCCATATGGACCCAGCTCTCAGGAGACTTTAGTAGGATTTTGTACAAAAATGATAAAACTGTTATTTGTACAAAACTGACTTTGGGCTGCGAAAATATTTCATAACACCCTAATCCCTGAACCTGAATTATAGCTAGATTATTTGTTTTTGTGACAGTTAAAAATATGCATACAGTTTGTGATTAACACATAACTTTATATTTTGGAAGGTTACTTGAGAAAGGTACTTTTTTTTTTGGTGAATGGAAATATTCTGCTCTACTACTCCATGACTCCCCAAAATGACGGGAAATTATGGTGAATGTATGCTGGAGCCTATCCCAGTTGACTTCCGGCGAGAGACGGGGTACACCCTGGACTGGTGGCCAGCCAATGGCAGGGCACATATAGACAAACAACCACTCACCTAGGGACAATTTTGAGTCAAAAGACAGTAAATGACACTAAGTATTGAGTGCATTGTTCTTACATAGTTTGTCCGGTTTGATTTCTTAATAAACATTTCAAGAAAACACGCTGGTCAAAGTGCAAACACTTAAACTGATTTTTGTGTTCGTTGTAACAATTTCAAGTTCCCATCCTCCCCCCAGCTCCAGCTGAGGTTGTTATGTGAGATGGGACAACCACAACAAACACTCCCCTTACGTAAGAGGGGCATCCTCCTGAGGATACTGAAAGTTACAGCTCAGAGACAGAGGCAAAAGAATGTCGCTCTCACTCTGCACAGTATCCGGATAGCAAAGCAAAGGGTCAGAGTGTTATGGTGAAAAAGTCCCCCCCAGTCAGAGAGGGTGAGATTAAAGTGGCCTCTCCATTATAGCATAAGGGTTTAAGAGTATTTGCACCTTCAGAGCTTGGATTTTAGAAGCGTGTGACACTAAGCAGAGCTGACCCAACATTTTGGAGGGGAAAGAGCTGAGACGAGGCTGAAATCCGTTATTCAAAGAAATCCGAGCCAACTGCTCTTGTGCTTATTATATTAGGAAACAGGACCCACACCTCGTCATGCACTGAATATATGTATTCACTGTCCGCAATCAGGAGTGTATTGGACTATGCAAAACATCTACAATATGGCATTTACAAAAGTGGACACTGAATTTTAAAAACGTGTCCATTGCGCTCTGATGATAGCCAGGCGTCATTTTTCCGGTCTCACCCCAATCCGAACCTGCCTTTGCCTTGCCATCTCTCTCCATTTCAGGCCGTGCTCTATTTGCTTAACCCAGCCAGTGAAGCTAAAGCACTCCCAAGGCACATGATCAAAGTCAGCAGTCAATTCACATTACAATGCATTGATTTGATGTTTCCTAACCTCCCAGGCCTTTCTCTAAAACTGCCAAGGACCTTCAGGATATTTCACAGTGTGCCTCCATTCCCGCCCACCCCCACCCTCACTGACTTGCAAGTGAGCGTGCATGTGTGTGTATGTGTGTATAGGGTTAATATGGAGATGTTTTCTGGGTATTTGATATCATTTGAGTCAGTTTTTTTTTTTTCAAAAGAAGGTGCCAACAGCAATCCGTGCCCCCCCTTTTCCAATATAATTACTGCCCTCCACTTGCCTGTTGTTTCTGATATTGTTTCACAGTAAATCACTCCCTCGCTCCTCTCACACAGCACACTTCGTTTGCTTCTCATTATTTATTCATGTGCTATTTTTTATTGAGTTGGCTTCTATGCTTTAGCGACTGCCATTTCCCCCCGATGGACCCTTCAGAGCACTTCCATGTTTTATTCAATTACAACAACCTATTATGGCTAGGAAAAAATAAAAAAGTTGTGCATGGCGCTCACTCACTGACTGCTCGAGTATATGGTATATTCCACTTCTACAGGATGACTTGAACAAGCGTGCTTATACAGTACATGTCTGACAACCGTTACATATGTCTTGCTTTTCGGATGAAACAGAGTTGATTGTTTATTACCCCACTATACCCCCCCCCCATCCCCCTCCCCCACTCTGAGGTTGTCAAAATGCATACTCATCATGATACAGTGACACACTGACCTGCAAGCACACAGATGATGATACCTTAATCATAAACCCACATAAACCAACAGAGAAAGAGGTAAACATTACAACTATTGATGCATGTCCGAGAGACCTTCCTGTAAACGGCATCAACGTCATCATGGCTGTGTGCTCTTTAATTATTCCTCAGAAACCAGACAAATGCGCCGTGAAGAGCACTTATTGATTTCCGCCTGGCAGATGGGACAAACTTACTTTAGAGGCATACGGAGACTGTGAGGAACATCAAGGACAGTGTGAGTGCAGAACAACAGAGCTGAACTGTTAACAGGCGGCTTAGAGGGCGGTGAGGCCGACTCAGGGGCAAGTGAGGTGAAACTAAAGTGATAAGAGAAACTGCTCTTTCGTGAGGCCAACATTTGAGAGACACCTGTTGTGGTACAGCGAGAGTACAACAGCAGAAATGCAATTAAAAGGTGAAATACTTTTTACTAGTAAAAAAAAAGAGTAGTAAAAAAAAAAATATATAATAATAATAATAAAATCCTATACTCTGTAAGTGACACTGGAGTTTAAAAGACTAAATTAGTAAGAATACTCTTATAATACTCTTTATATACTCTTATCTGAAGCAACGCTGCTCATTGCAACGTTGAACATGACAATAGAAGCACACAACACTGTGGAGGAGGCACTGGAATTGCCAGAAAACACATAATGTTCACGTAATGTAAGGGACATTGTTATATACTGAAGTGGAAGCTGGAAATACGCCACACTTTAACCCCTGACTGTCTAACTGTATTTACAGCTACATAATCAAATAAATACATAATAAGAGAGACTGTTTTTGTGCTTGTGTTAAGTGCTGCTGTTTTGGTTAGCAATAAAGTTACACTGTGTCAATAAACTTAGGTAATTGAAATAATGGAGTGGTTCCCACGATTTGAAGTAAATGTGGTATCCTGACAAGAAACAGTGCAAGCTACATAACACAGTAATAATTGCAGTGTATGTAATTTGTATTGTTGATCTTTGTATTTTAAATGTGGAACATAAAGTAATTACTTATGTAAAATGGAGTACAGTGGAACCTTGGTTTCCATTATTACTTCGTTCCAAAAGGTCAGACGAAAACCGAATACATATTTCCTATAAGAAATAATGTAAATCTAATTATTCCGTTCCAGATACCCAAAAACATGAACACAAAACACATTTATAGAGAATAATTATAGTTTTACAAGCAGAAAACAATGTTAAATACATATAAATAATGAATGAAATGGATAAATATTTAAAGTACTATCACTCCTCCGTAAATAACCACCTTATTGTGGTGGTGGGGTTTCAGTGCCCGAGTGATCCTAGGAGCTATGTTGTCTGGGGCTATATGCCCCTGGTAGGGTCTCCAAAGGCAAACGGGTGCTAGGTGACGGGCCAGACCAAGAGTGATTCAGAAGACCTTATGAATAAACACAAGAGGAGGGATCACACCTTGCCTGAACGTGGGATACCAGGGCCTCACCCTGGTGCCAGGCCTGGGGGAAGGGCTCGCAGGCAAGCGCCTGGTGGAAGCCACACGGAATCTCCCCCCGTAGACCCACCACCTGCGGGGGCAAGCATAAGGGTCCGGTGCATTGTATTTTCGGTGACGGTCGAGGGCGGGCGCCTGGAAGACCTGGTCTTAGGCGGCCAAATCTGGTTCTTGGGACTTTTCTGGTGGGGGAGGAGCCCGAACTTGTGAGAGAGGTTGAGACATTCCGACTAGATACAGCCTGACTCACCTTGACCCACAGTTTGGGTTCTGGAACCAAACTTCTCGAGAGGGCCTGGATCTTGTTCTACTATGGAGTTGCTGCAGGGGAGAGGCGGCGAGCTGGTGTGGGCTTATTAATAGCCCCCGGCTCGGTTCCTCTGTGTTGGATAATCTCGTCTCTGCTATTTGCAGACGATGTGTCCTGATGGCCTCATCGGGCTGTGACCTTCAGCGTTTACTCGAGCGGTTTGCATCTGAGTGTGAAGCTTCTGGGATGAGACTCCGCACCACCAAATCCAAGGCCATGGTTCTCAGTCGAAAAAGGGTGGATTGCTGCCTCCAGGTTGGGAATGAGGTCCTGCCCCAGGTGGAGGAGTTCAAGTATCTTGGGGTCTTGTTCACGAGTGAGGGAAGGTTGGAGCGTGAGGCCGATAGGTGGATCGGTGCAGTGTCTGTAGTAATGCGGTCGCTAGCTGGACTCACCCTATGAGATAAGGTGAGGAGCTCAGTCATCCGGGAGGAGCTCAGAGCAAAGCCGCTGCTCCTCCTTCACATCGAGAGGAGCCAGTTGAGGTAGCTCGGGCATCTAGTCCGGATGCCTCCCAGACGCCTCCCTGGTGAGGTGTTCTGGGCATGCACAGCCGTGAAAAGGGTTCGGGGCAGACCTAGGACACACTGGAGGGATTACGTCTCACAGCTGGCCTGGGAACGCCTTGGTTTCTTCCCGGTGGAGCTGCAGGAGGTGGCCGGGGCCCGGGAAGTCTGGGCTTCCCTACTGAGACTGCTGCCCCTGCCCCCTGCTTGGAAATACAATAGTGTATGCAGTTTGGCAACATCTTTATTATGATGTTTGCATTTTACAGTGGTGCATTACATTAAATTAATCACATGCAACAAATGGTATTATGTATCATTGATACAGCAATCAGACTTTTAAGTTTGAGAAGCATGTTCGGTATTTTTAACTGATACAAAAGCTATTGTTTGATGTTCCCCCTCAGTTAAATAAATGCATTAACACTAATAGTCACTTCTTTTGTGATTTTTTTGGTGTGAATTAAAGAGAATAAATGTGTTTTCACAGCAAAATGGCACTCCACTAAAATAAGTGCAAGACAGACATAGTCCATTCTTCTTGCCAGTGTGCATCATTTGGCGTACTCATCATGTGTGAGGTCTTAAAAGTGCTGCACTATTGTTATTTCATGAGAAGAGCCGCACACATAACCACAGTCTGAGCGGCGGAGGGTGAATTTTCCTGCATGGCTTCACAATACACAGACAACACATTTTGAGACGTCAGCTCCAAACTGGAGAACAGTTGTTGGGCGAACCCACTAACCCCCGTGACTTCACTGCGTCTAGCCAAGATGCTCTGGAAACCCCAGTTAAAAATGCATTGGGTGTTCTTGACGCTGCTCGGCATGCCAGGTGGGTGGGGTAGTGGGCTCGTTGGTGAGATGCCACGACTGCTGCTTACCCTGCACTTACATAATTTACAAAAGTGAAGGTTTAAGAATAAGTGGAGGTGGAAGCATTTGCATTTATGTGAGTGTAAGTGAAGGGGGGTGGCTACAGAGAACTTACATCCAATTGCCGTGTGGAGAGACAAATCCACCAGTATGAGTAGAGCTGACACCACTGTAAGCTTTGACGACTACATGCTGAGACGCCCCTTACGACATGCTGACAGACAGCAGGGAGGCCCCGCCCCCTTCTTCTGCAAGTCAAGCGGAATGCAGACGCAACAGGAACAAGGCAGAGCGTCTGAGCACATTAGAGGTGCACTGATCCAAGACGGTGGCGTGGTTATTTATTAATCAGCTGAGCTTAGCTAACTGCCTGCTTAAATAAACAGCACAAACTTGTAGCACACAGCCACATGAAGACAGTTCATGCACTATATGTTTATGTCAGCTTATTGTACAGGCTAACGGAATGCCACAGAGCAAAATCGAGTAGTGCATGTTTCACACTCACATTTGAACCTCACTGGTCATTTCATTCAGTTCAAAACTGAATGAAATCCAGTACAATAGATCGACAATTCTGCCTACTAGTGCTTCCTATAGAGCATAGACCAAACAATTCTGATGTGTCAGCAAACACACTAATGTACACAAAATCACCCCTCTCATGTTGTATTCATTGGCACAACAACAGTCACCATATATATATATATATATATATATATATATATATATATATATATATATATATATATATATATATATATTACTGTATATACACACTATTTTTATTTTTTTTTGTCAGTTTCAACGCCTCACAGTTGGGGTGTCAGCATGTTGGAATGGTGCTGGGAAACGTAGGCTTTTAACCGAGAAGAAACATGTCAGTAAAAAAAAAAAAAAAAAAAAGAAAAAGGCAAAAAACAGAATGGAATGCAATTCTCCAGAGTGTACCGCTCACCCCTCCTCTTCTCCTTCCCTTGTGTCTCTTTCATTGTTTTTTTGGCAAGCTGGCTAATACACAATAAAGCATTGGCACACATTCTCTCTACCTGTACAAGGAGGAAAGGAAGAGTTGACGCCAGGGTTTCAGCTTCTGAGACTAATTGGACGTTCGCACCTGAGCATTTGGCTTTCCATTCCGTTTATATTGTGGATGCAAGCTGCTTTATTTGCTTCACACTGTTATTATTATTATTATTATTATTTTTTTTTAACTCATTATTATAACACAATTATATCATTTTAAACAACAGTACTCAAGTGTAACACCAAAAAAATAAGTAGTGCAACTGATATTTTAAAGCACATGCAGACATGATGAATAGATACTTTATTGATCTACAACAGGGGTCTCAAACTCAATTTGCTGGAGATAGAGTCTGGTTGTGGCTGGGCCGCATGAAGTATTGGGAATAGGGCTGGGAATCTCAGGGTACCCCACAATACGGTATGATACGCGATGCACGGCTCCCGATAATGATAACATCTCGATATAGTGATAGGTTGAAACAAAAAAATTTATAAATTTCATAGTTTGTATTTTGATGCATTCAGCTGGGATAGGCTCCAGCTTAGGGGTGAAATTTTTGCAGCATATTTTAACCAGACTACAAGCAGCGATGGTACAAAAAGAATAAGGATGTTTTAGCAACATAAGTGTAAACAGGATTTTAGTTTCGGTGTCTGAAAAACAGTAAAGCTATTTTAAACTCATTCAGAAAACACAACATTTCATTTCTCTCAAGTAGATCAATGCTATAAAGTAGAATCATATCAAAAATATATATATATATTTTTATAGCATTTACACTACTCCTCCATGTCTAGTCGCGGGCCGCAAAATATGACCCGGAGGGCCACAAATGGCCCGCGGGCCGCGAGTTTGAGACCCCTGATCTACAAGATAATGCTTCCGGATGCTTGTGACACTTCAAATGCAGCTATGCTGCTATCTTGTGGAGTAGAAAATTCATTCACAATTGTCAATGCCAATGTTTTTTGAGTTTGTGTTAATTAGAGACCCAAAGAGTTATTTGCTTTTGTAGACCACTCACCCAGCAACTATAGCAGACTCGACAGCTAAAAGAATAAAGAAAGTTGTTAAATGGAGCATTAATGGTACACAGTGGAACTTCAGTTAGCGTCCTTCCTGATTAGCGTGTTTTTCGATTAACGTAAAGAAATTACGCCAAAATGTTGCCTCGATTTGCGTACATTTTCCGGTTAGTGTACAATATGGCTTCTCATTTTACCCACTCACAATGAAGACTGTTCACTTTGAAAGTTAGTGCCCTCTCGGCAGCTGCGTTGCAAATAGTCCCTTTAAATATAAGACCTTTGTTTGAACTGAAAAAATTCTGAAATTTGGGTCGCCGCTTGTCATTGAGGGATGATGGTGGGTCCCACATGCAAACCAGTTGAGAACCACTGTTCTAGCGCCCGGTTTGTAGGTGAGTTGAAACTGGAATTGTGAAAAAAACAAGGCGCATCTAGCTTGATGAGTGTTTAGCCTTGTAGCTGACTGGCTGGCTGAATGAGAGATTGTTGTGGTCTGCGCATACCGGAAATGGTTGGTCAGTCCCTTATAACAGGTGGCACCACTACTTCAGGGGCAGTTTGACTGCCAGCAGCTGCTTGTCACCCACATCGGTTTTCCTCTCTACTGGGGAAAGGTGCCTGGAATAAAAAAGCACACGGGTGCAGCTTTTGATCTTCTTCCCTTTGGAACAACACTGCTCCGACCCCAGTGTCCAAGGCGTCCACCACGACAATGGACTGCCCGGAAGGGTCAGGTTGGATCAAGATTGGGGTGGTGGAAAACAGCTGCTTAAGCTCCTTGAATGCTTTTTATGCATAGTGGTTCCAACTGAAACTGGTCTTAGTGGATGTTAATGTAGAAAGGGGCGCCGTGATACGACTGAAATTTTGAATAAATCTGCAATAAAATGCAATAAAGACAAACCCCAGAACACATTTCAGCCACTTTCTGGTCTGAGGTGTTGGCCACTCTGCCACCGCCTTTATTTTCTCCAGGTCCGCCTTGACACTGCGTTTTCCCAGAATGTAGCCCAGGAATGACACAAATTCTACATGGAAGATGCACTTTTCTGCTTTGACAAACAGTTGGTTGTCCAACAGGCGCTGGAGAACCTGGCGAACACAGGAAATGTGTTTGTCAATGTTCTTCAAGTAAATAAAAATGTCGTCCAGGTAAACAAAGGCAAATTTTCCTAAGAAGTCCTTCAGCATGTTGTTGATCAGAGCCTGGAAAATGGCTGGGGCGTTGGACAGACCAAACGGCATAACTAGATATTCACAATGCCTCAACAGTGTGTTGAATGCAGTCTTCCACTCATCTCTGGCTCTTATACCCACTAGAGGGTAGGGATTGTGCAGGTCAAGCCCTCAGAATGAGATCGATACAACAATCACAGAACCAATGAGGAGGCAAGGAAAGTGCCTGGAGAGTTTGTTTGAGAGTTATGGTTTCAGTCTGGTAGGTGACTGTGGACAAATGACAGCCATTCAGTGCTTTCATGTTGATGCTGCTTTTTCGAGGCTTGAGTGGTCCTCCAAGGTTGGCTGCCAGGTCGGCATCTTTGAAATTACCCTCTGCTCCAGAATCTACCAGGGCTAACACGATTAGGGACTGACTGTTACACAGGAGCTGGGAGACCAAAGTTAGACTGCTAGTGGGGGTCTCCTTTGAACTAGAATCTTCTGTCAGGGCTCCCACCGTCATTGACGGGCACAGGAGTTTAAACACTTCGGACGATCTCACTGGATATGTTCGGGACTCGAACAATACAAGCACTCACCAGCCCGTAATTGTCGTTCCCGTGCTTCACGGGTTAATTTTGCCTGTCCTAGCTGCATTGCCTCCTCTTGTGCATGCTGATTAGTGCGTGAACTATGGCTGGGGGTATGGTGGCTCTCGTGGAAGTCCAGGAACTGAGCTCTTGAACTGAGAGGAATTGGGAACTGGTCAGGACGCTCGGCTTTGACTCCATTCCCGGAATTGGTTGTCTATGCGGATGCTCATAGATACTAGGGCTCACAGGTTCCTCTCTGGCCGCTGACTCATCCTTGAGGGTCTCGGTTAGCCCATTGATGAATACCGGACGGAGGGCGTCTTCATTCCATCCCGACTCTGCTGCTAATGTCCAGAGGTTCATGGAATAGTCAGCAATGCTTCGATGGCCTTGGTGAAGTACCAGTAGTCGGTCTGTGGCCAAACCCAAGCATTCAGGATGGTAGAACACTGTATTCATCTTGTGGGTAAACTCAACACAGATGATGGGGGTATCTTGGGACAAAAAAGAAGCCTCTGCCCATGCCAATACTCGTTTCCGTAACAAGCCCATGACATAATTGACCTTGCATCGCTCATCAAAAAAGGTGTTGGGTCTTTGTTGAAACACAAGTTCACATTGCAGCAAAAACCCTCTGCACTTATTGAACGCCCCGCAAATGATTCTGGCTGGGTGGCATAAGATTCCCTCGATGCTGATGGCTCAGCTGGCATGGCTGCTAATCCGGAGTGCATGCCGCCATTGGCTGAGCTGGCAGTGAACTCTGACACCTTGCGAATTAATACCGTGATTTTAGAGAGAATGGCTTTGTTGGAATGGGTTAGACTTTGAAGGATCTATGAATGATGTCCCCAGAGTAGGTTGTGAGCACCCAACACTTCCCGGGCGTCCACAGAGTCCATGTTGCTTGGCCAGATTGTTGTCAGGGATGAGTTCAGGGTCGTGGGCTGAACTCCAAAATGCAGACACAGCAAAAGGAGAGTTTATTGGAACTCAAGAGTACATGCACAGGGAAGGAATCCTCGTTGGGCAGTGACGGGACGGCTGGGCAGCGAACAAAGCAGCAAGGTCAAGCCGGACAGAAGGCGGTTCCACACTAGAGAGCTGATAACAATCTGGTGATGTTTTCTCCTCTGGGCGGACCTTAAACTGATGGCATCAGGGATGATGTGGAAATAATTCCATATTAGGGCCTTCAAAGGTTTTATTCAACAGTTTGCTGCCATAAAGGAATTAAAGGTAGGCAAGGGTATGAAGGGGAGGAGGGATCCTGACATCTATGCTGTGATAAGAAATACAATTTTAAAATGGCTACAGAGTCTTAATAAAATCGGGTTTGGCAGGACCTACTTTTCCTTCCACTTCTCATTGCGCTTATTCAGCTTGTGAGCGCAAGTGTGTGTTTTGTTGTACAGTGAAACCTCAGTTTCTGCATGTAAACTATAACTGCAAAATTATAAATTGTAAAAGTGTTTTGTGTCAACATTTCTGGGTGTCTGGAACGGATTAATTGGATTTACATTACAATATTCTCAATATTGAGAGTATGTTTTGGTTAGAGGCTGACCTTCTGGAATGGATTAATGACACTAACCTAGGTTCCACTGTACTTGTTGGCTAAGTATCCTTAAGAATAATAGTATTACTTGCATATCTTTGTGATTGTAAAATAAATATCTGTGGTGTTTCATTTGACAACTGATATTAGCAGGGTATCATTTATTTTCCATAAGTGTTGCTTTGCCTAAATATCATTTTCTGCAATACCAAACACTGTTTTACTTGGTATCGTATGAGTAAGAACATCTGTGGTATCACTCTTCACTAATTCCCACTCTAAATGAAGTCTATGAGACATAGTGAAATACCTACTCTGTATTAAACATAAAATAGATATTTAAGTTAAGAAAATCACTTATTTTGTCATCTTAAAGAGCACTTTATTCAATTCTTGTTCTTCCAATGTGTAGTTGAGAGGCTGTGTTCATTTAGGGGATATTGACACAGAAAAGTTTTCTGGTCAAACCGACAAAGTATCTTATAGTATCAGCCTCTCGTCCACACGGGAACGGTGTTCTGGGTGACCTGAAACTGTATTTTTTTTTTTTTTAAACGGCTCACTGTTCTACATTTTGTTGCATTTCGCTGGTTTTATTTTAGAGTTCAGTCTGTACAGTCCAGATAAATAAATAGATATTATCAGTTTCTCAATAGTATTTCAAATTGTGGGGGGTGGGGGGGTGGGGGGATGACTGAAAATAATTGAGAACCACTGGGCTAATGTAATGTTGAAAACGATGTCTGAGGTTGTTGAGGCGGTGGTCACGTGGGGGTGTGTGCAGTCAATTCACATCTGATGAAAGTATCTTTTTCATAGCATCTCCTCTGACTCAAACCCATTTGAAGCGTGTGGCAAAATACATGGGCAAAGGATGGTTATTTTCACAACCTCCTGAAACATTAAAAGGCAATCTAACATGGAGAAATATAATTATTTTATGCATTCAAATGAACAACATAAAACGTTTGTGAAATTTCAAAGAAATGTTCACATGAAAAAGATGGAACAGAAATTATCTAGGGGCTTTTTTTCCTCTTTTCTTCCGACTTCAGAAAAGAGAAATTTATTTCTGCCTTCATCTCTAAATTGGATGCAATTTATTGCCTCTGCAAAGCTCATTTTTCACTGGCTTGCTGGATCCATGGGCCATGGCAAGGCAATGCGTATCTGCCCGCCTCCACTGGCCGCGGGTGCTAATATGTGGAAACTAGCTTGGGGGTGTGGAGTCCAACCAATAGAAAATGAGGCAGAAGGATGGGAGGAAAAAGGGGGGAAGTAAAACCAGAGAAAAGAAAATAAAATAATAATAATAAAAAAAAAAACAGGAAGCAGTTTGATAACCACCAGATATTTGGAAGCTGTCAGCTGACTGCAAGAGCTCTGGGATGTCAGACACAAGAAAAGGGAAGTTATATAAGCGGGCTGCTCCAGCACGGGAAGAGCAGCAGACAGAAACAGTGAGCAAGGGACATAGAAACACACCATTTAAAGTGACAGGGACACCACCATCAAAGCAAAAACAAACATGGAACACGATGCTGCGTGCATTTACACCACACTGAGGCAGGTGACTGTCCAATGAGCACAGCCCCTTGGTAGGTAGTTGAACACCGCACCGAGGTCAAAGGTCATTCTAAACAGTACCTTCACCCAATGTTTTTGGACTAAGTAAAGCCTGCAAGCCCCTGGAGTCACATGGTTGCCTGGTTACCTCGGCTCTGTGGAGCTTTTTGGGCTTCATCCAGCTCCACAGACGCATCACAAGCCAAAACCCACCAAGCCCGCCATCATCTCTCCACTCACCCCCACGGTGGTCACCCACTGACTTGTATTTCAAATTTACTTCAGCTCCATGGGTGAGACGGGTTGCACATTTATTTAATCTCTCTCATATGCAATCGGCAAGCCACACAGGCGCACACAAACACTGATAATGGTGTGACTGTTGCACAGTAGCTGTTGGTATGACTGTTGCAGCTGCATCCCTCCAACTGGTATGTTTGAATGATGGGAAAAAAAGCTTTGACTTGCCTGGGGACAAGTCGTTTGGCACAACCTACTGGTTTGCATGTATAAATCTCTAGAACCCGAATTTTTATACTTTCTTATCGTCAGGTCAGTACTATAATTCCGCAATTTAATGTAATGAATTAATTAAAGGGACTGTATGTAGCGAGTTCCTCCAGCTGCATACATGGGGGCAGCAATGGAATATACAAAGAGAGATAGCCCACCTCTTCCTGTTTTGATCGCACAAGATGAAACACATGCACACGCATTAGTTACCTTTGTTGTCAGCTAATATTAGTGATTGGGATAGCTACTAATGTTAGCGATTATTGACTATATAACCCATCATAACCCACAATGACTCCAAATGATCAGTCGCTTCTCTGAGGCTGCTTTCGCACACAACGGACATGCACGCGTATAAGACAGCGGTGAGTAAAATATATGAATCGTGATCACTTTATTGGGGTCAAAGGAAGTTTTTGCAAAGTTTAAATTTGAATTGTGACAAATACAGACATTTATTTGTTCAGTCTGTTCTTTTAAACCACTAATTTGCAGATTTAGTACACTTTCAAACCGCTAGAATAATGTATAAAGTTAATAACAACGCGTTACCCAAAAACCTCATACAGTATATCTCAATCAGAGAGGAGAAATATGATCTTAGAGGAAAATTAAACTTAAAACATTTATATGCGAGAACTACGCTGAAAACCCACAGCATTTCCGTGTGTGGAATTAAATTATGGAACAGATTGAGTAAGGAACTCAAACAATGTACAGAGATGAGCAAATACAAAAAAACAATACAAGTTTGCTAAATACAAGGCAGAAGAGTCTTGATTATCACAATGATGTTCTGTCAGGATTGCTATTGTTTTTGTTTTGTTTTAAAAAAAAAAGTTTTGTTTTTTATTCATATTTATTTATTAATTTATTCATTGGGGGGGGGTCTGACCGTTATCTATTATGTATTATTCTGACTATCACAGAAAACATGACATGGAATGCAGGAAGTGAACTACATGTACTGTACTAGATGTAGAATGGATGGGGGGTAGGATTAAATAAGCCTTGCTTCTTCCTACTCCTTTTGGACATGTGGAACTGTGAAAAAATGATTCATGAGATGTATTCCATTGTAACCTTCATGTTCAAATAAACTAAACCAAACCAAACTATAACATATGCTAGGCGGTGGAGGTGTTATGTTTTTTGGTTTAAAAAAAGTCTTGTTTGTAACGGAAGAAGGACAACACATTTAATTTAACTTTTGCTTGTTGAAGTAAAAATGTGTACCTGCAACACAAAATGCGTAAAGGTTGGCAGGTTTGTAGTAGATAGCTTTTCAGCAGTCCCATTGTCAACATTTTTAAATGAATCCTTTTGTACTTTGGTACTGTACCTAAAGTGTGGAGCTACAGACACTGCAGTCTGTTGATTGGTCACACAATGACTCGTTTTGTTTTCCCTAAGTTCATGTATTGTGTTCACACGTGAATAAACGAACTGTGCTGAGGGACACCCAAGCGAAGATCAAACAATGTTACAGTGAAAGCACCTAACCAGATTAGAAATACCATTCCAAACCATACCCTACCAAGCCAAACTGGACGGGTGTAAAGATGGCTCCAATCCAGTCAGCCCAAAGTGCATTCTATCCCGCGACCTTGATGTTACACTTGCGCAAAGCATTGAATAACTATCGCATTTCTTTGGCTGACAGCTGACACCAAGAGGCACAGGTGATATACGAGACATGACAAGTGATTCTAATTAAATGTAGAGCTTGTGGATGTAAAGTGGCAGGAAGGGAACAAATCCTGTCCTGGCAGCGAGCAGCGGGCCTTGCTGGAGAGGAGATGAGGCGACCTGTCAGAGCTGCTTCAGCTGTCCGGTAAACCCAAGCCTGCATCCCAGAGGGGACTGACAGGTTTCAGCTGGAGGGGAGAAAGCACACTGCGAGCCTAATGCTCTTGTACAACAACAAACACATGGCACACAAACAGGCTGCTCTGATGTAAAAAGCAACAAGAAAAGCCATTGTGGACAGGATGCATTTGTCACATAAGTGTATGCTAACAAGGTGCACGGTTGGCAGTACTAGAACCTATGTCATGAATACATCTGTGACTGGGTTATCTTTCGACTCAACGGAACAAAAGCACATACTCACAAAGCAAAACAAAACATGGGAAAGCAAGACACCTCGGATGATGCTAGGCTCCGCTCGTGTTTTCACCTTGACTGAATATATCCAGCTCAGACTGCTAGAACAAAGAATAAGACATGGTGATATATTTTCACAGACAGCACACTTATTTATTTCTTTTTTTTTTTTTTTTTTTTTCTCCAGGACCCAGTGGTACTGAAAGCAAACATGAGAGTGTTAGTATGCGACACAAGACTGCACTTTACAGAAGACACTCACAATGCTCCCAATCAGACCCCTGGAGACATGCCTCACCAAATCAGTTAACCTATGACCCCTGCGGAACAACTTCGGTCCCTGGAGTCGGGGGGCCCGTGAGCTGAAAGACAGTGCACATTACGCTTGGCTTGATTGTCACAACGAGCCCGATTGGCTGGCCCCGTCCACTCCAGAAAATGAAGAAGCAGTCTTCGATTATAAAGCCATCGGATGCTGGATAGGATGTAATACAAAGTTACGGCTCAATGACTTTCCTTGTTAATACAACTGGCTTTCTATACTGTAAGTCATTGCCACTGGATGTCACATTTGAAGATCCCATATTATACTATACCATATTATACAGCTTTACATAAGTCTCAGAGGTCCCACAGTAGTGTTCTGGGAGTGTATTCCCCAAAATCTAGCCTTAATGCTGGAATTTAGACAGTTTAAACGTGCTTCTAATAAGCCCCACTGGGAATACGCCATTTTGTGTGTCTGTAGCTTTAATGCTAATGAGCTGTGTTTGTCCACATGTCTCTCCACACTACAGAGTGCTCCAAGAAGTGTGATTGTGCATTATTTCCTGTAATCCTGTACCTATACTGTAAATCCGTACAATGTACAGATGTCATTCATCAGACACAACAGCACAACATTAAGAAGTGGGACAGGAGGATGTAGCAATGCTAGCATAGCTATGTGAGCTACAGTGCTAACATTACAGTCACATTTTAACATCATGCTAGGTTAGCCTATTCACTGTAGAACACCAAAATGCAACGTATAGTCTGTAGTTGCAGGAGCTGTAGCAGCCACCGACTTTTATTTTAGGATGTGTAGTTAAGCCTGCATTTTAGAAATGTGTGACTTCAGTAGCAGTTTTCTCACTGCGGGGGTTACTGGTCCTGTGTTACTCATATAGCAACTGTACTTGTGCCAAGTGGCCATTCAGTGCTAATTCTAAAAAATAAGACCAGGCTGAGTTAACTGTTAGCATTAGCCTCATTAGCTACACATCCAAAGTACAGTATAATAAACTTCATTAAAAAAAAAAACTGCCTTTACAAAATGTAAGAATGCTAAGTTTTGATTGCAATAGTTGGAAAGGTATTGATTTTATAACATTATTAATATTGTGGTCGTTTACAGTAGTGTAGAATTATAATGCATTATAATGCATTATACTGAGAGCTTTTTCTAATAGTGTGCTTGCTTTAATTAGGCTTAATTGTTTAATCATGTTAAGAAAATTAGAAAAAAAATGCATGTTTGTACTCTTTAGGTAAGCTAGAAATGTAACATGTAACGATGGCTGTCCGTTTTAACTGTGGTCCTCTGCTACTGTCCTCTTTGCCCCGCCCGGCTGTCCAGCCCAATCCCTCTATTTTGGGTGTCTCACAAAGCCGCTGATGTGATTAGAGAGGATGATGATTACGGTTACATAACAGAATTGAATTAATTTGTGGCCTGAGCACAGCAGTGGCAACAGGAAATCACCCACAATTTTTCTTGGTGGCTCCTGTGAGCCCACCCCTCACTCTTTCAACAACGTCCCCCGCTGCACCCTCCCACCTACAACACAAAACCACACCCCTCTCGCTAGCCTGCTCCTCCCTCTCGTCAATTAAAGTCACGTCGAGGGATTAAGAGAAAGTAGGTCAGTGGAGCATTGCTGGGGAAAACTGCAACACACCACGTCAGAAGTCACAGAGTCGACCTTGTGAAACACCAAATCGAAGACGGCTTATGATGTCATCTTGCTGCGACTAAACAGAAGTCAGCTTCAAATCTGGCCCCCTAGAGGCAATGGAGGGTATTACAGGACTTCCATATCCCATACAGAACATTTTTATTTCTAGCCCTCTTTGTGAATTCAGTATTGCAGGCAATGAGAGCCCTACAGCTCCACTGTCAGCAGGATAGAGAGAACATATTGAACATGTAGTATTATGTCACTTTGTATACCATTGGAGCCACTGCTGGCCAACCAGGCAAGGCATTTTCTGCTGGTCTAAGCACTGCCCAGATCACTAAGAGAGAGAATGTTTCCATTCATAATAATCAAATATAAATTAAATATACCGTGTATAAATGTAAGATAACAGAGTACACATTTATATGAGTACATTCCCCATAAATCTAGTCATGGGGTGTCCTAATTTTTTGTGCAAATGGCTCCCCCTAAGGGTTGTGCTTGACATGCCAGTTTAGCAGAGGCCAGCTTGTATGGCTGAGCGGATGTTATGTTGGTTAACCTCACATCCTCACCTCAAAGGAAAACTGTTTTTTTATTATTTTTTTTATTTTCCCCATCATCCACAATCCTTATGTCAAACATGAACACACATGGGACACACCTATTTTGGCACTAAAGCCCTCTAAAGAACCTCCAACAAACTTTTCATGGAATGAATGCTTTTCTCCAAACACCGCCGAACAGTTGGTGTAACACGGTGATGAACAGTGCCTTTAATCTTGCTAGTTAACACAGTGGTCTACCAGAAAAGTCATTCATCGCCATACTCCTCCTCCTCCTGGGAACTAAAACCACTAAAATCATCTTCTTCAGCGTCGCATTTGCACAGCCTCATAATTCCTCCGTCGTCAGCCTCTCTCTCTCCCTCTCTTGCAAACTCCACACAGAGATGCCCAACTCAGATTCCAACCCAGATCTTCTAGATCTCCTGACTGGGTGGCCAACATGCTAACCACCCGACCACGGTGCAGGCCGTTTTGATATCGTGCTTAAAGTCAATATCGATATTTTTAAAATATCAATATATCGCCCAGCCCTACTTCTACTTCACTCGTCTACTTGGTCACTACTTCCTAAAGGAAAGCCACATCACTATACTTGTACAAGCCGCAGGGTTCAAAGTGTGAGAAAAAAGTAGCGGCTTATACACTGGAAAATATGGTATATGTCTAATCATAATAGTCATAACCCTTAGGTCTTGTTCTTTTTTGAACAAGATTGTCCATCCACCTGAATCCAGTGCTATTTGCCCAATCTGCTTCCTTATGTGACAAATTTTCAACATTTTTCATTGACAACATTTTAAGCATTCGGTCAACTTCTTCTTATACCACCACAGATCCGAGTGTTACTCCCCTGTGCTCAGTTGTTTTTAAAGATTTTGATAGTGTATGACTATCTGATCTATCAAAGGTTGTCCAAAGTGTAAGACCTTCTGAGTGACCGCTTGACCGCCTCCCTGCTACACTTTTAAAAGATGTCTTTGACTCTGTCGGGCCTTATATCCTAACTCTGGTTGATGGCTCACTTACCTCCGGCTGTGTCCCAAGCTCCCTAAAACAAGCAGCCTCTTCTAAAAAAGCATAACTTTGTCATTTCTGTTCAATCAAACTTCAGACCAATTTCCAAGCTACCATTTTTGATAAAAAATATTAGAAAAAGTGGTCTATGCTTAACTACAATCACATTTTAATTCAAAAGACACCAGTGAAAAGTTTTAGTCTGGTTTTAATCACAGTACCTGAAACAGATCACTAAATATGTTTTAATGATCTTCTTTTAACAGCTGACTCCGGTAGTTCAGCTGTGCTGGTAGTTTTAGACTTGACCGCGGCATGCAACAAAGTTGACCATCAAATTTTAATATCTCATCTTGAGTCATGCAGTCTTCAAAGGCACTGTCCTAGAATGGTTTAAATCATATTTGACAGATAGGTCTCTTTCTCCATCAGCCCTGAAACCTTCTCTTCAGAGAAAGCCTTATTAACTTGTGCCTCAAGGATCAATTCCCGGGCCCGTCCTTTTGTCTGTCTATTTGCTGCCACTGGGATCCATTTTTTTTAAATATAAAATCCCATTCCACTTCTTTGCAGATGATGCACAAATGTATTTACCGTTTAACTCTGAAACTGACTAGTCTGAAGGATTACTTAAATGCTAACAAGATGTAAAAGACTGGATGTCCCTACATTTCCTTAATTTAAATGACCAAAGAAAACAAACTGAGATTGTCATATTTGGTGAGCTAGATCTTTACTCTGGCTTTGGCTCATTTTGGTCGCACCAGTCCCACCACTTTCAAATATTCTTTGTTGGTAAATCTCTAATTATCAGAACTGCTTGTTTTGTACACTCCGGTCAGAGCTCTGAGTTCTTACGGCCAGCGCCTACTAGAGTGCCCGAGGTCCAGCCTGAAGACCAGAAACAGAGCTTTTGCGATAGTAGGCCCAAACTTTGGAACGCTCTCCCTCTGAACCTTAGAATTGCTATTTCAGCATTGACTTTCAAATCAATGCTCAAAACACACATTTTTATATTACCCTCTTATGTTTGTATTTATTCTAATATTTTTATTTTCATACTGTTTTGTTAGACTTGTACAGCATTTTGGGGCAGTAGTGGATGTTTTAAAATGTGCTCTATAAATAAACTTGACCTTGGTTTTCGGTTTTCGGTGCAAACTCAACAACGCAACTATCCTAAAGGAAGTTTAGGATAAAATTATATTTCTAGAAGGTTCCATTTTGCTTCTGGTGAATGTGAAGCGTATCACACAAGCACACTTAAAAAGCCTTTCTCTTGAGAAGATGGAAAACTGATGGGTCACTTTGAAATGGATTTGATTGTTACGCTAAACAAAGGCAGTCTAATACATAAAAAAAAGCTAATCCTTTTTATGATAGGAGAAGAAGGAGGCTGCTGAAGGTTTTATTTTGTACTGGATTTTACCGAGAGGCTAAAACAATGTCCATGCCATGTCTTTAATCAGGAAAAGTTTATCCAATAAAAATGGAATATGCAGATTGTGTTTTCTACACTAGCTTTATCAAGAGACGCCTAATAAAAAAGGACTGCACGACTCACAGACTTCATTGGAAACCAATAATACAGTACATGTCTGATTCCATTCATCGAACCAAGCTCTTTTCTCCTCTATGCTTCTGTTTTGAAAACATTTTCAAACCATTTCCATTTAAACAGAGTATTAAAAGTAGTTCCCACTGTGAGATGGAAACTCAGCAGGGAAAATGAGAAGAAAAAAATGTCTGTGCTAAATGGTAATGTGATGGTTCTGTCCACCCTCTGTACTGTTTAGTCCTTATACTCAGCAATAACGATGAAGAACTAATACATTTTTTTGTTGCTGTCATTTTGCATCAAGTGAACATTTTGTTTGCCTGTTCCATGCATACCTGCTGTGAGTTTGAGAAACATAGTGTCCAAATGATATAGTGTCATCCCTCGTTTATCGGGGTTAATTGGTCCTAGACCCGGCCATGATAAGCGGATTTCTGCAAAGTAGGATTCAACGATAAACTAAATATTTCCGTAGTTAGGGCATATAAAACTGTTTATGACTTTTTAAATGTGTTTTTTACCATTATTAGAGCCCTAATAATAGATATGCCATGGCTGACTCCATGCAGTGTTTAAGGTAATGTAATCTGATAAACTAAAGGGCTTTGACACTGTTGTTATTTATCTAATGATGACACAGTATCAGGAGTGACTAAGAGTTCAGTACCTTGCTTCATCATGGTCACAGGAGGACAGAGGATCGAACCGGCAACCTTCAGGTCAGGTCAGGAAACACTAGAGCCATGCGGCCCCATATACATTGTTAAAAATCTGCTAAGCAAACCTAAGATATGGTAAAGGCAAAATGAGGAAATTTTAGTTCCTACGGTGAGTGGGGTGCCATTTTGTGGCATACAAGACTTTTCAGGAGGTGCAGCAGCTTCAAAAAAATAAATGGATGTATATATATATATATATATATATATATATTAAATTTTTAACTGCTAAGTTAACTTCAGCTATGGTAAAGGCTAAATGAGGATAATTTTAGTTCCTAGAGTGAAAGGGGAGACAGTCAGAAGAAGGCCTCAGGGGAGGCACAGCAGCTTTACAAAAATAAAGATGCATTGTTGTTTGTGTTTTTAATTTATACCTTCTAAGCTAAATTCTGCTAAGTTAAAAGAAAGTCCATAAAATAGACTACAAAATATAATTAAAACTACATTATGTACAGTATTGGCATAACACTGACATACACTGGACATACTGTACATATTGTATAAAGTAATGATCATGTTTTTCCAGCAAACATGAATCCAAGAAATGATGTGCCTGCTTGATTATTGATAAAATAGCTTCTTACTGTCCCACACACAAGTAAGTACCTTACTTTTACTGCTTGTAACATCCATTTGTTTGTTACATTTTCTCTTGTTTGTCCTGCATCGTGACATTTAACCATTTTTCATAGTCCTTGTCCTGCATTCTGGAGCAATATTTCAGCAATGGACAGAATTGGTTGAGTCCACAGAAATGATTAAAGGTGCAGGCGGACGGGCAAAGCTGCAGCCGCACCAAAGTCAGTGGGATTTGTAGTGCCATGTTTAATGCTCCCCAATGACCATCAATAGCTGAGGAGGAGGAGTTGAAATCATTGGGTTTGACATCAGAGTACAGCAACATCCCCATGCTGAGCTCATAATGGAAGCCTCTTCACTAATAGAGCATAAGGTATCTGCAGGGCTCCAGTGCAAGGGAAACATTGCTTTAAATATAAATAGAATATTAGCTAATGCTTAAATTCTATTTGATTTCTTGCTCTGTACAGGGTGCACTTATCGTGTGAGAATAAAAAAGTGTATAACTAAAAGAGTGTTGTGTAATTAGCTCTAAGATGAGTCATGAAGGGATTCAGTCTGCTGTTGCTACCTAGTTTGCCCTAACTGAAGCATTCTTCTTTGTTGTTATTGATGCTGTGCTAGAGCAGTGTAACACATTACATTAACCAGACCCTCCAGGATTCTGCAATGTTGCCATCGCACCAATTCACGCAAAATGATGCGTGATCTCGCAACTTTGTCCAACCCCCCGATTATTGACAGGCGGGGCAGTTCAAGATTTTAACATTTGGATCCATGCAAGACTCTGGACTTGCTTTAGATCAGTGGTTCCCAACCTTTTTTGACCTACAAACTGGCTCGTGTTCCCAAACATCTCCAGCGGACCGGGGGGTAGGTGGGTGGGTTTTTGGGGGTGGGGAGTTTGTACATTATAGCGATCTAATTTATTATCTTATTATTTATCGATGCCGCTTATCCTCACTAGGATCGCGGGTATGCTGAAGCCTATCCCAGCTGACTTCGGGTGAGAGGCGGAGTACACCAAGGACTGGTCGCCAGCCAATCGCAGGGCACATATAGACAAACAACCATTCACACTCATATTGATACCTATGGACAATTTAAAGTCGCCAATTAAACAAACATGCATGTTTTTGGGATGTGGGAGGAAACCGAAGTATCCAGAGAAAACCCACCCATGCACATGGAGAACATGCAAACTCCACAGAGAGATGCCCAACGGAGATTCAAACCCAGATCTTCCCGATCTCCTGACTGTGTAGCCAACATGTTAAACACTAGGCCACCGTGCGGACCATCTTGTTTATTATGTTTTGAGTAAAACTAACAACACCAAATTAAAAGCACACGATGAATGCAGACCCATCATCCTACGGTACAAGCCTCCTCGCAACAAACAACATGTACAATAAAAAACTATGCAATTTTTATTATTTTTAAAATAAAATAATGGCCCATATTTCCTAAATGTATATGCATTTATGTAAAATTCAATAGTTTAGATGCATAATTACTTAAAAATTTGTACCGGTTGGGGACCCCTGTTTTAGATAGTGCAGGTGTACCTAATATTCTGGCTCAGAAGTGTGCTGCCTGAAGTTTTGACCTGTGTTCATCACTTTCATGTTGCTAAATGGGTGCATCAGTGATTCCCAATAGCGTGCCTTGCTGTGAGAGATCATCAGGTGTGCCACAGAAAATTATCCAATTTCACACAATTGGTCCGACAATTGCAAATTATTTACTCAAAATGATGTATCTTTGTTCATCCATGTATGCCAGCGATGCATAGTAACAGGCAGAACAATTCAATATTCTTCCACTGGATGGCAGAAGGCACATAATTAACCTGTGTATTTACCTGTTGCCATTTAAACAACAGAATAAGCCATGGCGTGCTCGGTGGGGTGCCGATTTTTCAAATGTAAAATGTGCCTTTGTTCAATTAAAGCATTTCTCTAACTGACTGGTAGCTGACTGACTGAGACATACATAGCCAGGTCACGGTTGGAATCAGGAATCATTTGTGGAGCTTATCATGGAAGAAAATCACAAGATGTGTGAATGAGAGTGTTTTGATTAGGCAGATGATGAGGATAATATGCCGCTGATTTTCTAACAATCTTGTGGCATGTGAGGTTGAAAGGCCAAGTAAGCATGAAGTTCATCCACTCCGTATTTGAAAGAGTGATTGTTTAACACAGACTCGCGGATGAGCTTATAGCACACTTCCTGTGATAAACTCGGTGCGGTTCCACCCTCTGATCTAAAAGCGCTCTAAAAAAAACAGTGTTTTATCAAAGCATCATGAAAAATGAATCAAAATCCACATACATGCTGTAGAGGTAAACAGCAATATGGTGAGCTTTTTGCGACCCTCTGAGGAAATGGCTGTGACAGTGTGAAATTCCACCAACTCGTCGCAGTGAGGATGAAAGTCTAAGAAAAGCAAAGGATGAAATGTGCATCCCTCAAAGAGCCGGCTGCTCTAATCTTTGCATTGTGAAGGCAAACGACGAGTGAGTCAGATTTACGTCACTATTTGTTTGCACCCTTTTTTTTCCACCCACAAATGCTTCGTCCTCCTTCCTCTTTTCAGACTTGCCTGCAGGAGATGAATCGTTTTACAGTTTAGCTCCTCATTTAAATGAAGTGGGCGGGATGCGGGGAGGGTATTTTAATCACTTATATAAATATTTGCATTCACATGGGCTGACCCCTCCGAATAGACTATTAGTTCATCTCATTCACCCCCTGCGCCCCCTTCACCTCTCATCCTGACACGCTTATTTACCTCTTCATTCAATAAGCCGTGCACTGGTCCGGCCACATTAGCATAGCCACACAGCTCCACAGACCAGATTGCTCTGCAGCTTTGTTCTCCGGTTTGTTCCGACAGGACGAATAGAGCACGGTATGTGAGGCTGAGAGCAGAGGCAGAAAAGGGGGAGGGTTGAACCACTGGGGAGACTGGCAAGTCCTCTCCTTCTACCCTCTAATGCTTTGGCAGCGTGTAATAAATGGATCATAGCGTTGGGCGTGATGCCGACCTTGAGGTTTTCTCTTAAAGTTGGTCGCCGGACAGGGAAGAGAGGGCTTCTGGTCATCGTCTGAAGCATTCACGCATGTGTGATTTACATGAAAAGCTCAACAACAGTGATCTGGGATGGATCTCAGAAGAGACAGAGGCTCCTGCATCTTTAATTGTTCAGAGGAGCAGAGCCTCATCACAATTATAGAGCATTCAGGAAGCCTCCAAACTCATTTAGCTCTTCTCATCTGGGAACAGGAATCCACTAAACACAAATTCCTTCTCTGCAGCCTGCGGCAACGAAGCCTCTTTTTTTTTAAGATTAATAAGATAAGAGATTTAAGAATATCCAAAAGAGCGTGCAGAAAGGCTCATTGTTGAAGTGATATATCTTATTGTGCCAGTGAGGGCGAGAAACTTGACAACATCATTATCATCAATTTACATTACTTTAATTACATCTTCACTAGTCCATACAGTGGAACCTGGAAAGTCCAGAGCCTCAAAAGTCCAACAATCATTTTCAAAGAAAAATTGTCTCCCAGATCAAACAAAGAGTTCAAATTATTATCAAGCATGATGTAAGAAAAGCTGAGTGACTTCAGCTCAGTAAACATCTACAAATTTGAATGTGTTGCTTTTTCTGCCACTGCGAAAGGGTACTATCAATGGCAATGGGGGAAAAGCGTGATGATAAAAATAAACGATAAATGTAACTTGTAATGTAAATTGCATACACAAACTAGGATTCAAGTGATTGCAAAATGTGGTGTTGTTTTGAGCATGCCAATGCCCTAAGAAAGGTGATTTAGTTGCCAGAATAATAATAAATGATATTAATAATAGTTAAGAATTACATGTAGCCTTTGTCAGTTGAGCAGGTTTACTTCTCTTGACCCTTATATGACAGTTGCATTACCTGTACAGTTAATACATGTTACTATGGTGCACGCCTAACCTTGGTATCAAATACTAAACACTGACTAAACACATCACAGAACGGGAGGTTTTAGACTTTAGAGGTTCCACTGTATTTACATTTGAATCTCCAGGTGTACATATTTGTATAAATGTCTGTATTTTTTCCCTCTGTTGTTGTCTTAGTGTAGCGCTCACACAGGGACACTAAATGAAAGTGAGCTCATAAAAGACAAACACCTTTCTCCTCTCCCAATGTGCTCATAATCTACTTCCTCATCCTTCCAGTGCAGTTGTTAAATTACAAGCATAATTGAAACAATGCACAGGTTTAGTAAAGGGAGGCTCCACATAAATGCTTTACAACTAATAAACAATAGGATGCTGCACATACACCACACTGTAGTCATACCGGAGCTGAGGTATTTATAGACATATTTCTCCCTTATCTTAATGGACGTATGACTACACATCATCATTGCGATGGATGTCCCTGAGCGGCTAGTGGTAAGTGCACTCTAGATCCTCGTATGGTCCTCAGTGAGACAGAGCATCATCACAGAGCCTGCGGTGACAGAAAGGTGTGACCAGGTAGATTCTGCTTCTCCTTCTCCTCTTAAGCACTCCATGTTAAAGCTTTCAAAAGGGCCATGAGGGTGAAATAAATATTTGAGGTTAAGTAAGCAACTGTCTGCTTTTTCATTTTTAATGATGCCAGACTGAAACTGACCACTTTACTGCTCCTTTTTGAAGGAAACAGTGTTCATAAGGCTTGCGTGTTTTTACTGGTATAAGACGACAACAAAAAGACTCTTCTTGGCAGTAAATCATAGCATTTTTCTAAATTGTGCTCTTCAGTAAAAGCGTGTCTCCAATTTGCTCCTGCAGAGGGCATCGTAATGCACGCCAGGAACAGCCGGCTCTGTGCACCCAGTGAAAAAAAAAAAACAACAAAAAAACAGACATGGCACAACTGTCACCACAGTGCGAGTCTCCCACTGCGTAATCACATCATCCTGATCAGGGCCCTTTAGTCATCATGGTCACATGAGGAAGGGGGGAAAAAGAACTGACATAATTTCCTCCATTTCAACACATCTGCCCCACATCTGACAGCCATCCAGACAGATTTAGTGAGGTTTTCTGCTCCTGCTGTGGAGATTGTAAACAGACCGTTCAGCTTGTGCTGTTAACTCAAACCAGATGTAAGGGCCCCGGGCCAAATTTGAGCGTAACCTGGAGCCTTGTGATTAAGATGGACTCGGGACAAACTCAGCCCCCCACCCAGCATGAGCCACAGCACCTGGTCTTAGATCAGCGATGAAGCCCAGATGAGAAAAGGTGTTTGTCGGAGGGGAGCATCAGCAACTGAGCTCAGATTACGTAACAGTGCGAGCTTTGAGAAGACACTTTAACAAGGAAAGTACCTTTTATTTTGACCCCTACTTGCACTTGTGAAGGAAGGCGGACTTAAACACAAATGCAAGCCACAGAATAGTGGAATAATACATGCGGACTAGGTTTTAAAGGCCCCATATTATACTATTTTGTATCATATATACTATTTTAAATTAGTCTAAAAAAATCCTACAATAGTGTATTCAAAAAAAATGTTGCACAAAATCTGAAGGTGATCCTGTAATTGAGAGTTGAAAAGCGTTTTTAGAACACGCCACTTTTTTGTGTCTGTCGCTTTAATGCCAATGAACTGTGTTTGTCCAAGAGCATGTGGTTCTCAGAACTGCCATCATGCCCATTATCTGCTTTTTACACATACACTAAAACTATGCACTTAGAATTTGAACGGGCCGTTCTAATCCACCTTTGTCGCAAACACAGACAGGCGTCAATGTGCATTGTGCAATGAACAACAACTGTGCAAAAGCTTTAAGCTGCAACCTGAGGTGCCCGACGTGAAAGCGCTAAAGTCTGCTCTGAACAGTGCCTGCACTAAAGTACATTTACAACACTGCTTTTTTACAAAGCCATATAGATGGGGCGGGCTCATCTAGCTACGGGCGGATCAGAGGTGGTATCGTATCCACGAGGAAGGAAGTTTTTCCTTCATGACATCATAAAAACACTTTAAAAGTGACCGTTTGAGCATCTCTTCTCCCAAAAGTGGAGCAAACAAGTGAGACAGATGACAATTTGGTGGTCAGAAACAGGCTGTGGGGACTAGAACATCATTAAAAAGTAAATTCTGCATAATGGGGGACTCTTAAAAATAATTTTTATGGTGTAAAGAGACTGCCAATATCAACTTGGTGAATCTGAAAACTATTTAATGTGGCTCACAGCAAAGATAATACATGTAAACGGCGGCTTAAGACCTGTCATTAATGAGATGCATTGCTAGCACTCATTGTCTGATCATTCAGCACGTAAACACGCTATGGATGACAGGTATGCGAGCTGCCTCTCTAATCATACATACAGCTCATCGCCGTGGCATGTCCTCATCTATCTCCTTCTCCTCAGAGGCAGCGCAGCCTCCCAATCAGAATGGATAATACCCTGTGGACCAACTACCACAGTCTCCACAGACAGAGAAACACTGCAGCTAAGAGGAAAAGACAGCCCGGGCCCATTTAGCACCGGCGTGTTGACACTAATGGACACATGGACTACACCCTCATGTTTGAGAATAAGGATATTATGCAGACTTGCAGCAACCCCTTTGCTTTCCTCCCTGAAGCAGAAGACGGCAGGAGAACAATTGGTTTCATGGGTGCTGCGGGGTGTCATTCGGTAAGGTTCCCCCCTTTTCTCCACTTCCACTTTGAGCTGGTGGAGTTTTCGAGGAGAGGGGTATTATCTCAGCCTCTTGCCAGCCCAATGCACTCTTTGGGATAATGTTCTTATTGGACGTGATCCTCCGAGTGTAGAAGTCATGGTGTCTTTACTCAGAATAACAGAGGGGGTGGTAGACTTTGGCCGAGTGGATTTTAAATAGAAGAAATACAAAATATAAGTTCTTGTTACATGCGTTTGAACTCACATAGTTGCAGAAAATTTGCAGTTGAACAACAACAAGTTAGGGAGTTCAGGTCGACTTAAGAAATGCAAGATGCTAGTTAATGTGTTACAAAACGTTGACATTTTGTTTGAGTTAACAGATATTTTGTGGAGAAATGTGTGTTTAAAAGGCCAGACGTTCAAAACTGCTCCCCCCAGACAAACAAACCACTCAGTAGACTGAAGGGAAAACATTTGATCTATTCTCCACATGGAAAAATTGCAAAAAAACATTCTCAGTTTGAACCATAAGCTATGTCAATATTTGGCTCAGACCTTTTGCAGGATGTGCATGAGAAGATGGAGGGAGACACAGTTACATTTGTGCACTATAACACAGGAATGCAAGACCTCCAACAAGGTTGAATAATAACGGCATTTAGCATAATACTAAAAAGAAACACAGACAGGAAGTGTAGCGCATCCAGACGATGGCTGAATAAAGTAGTAGTAAACTTGTTCTGCCGTTGGTAAAAGGTTGTAAAAAGTGTAAGTCACGATGTATAAAATAATGTAGCTCTCTTTGACCACATGGTCATGTATTAACAAGCATATTGCATGACAGCAGCAACAGAACCAATGTTGTAATCGCGGTAAGAAGCAAACTGCTCAGCCAGCATTATTACCACTGATGAGTTCATTGTAAACAACAGTACAGCAAGTGTAACACGCATCAGTTTCACACCAATAGCCGAGTACCACAAACAATATTTTAAAGAACATGCAATATAGATGAAGCCGTTGTATGATGCTTCAAATGCAGCTACTGCCATCTTGTGGAGTTATTTAAAACTACACCGGGGGTTGTCTACAGCCACAGCTGTATGCCAATGCCAATGCTTTTTGACCTGGCACCATTTAGAAACACCAATTATTTGCTTTTTCCGATTGTAGGTGACACTGCACTCAATTGAATATGGACCTTAATTAGAGAATAAAACAAACAAATTAAACAAAGCAGCAGACATAATCAGAGAAAAAAAGGCATTTAAGTCCTAAATAACACTCATGCTCGTGTGTATTGCTATAAATGTGCTCCCTAGGAGAGCTGAGTGTCTGGCAGACGGTGGTGACGTCAGGGGTTCAGAGTTGAGTTGTGCAGCCTGTGTTTTTATTAGGGATCTTCTATTTGGGATTATTGTGCTTCTTGTGACATCATTCAAACCTGTAATAAAAGCCTGCTGTTTTGGCGATCAAGTCTGGTGTCTCTGTGTCTCACCGAGCATTACAGTTGATGTGCCGATCCGATATTGATTATGGATATCGGGCTGAAATCCAAAAAAAAAACAATATCAGATGATATCGTCCTGCATCTCAAATCTCTAATATTGGCACACAGATACAAGCAGTCGATTCCAGACTGATGATTGATATCGGCTCAATACTGGTATTGGCCGATATTCAAAGCAACGACATCAATAATGGATCGGAAGTGAAAAAGTTGTATCGAGACACCCCTAATTACAGTAATATCACTAGCACTTTGTGACCAGTGTAGAATACTACATGGCATTCACAGTGTCTTTGAATTCTTGAAAATGCATAATTTAGGCAAAAACTAAATAAAATTAGCTTCAATATGCATTTTTTTTTAAACTAATAATAGGCGGTATTCAACCACAAAACTGCATGGTTTTTGAAAAATCGTAATGGAGTGAAGCCGTGAAATTCTAACCTCGAAGTGGCGAGAGACGGCTGTATATGTGGTTTTAGTGGGATAGAAAAATGACTTCCTGCCTTGCATTTAGCTGAAGTAATACGATGAGTCAAATATTGTATGGGCAAAGAGGTATGACGTCCAGAATCAAACCACAATGTCAGCATCACCTTCTCTTCATCACTGCACCAGACTTAAGAAAAAATAAATAAGGTTGGGAGTGTTCGGTAGGTGACAACAGAGAAAGTCCATCCCCTCGCCTGTGGCTTGCGATCGGCGGGATCAATTTCAATCTGGAGATGTGATAAAGAGCGTTGACAAGGCGCCCCTGCAGCTGTAAATACACAATGTCATGTCTGAAAATAAGCAGTGAGAAATGATTCCAGCTCAGAAGTGCATTGATTTCATCTCATCCTCTCATCCTGATCATTTGATGTGTAACTCCTGCGGAAAAGGATACAGTCAAAAAGACACAGGGACAGAGGATGACACGATGTTGCCTGCTGTCCAAACAAGCACTTCTAAATGATACAGCGACATTGAACGTGTTGGCTATTAACTAGAAGACATTCTAGTGGGAGCGTGCTGTTTGTCTTACAGAGGTGATTGTGTTATCTGCCAGGCCGGCTGTGCAAGTCTCCGCTGGGCTCCTGCAGGCACAGGATTGTCCCTTACCTCTCCACTACCCCGAGCAGTCCTTCTCCCCTGCACTCTAATTGCCTCCATTACTGTATCTGCAGTAAGATAAAATGCTAATTTCACAGCACATTAATTTCTCTAGGCTGAACAATAAGCAACACAAAGCCCGGGCCGCCTCGTCTCTGCCTGGGCAAGCATGTCTGTGGCGCCTCGCTCTATCCCAGCGGTGGAGGAGTGAGAGCACCATTATGCACAGGTCAATAAATGAAGGAAAAATCCATCGATTCTACATTTGAAAAGAAAACACAGGAGAAAGGCTGAGGCAGGGTGATTTATCAGTCTCAGGCACAGTCTGGCAGTCAGGCCTGGAAAATGCTGAGAGGAAATGTTCCATCCTCATCCGTCTGCCTCGGCCAAGTCATTATACTGTAACATCTGTATGAAAAGATATAGCTTACTTTCATCTGAGACTTGTTTCAAATGGAACTTGTCCAGGTAATACTGGGCTTTAATTAAAAATGATCCGGCGTTGATCGTTTTAATAAAACCACATCGCTGATACACCAAACTTGATCAGAGGTGAATTAGCTCATTTCACACCCATCATTTTCTCCTTCTGGAGTTCATCGATCATGCCTACTTGTCTTGCTCAGAAGCAGCCGTCTGTGCACATCAAGCTAATGTTCTCATATTACATGCATGGCTTGATTCCTCCCTCCAGCATCCCCAACTGTCTGTGGATTAGCAAGTCCACACCCCACTTCACAAATCAAAACGTTTAACATAATACCTCCCATCCTCTAATGGCTACACAACACACTTCATTTAGTCAACCACACTTTTTAATAAGTCATTATCAATTTCTGCTTTATTCTACTCACCACCACCACCACCACCCCACACACACCCTGCCCCACCCTTCGGCATTGCAGAAACACTGAAGGAAGAGCCATGCAAAATTCCGGTTTGTTTATGTACGCATGTGTGCCAGGAGCCTGAGTGAATCCTGACCCAAGGATAGTCTCTCTTCCTGGGAGAGGCACATTTTTACCCCTGGAGTGGGCCTGGCCTCCGCTCTCACTGATAAGCACTTCACATAAAGAGTGCTGCAGAGTGCGCCAGCAGAAGCCAGACGAACTAAAGCACAATTAAAACTTTGCAATTATACATTGCAAAATAAAAGAGGGCATTGAAATGCTAATGTGTTGCATATTGTTGTTTGGTGGTGAACAGTGAGGCTGAGTCAGGGGAGAACTTGAGAACAATCAACACATCTTAAAGAGAGAAGATGTTAAATGCAGAAACTTCACTCTTGTTCATTGTCTAAGAAATATGAGAGGATATGTGTGGAATCTGGACTTTGTTTATGTCTTGTGTCTGACTTTGGCCTATTACTAGTCAAAGAATATGAATGGTTAAGCATATTTTTGCCTAAATTAATTATTTCCAAGAAAAAAAAGGGCTAAATTAACTAAAATTCAAATATAAGGCATTCACAAGACCCATTCAAAGATGTGATATGTAGTATTCTACACTGGTCACTAGGTGTCAGTATTGTTACTACAATGTTCGGTGAGGCACACAAGGACCACACTTGAACAACAGGCTTTTATGGCAGGTTTGAATTATCTCATAACATGCACAACTACACTGTGTGTACAATTATAAATCAAGTCAGTATATTCACCATATTCTCAAGTTTTGCATATTTTCCAACCCCAAGCTGAATAAACTTGAATGCCTATTGGGTATAAGCATACCAGGTGATGTGCATGTGTGTACTGAGGGAGGGTGTGGCCTTAGGAGATCAACACCCTTTATTAGGTGTGCACAATTATTAGGCAGCTTCTTTTCCTCTGGCAAAATGGACCAGAAAAAAGATTTAACAGACTCTGAAAAGTCAAGAACTGCAAAACATCTTTCACAGGCATGCAGCGCCCTTGAAATTGTTGAAATTGCCAAGAGATTAGGACGTGATCCACAGAACCATTACATGTTTTGTTGCAAGTGCATGAAACCCGACCACCACCGAACAAGACACACAAGTTGAAAGGCTATGACTTGGCCAAGAAATATCTGAAGACAGATTTTTCAAATGTTTTATGGACAATGGGCAGAGAGCTCCACTCCAACTCAGATGCCAGCAAGGTGGAGGTGGGGTACTGGTAAGGGCTGGAATTATTACAAGATGAGCTTGTTGAGCCTTTTGAGGTTCAAGATGGACTCAAACTCAACTCCCAAACCTACTGCCACTTTTTTCACACCGTGGTACAGGAAAAAGTGGGCATCTTTCAAGAAGACCATGCAGGACAATGCTCCTTATCACGCATCCATGTACTCCACTGAGTGGTTAGCTAGTAAAGGTCTTAAAAAGGTCTTAAAAACTAATGACATGACCTCCTTGCTCACCTGACCTAAACCCTATTGAGTACTTGTGGGCCCTTCTTAACCGTAAGAGTTACAGTAAAGCAAAAATATCATCATTTATAATCAGGTATCGCATTTTGCGGAAATTCACTTATCACAGTCAGGCCTGTAACCAATTAACCACGATAAACGAGGGATTACTGAATACTGATTACAGGTAGCTGTGTGAATTTGTCCACTTCCCTTGCAGATAAAACTGACGAGGCATTTTGCAGTGTCTTGATAAATCTAGAGACTATTCAACACAGAGGACACATCAACTAAGTGAAACTATTTGAAACATGAACTCATGAATGCTCCGTGAGGTGCGTTGTGGTTCAGATCACAGAAACACAAGTGGAGGTTTGCGTGTCTTTACAATAACAGAAATCCCTCAAACGTCTCAGGTAAACCTGCACCGTGTTACATGTCTAAACCTTCCGGCTCCACAATTTCTAAATGTTTACCATTCACACAAATGGAATGAGAGCTTGATGGCCACGAAAACACTGTCGGCCATTGACAGGCTGACCGAGTTACATCACACACTCTTGAGTGGTACGAACCCCCTTCTTGTGTGTGAGGCCTGTTCTGGCAAGTGTGCATGTTTCCTCCCGTTTCTATTCAAATACTGAGAGTGCTGAGGAAGTGTTGACAGACTGAGCACGCCCGCACTAACCGACTGACTAGCTGGCTGGTGGGTGGGATAGCGGGGTGGCTGTATAGGGACTGGGTGGAGTGGAGGGAAAACGAAGGAGGATAAGAGGCTGGGGCCTGGAAAGTGAACAGACAAACTCTGTTTGTGCTGCATGTTGGTATGCAGCAGCAGACAAATGCTAGAATTAAAAAAAAAAAAGACACAAGGCGCCTTAAAGGGATAGCAAGAGGGGTGCGAAGAGAAGGCAGGTGGGACGCCATGATGCCTGGCCCCCTCTTTAATTGGACCACTTGGAGGCGATTACATAATGCACTCACAATGTGCTGGAATGGACCGGTCCCATTGGATTGCAAGCAGTGAGAAAGAGCCACAGAGAATGAGTAGTGGCAAGAAGCATTTGAGATTAAGTCCCTTTCATCTTCAACCAGACTCATATTTCCGAAAGTTAAGCACGAGATGAAGACTGTGTGATTACTCTCTCTCTCTCTCTCTCTCTCTCTCTCTCTCTCACTTTCATTCTGTCTTTCACACTTGCCTTGAGAGGAGGACTCGCAAAAACTGCATTCAAACTCTTGTGGAAGACTCTGGCTCCCAATCCCCAGTGTTAAATACAGACATTTTCTAAGAATCACAGTTCGAAAATGAGACACTTATCTCCTCACACATTTCACAAGAGAACCAGAGTCAATGGGCTGGGATACTTAAAGAGTAGAACACCTCAAATATTTCACTACAGATATGAAAATAAAGCACATACGAGCATCGCAAGTGATGTCGGTCTACTCGGAAACTCTTTTCATTCATTAAATCAAATCGAAACGATGGGGGAGGTTGGGAGTGCTGTGAGAGAAACACATGAGCATGCTCATAAGAAACGGGAATGTAATCATCAGGTTGGTACAGGGTGCTATGCATCGAAGTACAGTGTGTGTTTTATATTCACATATGCTCGCATTTAACCACCTGGTGCCTGTGGCTGGAGGCAACCTCCTGATGTAGTTTTTAATAACGAGCAAAAAATATTTGCGTCAAAGTGAAAGTTATGCTTGAAATGTATCTTGTCACAAAAATCTGCCTTTCTCCCTTTTCTAGTCGGCAGCTGATATTTTCTTGGAACTGCTGATTCACTGCTGATTACTAAAGAACGGAACAAGGTAGAAACACTTTTTTTCTGATGAAAGACTGGAGTTTAATCTTTCTTTTGGTAGGTTCCATGTTTATATCTAGCTATCGGACACAATATTCTGTGTGCCTTGAAAGATCAGTCCAATTTGTGTATAATGGCAAGTACTGAAGGGGTTGTCTTTTGAAAAATGACTGGGATTGAATGGGTTAAAGAGGCTAGCGTTCGGCAAATACATTTTCAGACATGTATGGTATCTTTTAGCTTGATTTGAATTTTGAGTTCATTTAGAGCTGTTATTGCATACAATTGTGCCCTGTCATTTATCTTTCTGTTCATAAAATAGAGGAAACATGGGCATATTTCACACCTGGTGGCATATGGTGAATAATCATGATTCATTAGTTTGCAAACTGTGATTAATTTTATTAAAATGTTTAATTATTTGCTAGCTCTAATAATTAGTAAAATATGAAGAATAATATATTTTATTATTATGTAGGATTCCATTGATATTGCACATTTAAACAACATTTAAAAAATATAAATTTTGTCTATTTTTGTTTTTGACTTTGTTTTTATTTATTTTTTATTGTTAATAAGATGGGTCATCTTACATTCATGGTCATCTTATATTCATGCTATTACAATAGTATTATAGTCATACTAAAAACTGTACAAAAGCAGAAGTAAATGTGTGAAGAAACTTCACCTAGTGTAATACATTGAAAATATCATAGACTAGAATAGTTATAGAACAGTAATATTTTAGCGTAAAGCGCAATAAGCAGAATTCTGTGCAAAAGTTGACCTCAGCAACATTGGCCATCTTTGGGCAGACGTCCTGAAACATCGGTATGCATAAACGCCAATTGATTTGACCAAACTGCGGCACTGGTGCTGATGCTGATGCTGAATGTGTGTGTAAATACACAGCATGGCTACAGGAAACTAAGATCTGACAGTGGAAAACGACAAATGTAAATGCAACGACTTCAGACGGTAAATTTTTCTTGCGGAGTGCCTCTGTTGGTATAAATAGATAGCCAATTTGTAAAATCGTCCGCCTGAACACAAGCATCTTGGGCCACTCTAATTGGTCAATTTCCCGCCTGTATTGAGTGCCGAGATTGATTTATTGCCTTTTTTAAAAGGCCGCAGGGACCCACAGAACAGCTGTGCCAGCCGCTCGTGCCGGAGTTGTTATGAAAACAAGAGAGGCTGGGAGCCGAGCATCGGACGGCAGTCGTGGCAACAAACGGCGAGTAGAATGGGAGCAGGAGCAGCATGGAAGACAGCTGGCACAAGACGGCGTCTGCTCTCTGCTGCCACTGGAGATGCAGGATTTATCTCCTCAAACAGAGCTGAGTGAAGAGGCTTTGCCCTTTTCCAGCTCTGCCTTTCTCCCAACCAGGAATTTGCTTGATTTCCACAATGCCTTAGTCATAACAAGGCCAGTGTGACTGGAGGCAGAGAATGACACCATCTCTTTCCGTCCACTTGACACGGAGACAGCTCAGGGAAAACTGACTGTCGTGTCCCTGGGTACTTGACTGATAGCTCCCCAACCTGAGCATATGTATCTGCTGATTTACTTCACTGCCTTGATTCCAGCTGAAACAACTCCATCACACAAGATCTGCCAGACGTTAGTATTGTAGTAGTAGTTCACATAGCTGACTTTCATGCAGCTGGAAAGGCAGCGATCCCCATTAAATGTGCCATTCACAATTTCTCTCAGATTGGCGACCAGTCTAGGGTGTAGTCTGCTGGTCTGGGATCCATCCCTTACTTAAAACCTGAGCGGGTGTAGCAATATAGACAATGGATGGATGGATGACGGATGAATCATCTAGGAATAGTGTTTTTAACAAATAATCATTGATTTTACTCAATGAATATGTGACAAGTCTCCAAAGTGAGACAGCAGCTGCTGGGCTCAGACTGCTGTGTATTACTGTGGTTGTGTGGGAGTTTCGACATTCTTTGACATGCATTTCTTGTTAAAGTGATGACTTTATTCTCACTACATTCAGACATTTTCTCTGATAGGAATATGACTTTATTCAGGGGAAATTATGACTTAATTCTCATTACGACTTTATGCCTGTAATATTACACCCTAATACTTCTTTGTACATATTAGACCAACAGTATCCAAAGTGCGGCTTCTGGGCCATTTTTTTATTTTTTTATTTTTTTTTTTTATCTTCCCGCGGCACATTCTAAACATATAATTTAACACAAAAAATTAAAAACTGCAACAGCCGTTATGGAAAAATAAGCGGTATTTTTACTAGATATAAGATATAAGTCAAAACGTTACAAAAAATGTTTTAATCTATTCTAAGTTGTAATCTATCTACATGTGCAGGTTTACAAAAAAATCAGCGTGACCCTTGAATCCTTTCATTTTTCAGTATGTGACCATCAGTGGAAACAATCTGGACAACGCTGTATTAGGCTGAGACGGTATTCACATTTCTCAGGTTTGGTTAAAATCAAATTCAAATTTGATTCCTTTGTGACAGAGACCGTTTGAATACGTGTTTTCGTTACGCTTGCACGTAAACTTTTGTCTCAAGTGTGACTACTACAGTATATGGAGCAAAGATATAGACAACGACCGCAGGGTGAAATCACAACTACAAATGTATAATTACCTATATTACGATTGGGCACGGACATCAGAACAGCAGTCTCCTGGTGGCTCGTCTCTATCTGTGAATTCCTGTCGCGTCACGTGCATAGTTAGTCCTCAGAAAATGTTGTCACACAACACAATGAAGATCGCGGTTACTTCAAATTCAAATAATAACGCGTAAATAATGCACACGTGTGTGTGTGTGTGTGCATGCATCAAAATTTCCCTACAATGCGCTGTACGCTACACTCCACGCTCTCACACTTCCTCTCCTGGACCCTGGCGAGCTCTTATGAAATGCACTTCTGCTACCTAGTGGCTGTTTTTTATGGCATTAAAATTGCTCTGAAGCTAAATTTATGGGGGGGAGGGGAGGGGGAGGGGCACATCATCACCTCCGTCAGCCTCTTATGTAAAAAAAACATAATAGACGAGTAAATACACTGTTGGGATCGGGCGTTTCAATCAACACTTTTACCGCGTAATTATGAGCCATGAAGGGTTGCATTCAAAGACACCTCATAACTTAAGTTGAATTCACATTGATCCATTTCACAATTATTTTACAGTGTAGGTGTATTTTCTGAGATTTCCAAGCATACTGTACAAATTGTACTTACGCACTAATAGTTATGTTAGTGAGAAGTAAGACTACCCGCTGACTGTTTTTCCATCTTTCTGTTTATTTAGACCAAACATACACACATAATAAAGATGTTGTAGTGATTTTCGAAGTGTCAGTAAATGTACCTCGCTGTCGTCTAGTGACAATGAGGAAGGGTCGTTCCTAGGACGAGCTGAACCTCATGGAGAGTTACAAAAGAGTGTCACTCTGTGTGACTCCGTGAGGACGCTATACTGTGCCTCCTTCTGTCGTCATAACAGAGAGATGTGGTTTAACATGATGCGCATGCGTTAATCCGCCACTAAAAAGTTTTACGTAATTAATGAAATAAATTAGTTACTGCCGTCAACGTGCTATTTTTGATAACTCTGCTAATTATGTTTGTAAGCTGGTCGACAGTTATTCGTTGAGTCAGCTTCATTGATCGCCATTATCCTAACATTTCTAGGGACTGATTACTGCAGGAAAAAAATACCATACATTCGTGACAGTAATTTAATGATGTTTATTAACATGGCTGTAGTTTGCAGCGGTGTATCATACAAATATAGTTTGGTTTCCTTATTGAGCGACATGACTTTGGCTGCATGGCAAAAATATTACTGTTGTAAAGGATGGAGTAAATGTATCGGATCCCATGAGGTGCAAGTGTCAGTAGGTGTAGGCTCTTATTCAATTATAGATAATACATCTAATTCTATGTTCACAGCCTTTTCACGGTAGCAATCACCATTATGACCATTATCTGTACATTACCTGAGACCAGAGACATACAGTCACATTAACACCTTGCCCAGGAACTCAACAGAATGCTACAGGTGTACGACCAATCGTTAATAACATCACATCAGTGTACTAGCTTGTCTTCATTTATGGGCCTTTTCATAAAGTCGTCTGAACATCACCTCGTTCCTTTTGTTGTTTGATTATCAAGCTCCAGGTAAGAATCCAACAACAGATTGATTGCATCTGCACGGCTGCACACTCCATATGCTCATAAGAGGCAGCGGCGCGTTTGCATTCATCCCCATAACTAACTGGCTGATGCAATACTTGAGCTAAATCAGGCAGCAAAATCCAGAAAGGAGCCACAATGGTGGTTCTGTCGAGCTGCTGGCTAAACGAGGTAAGGCCTAATTAGTGTGACTCTATAACAAAGTCCACTGAAGAATGCCATGAGCACAATCAGCAGTCCCTTATGTTATGCTAAGTAGAACTCCTGAGCATCATTACCATTCACAGTCTACTTGCCTGCAGACTCATTTATGCTTACATGTCACTTTATGGCTGTATGGTCTAATCAGCTTTTTAATGCACACATACATGCACACGTATACATGCACAGCCACACATTGAAGCCTTTAAAGGTTACTGTTCTTATCCCCAGCACTTAATCTACATAACCCGGTACAGGGTTATCTAGATTAAAATAAACAGGATATGAAAATATACTGGCCTTTGCTGTTTTTCCTCTCCAAAACAGGATGGCCCGTGGCTTCAAAAGGGGGAAGAACTCCTCTGCATGTGCTATGACTAAACCCCCTCAGCTTGGCACAACTCATCAGACATGCATTCATCTCTCATTTTGCCGGTGACTCCACCACTAGGTTCAAGGCTTACATTTATATGTTTTAAAAGTGGAGGAAAAAGAAAAAAAAAACAATTTTGCTGCATTTTCAGCACCTTGTAGCAGGGAACTATTTCATATAACACTACATGGTTCAAACACTTTCATTTTGATGCGATCAATTACCCTCTTTATTCCTCAATTCAGAGCCCTTAAATATTAATATGATTCCATAATGAGGCTGAGTGGTCGGAATCACTCACTGTCCCTCAAGGCAGCTTTTGCAGTGGACGAGTGTTCAGACCTTTCTTGATGAATAAAACCCTGCTATTACGCTACATTTCAACAAATGTGATTTTCTGGAGCATAATTTGTAGCATTTTAGACTTTGCTTACTCTGTCATCATAGCAACTAAAAAAACTATTCCTTTTGCTGTTAAACAGAACTGAAGATAGCCCAGCAGGCAGTGACATGTGGTCAGGGGAGGCAGTCATAATGAGAAAACCCCCAAAACAAACACCATAAAAGAAATATTACTATCTATTAGGGCTGTCAAGATGCACACTTTAATAAGAAGTTAACAGAAATTCCCTATAACGCCACTATTTTTTTTTTGACGTGCGATTAACGTGCACATGTCCTATTTGATGGCTAATCTCACCCAGTTTCACCTCTTGTTCTTCTGTTTGCACATACTCCAGCAGCCAGTGTGCAGCCAGTCCACCTTAAAAGAACTACTTTTGTTTTTACTTTGGCTTTGTGAGTGGATGTTGCACTACCTGTTCGTTTTGCCACAATAAGGGTCACAAGTAGCATTTAGCTCTCTTAACTCCGATGAACCAATAGCTTTACACTAACCTGCAAAACTGCGGCATGTACTACGTAACGTAGTGTTAATTAAATTATTGGCTGCGTTAGTAAATACTGTACATACCAACAAGATCTTATCGCTGGCTGGACAGTGTTCGTCACTGTGTTGCTTGTTGTCATCTGTCACTCACTGAGTTGTACTGCAAAATGGTACAGAATAGATTATGTCTTTATTTCGTTTACAGTTCCCAAGTTTCCCTGAAGAAAACTGGCTTTGCCTCACTGTGCTTGCAGATGCATTCACACCTGCCTTCTACCTTTCCTGAGCAAGGGCTGCATTGGTGGTGCCCCAATCCCGCACCTAAATCAACTTTCAGTAAGAGTCCCGACACTTGCTGAACGTTCTTGGGTGTTCTCAACAACTGAACCTCTCTCGACATTCTTTGTAATGCCATAAATGGTTGATTGAGGTGCAATCTTTTTGTGCAAAGCAGTGATGACTGCATGTGTGTCCCTGCAGGTAACCATGGTTAACAGAAGAAGAACAACAATACCAAGCACCACCAATATTTTTCCTTGTCAACACCCTCACCTACGTTAACTAGCGAAACACTAACATGATGCCAGCTGGTCCTTTGTGGCAAGGCTGAAATGCAGCGGAAATGTTTTTTTTTTTTTCTTCGGATTGTTCATTTAAAAAAGAGGGACTTTGCAATTAATTGGCATTCATCTTATTACTCTTCATAGCATTAGGGAGTATATACAAATTGCCATCACAAAAACTAAGGCAATAGACTTTGTGAAAATTACTATTTGTGTAATTCTCAAAACTTCTGGTCATGATTGTATATGTCCAAGCTCAGCAGAAGATGGCCAGACTTTTACAACAAAGTATCAGAGATTTCCGTGACGAAGAACAGGGTGTATGTAATTCATATACAAATAAAAGGTAAGGCCGCACATGTATTTCAGTTTGTAAAAAAATAATAAATGGGACTAAGAAGTGTTGGAAAACAAAATCTCACCGCTCGTCACTGGTAGAAGGTTTGAAAAGCATGTTTGTTTTTCTTTATTTTTCTCAAGCTGCTGTGCCCCATAAATCTTCTGGAGCCTCCCAGGGGAGGTTCGCTTTACATTTAAAAAAATGTACGAAGCAATTGCCCACTATTATTTCCTGGTGGACTTTGTGCACGAATAAGGGGTCATGGAAAACGTGTCCATAGCTGAACCACTGATGAGACAAGAACATACATCTCCTCAGTGTAGTGCACAGAATGAAAAATGAGATGGTTAAGCCCAGTGAAATTGTTACATTTCAAAAAGGCAATTTTCTTAAATTGCCGAACAAGTTACTAAAATCACACAGCCAATTAGGATCTGATTTCGGAGAGTGGAATTAAAAAGAAGTGTCTGTCCTATCAGCTCAGTCTGGGCGTAGTGGCAACTCATCTTTGCAATTTTTTTGTATCATGCAACTCACAAAATCTAATTAGCTCCCTTCAAATGGAAGCACAGTCATTTTGAAATGTGACAAAAATGGCACAAGATAACTTGGGCAGCTGTTGCTGTCGCATTTATCGACATATCCTCCCTTTCATGTGCCATGTAAAAACGACTAGCCATACTACTGCATCATCACTATTTGGCCAGTCGGCTAATACACTGTGAAATGAGCAATATATTCACCGTCACACAGCTAAGTAAATCAGGCTTTGAATAGAGCAAGTGTGTGTTATTTCTGTAATGCAGCTGCTTTGTACTACAGCACATGGTAAAAAAGGCTTAGGATACGCCACTTAATCAATTAATTAATCAATAGTTTAGTGTAACCCTCCATCTTATTAATACATTTTGGATAATTTTATACTTCCAACTTTATGGGAACAGTTTGGGGATGGTCCTTTTCTATGTTCCAGTGCACAAAGCAAGGTGCATACAGGCATGACTGGATGGGCTTGGTGTGGGAGAACTTGAAAAACACGGCCTCAACCCAATCAAACACCTTTGGAATGAACTAGAACTTGGTTAGCATCGTTGCTTCCAGAGGGTACGACTCTAACTGAAACGGACGCTACAACCAATTCAATTTTCCCCAGAAGAAATCAGGTAAATCCAATGAATCCATTCCAGAAAGCCAAAAATGTTAAGACAAAACACATTTTTATACTTTTACAATTATAATTTTACATGCAGAAATCAATCCGAAATGCATATAAATACATATACCGTAATTTCTGGACTGTCGAACACACGGGTATTTAAGCCACACCCACTAAATTTAAAGACAAAAACAGATCCGTACATAGATAAGCCACACCGGTCTACAAGTCGCATGTTTCCATGTCGTGACATGGGATATTTAGTACACAGAAAGATGTTACATACAAAGATTAAACATAAACAGTGGCCCACCAAAATAGTCACGCTGTTGTTGCATCCTTCATCCTTCTCTTAAAAAGACCAGATGTGAGCTAGACATGGAACATGGAACCTGGCCCTGAAAGGTGCACTGTGGTCGGACACACTCTCCAAGTAGCCGAAGTGCCTACTTACAGTGGTTGGCTTCTCTTTATATGTGTTGGGGAATTAAGGCCTTGTCTGTATAGTAACGAACGCTTTCATTACAGCGATAGTTTGACTCTGGAATGGATTATTGTATTTTCTGGACTATAAGCTCCAGTGTAAAAGCCTCATCAGTCAAAAAACACCTCATGGAGAGGAAAAGAACATATATAAGTCACATTTATTTAGAAATGTATTTCACAAATTTCAAGACCAAGAACATACATTTAATCCAGAAAAGCAAGTTATTAAACAACACATTAACACGTACCAGCAGGCGGAATAGGTGTCCAGTATGTTAACATAACACATTAATAGTTATTCAGCTACACAATAGCATAAAGAACATACCTGGGAGGCTGAATAGGCTAAATGAACATAACAAGCCAGCGAGTCCAACAAGCAAATTACCGGTAAGCAAGTTCACCAAGCTCCTGTTCTCATTCCACAACACTGACTCCATTGAATCCTTCCTTCTCGGTATCGCTATTCTAGTGCGCTCTCCCGCGGCTGTTGGTGGTAATGCTCATTCCTTGGCTCACGACCATCAGAATGAATTAATATTTATAATATGTTAAATGATACTGTATATATACGTATGTATACATATGTATGTATGTATGTATGTTTGTATGTATGTGCTTTAACAGCACATCCATGCACATACTGTTTGACCCTTGGCCCACACCGTAGTTTGAGGAAGTAGTGGTGACTCTGGAGCCACAAACGGGAACAAATATTGAGCAGAAATGGACAGAAAAAACTGTATTTTGATTGGTCACTTTAGCTTCAAAGCCCTGGCAGATGGCTCTCACAAGTCCAAAGTTATTTGTATCTACTGTCACTGTGATTGGAATTGTCACGGGGTACGTCGATTTGCCAGAGAGTTAGCAGTGCTAGCATTAGCAAGCATTAGCAGCGCACTACTGGTAATCAACACATCAGTAAAACCTAACTACATTATAGGGATGTAATTTATCTTATTAATTATATATTGTGTAGAACTATGGCAGGAACAACATAAAATTGAAAGCATGAAATGAATACAGACCCACCATCCACCAGTACGAGCCTGGACTTTTTCAAAATTGATATCACTTTACATAAAATGTGATGAAGTTATCGTAGTGGCAAATCAAATCGTTTACCACAAAGACATGTACATCCCTACTGATAATAGATTCAAATAATTTCTATCTGCAATTAAGCGTGATTAATTATGAGTTAACTAGGAATAAAATGTGATTAATTGTGACTAACTATTTTAATCGATTGACAGCTGTAGTATATATTTAAGTCTCACCTGACTAGAAGTCGCGGTACCAAACTATCTACGAAAGAAAGTTGGACTTGTAGTCGGAAAATACTGTATGGTAATTTATTAATTAATCATTGATCTCAATGGAGGAAAAAAAAATCTGAAATACACTTGTAATGTGAGTTGTTGCACACTTATTTATACATACGCAATGTTGGTCGAGGTGATTCTGCCCGACACACACACGGACAAACACGAGAGTACAGAGGAGGCAACCAGTGAAGCATGAAACATCTTCATCCTCCATCGCTGTTCCCATGGAAACAAGTGAAATCATATTCCTTTTACAACTTTGTTCTCTCCTCAAAAATGTTACCATCTGCTAAAAACATATATTCACACAGAGAAAAAGTTATCTGATGAATATTTTAAGGGGCTTTGCGAGCGGCTGCAGGCATTATGGTCCCTGGCCAACGTCTTCCTTTGAGACAGCAAACAGCCACATCCTCCAAAAAGTGTGGATGATTCAGTGAGAGACGTTCCGTGGTGCTACATAGTTTTGGCGGCTCACAAACGCAACACCCACACCCCCCCCCAAAGTCAATGCTGCAGCACATCTTCGTACCGCAAACACACCGTCGGCTTCATCACGCCTTGAGACTGCGATCTTTCTCCCCACAGACGGCCTGAGGTTTTGTTGCGAGAGATTGTTTGTGGTCACCGCCTTTAATATAAAAATCAGAAAATGAATTTTTTACAATAAGTGTACTCATTACATATTTTGTTTGTTTGGTTTGTTTGTGTGTTTTTGTGAGGGCCTCTTGGTGGGTTTATGTCCTTTTTTGTGTGTGTGTTTTTTTTTTGTTTTTTTGTATTTCATTCTTCCCCCCTCAGTGTTTATCAAAATACTGTATATCAACTTAAAAGGTGCTGGAAAAACAACAACAAAAATATGCTCTTGTGTTTTTCCTGGGTGTTTTTGTAATATTTACAACTTTTTCGACATTAAAGTGTGATGAAATAGCCGGTGTACACCTAAATCCACTATTTACACAGCACATTGTTTAATTAGTTGTTTGGTTTTAGTTTATTTTGAACATGCATACAAGGTTACATTGGAGTACATTCCATGTGTGTAGTTACGAAATTCAACATGTTTGAAAATGAGTCGGACAAAGCAGAGGTTACTTCATCCTACGCCTTTCCCATATCACAGTAATCATTAATAAATGTCTTCACTTCCTGTGTTCAATATCACTAAAAAGCTAGGGATGTCTGGCCACCGAGCAAAACCCCTGGGCAAACCCAAAACACACCTCAGCGCCGATCACACCCAACCCGAATGGCGAATCCTGATGACTTATCTCCAAGTGAACCAGAGCTTTTCTTCCAGTCACTCATACACAGCAGCGATCTGGAGAGATGCACCTGAGACTGAAGAAACCCATGGAAAAAATTGGCTTAAAGGTTGGGCAAGTTAGCAACAACAGAGGATGAGTTATGATGCTATATATATGATGATATATATATAATTTTATTTTATTTTATTTTTTTTGCAAACTAACAGTCACTAATATTGAAAACACAACTTAAAAAAATATTATTACTATTCCCATAAAGGGTAAATCTAAACTCTGAAATCCAGAATGGAGTTGTTTCAAATGCATGAGGGCTATGAAGGCTGTGGCTGCTACAGATGACAATGTGGTAGCAGCAGAGAACTCCGCTCACTCCCAGTCTGGACCAGCGCCAGCAACTCTCACATTGAAAGCCTATTGTGCAGTTCACTACCAGTGCAATACATCACAGGTGGACAGGACAGTGGCAAGGAATAAAAAGCGACAAGTGAACGGGCGTACTCTGTACACCAGCATCCAATCCATAAATGTCGGTTTTAATAGCCAAGCTGGCCATTTAATATTTCATCCACAATGAGTCCAATTTGGAAGTGGAAATGAGCTGTTGGAAAGATGCCCATTTTTATCAGCATGTCACAAGACTACGCCACCACGTTATTTATTCCCCCCACTTACCTCCTTCACCCGCCTGAATTAATAGCTCTCAAAAAAAGGTAATTATCCGCTTTAATCTGGATTAGAATGCATGTTCTCCTGACCAGCAGCAACAGTTTGGGAAGCATATGCTGTGAGGTCTGCGGTGTTCTGCTGACCTCGTGTCCGACATCTCTCTGGAGGATCGACACTCCACACAGCAGCTGGGCCAAGACCAGACTGTTGAGGAGAGTCCGACTGCAACAGCTTCATCCTCCAGCCAACACATCTGTTTGATCCTGTGGTTATACCTGAATTCCTCTCATTTTTATCCAGCCACTTTATGATAGTCTGGCAGCCATTTTCAACACCACTGACCAGGCCTGAGAAGCAGCACTGCGGTCCAGAGAACAAGTTTGCTTGCTTGGTCTCACTGTGAAATGAGACGTTTACATTGCCAACCTCAGACGTATAATAAGCACTTGCATGAATTTATAGGATATGTTTATTTGTATTTGTTGGCTTTCTCCATACAAAAACCATAACATCACATATTGGCACACACCGCTGTTCTCGTACTCATTTAGTCAAAAGACATACCACAAATGACATTGCAGAACTTAACTGTTGTCATGCATGATCCCAGCCGGCAAAGGATTAACTCCACATCTGATTTTGACTTTTTCTTTGTGAACCTTATTCCCAAAGAAGGGCCAGCTTCAACACTGTTTCATAAGAGACAAATAATAGTAAGCAGGCTAGGGCTGCAGCGCTCAAATATTTGAGTTATCGGGTATTCTACTGAAAAGTCCTTCGATTAATCAAGTAATCGGATAAAACATGTTGCTTGGTTAAAGAGCCATTTTTAAATACTATTTTTTAGACCGTCAACAGTTTTATTTCTTAAATTCACAGCGTGTACAGTACAGGAACAAACTGTATTTATCCACCTAAGTAGGCGCATGTTTTTTTTTAGTTTTTGCAGTGTTGACACTAAAATTAAGACACCTCTTAACAAATTTGGATATTTTATCAATCAACCAAGAAAGTATGCCACACACTTCTTAGTTCTATTATACAGTATTGTCTGCTATAAATGACCAGCTACTGATTAGTGCTGTCTTTTTGCAGATTAAATAAATCCTGTGTGAAGTCACATTAACTTTAAGGGCGCGTAATGAACTAGCCACACGTTCGACAGTAGTCATAGTTAAGGGAAAGCTAGCCCTCCACACAGCTCACGTTACGGGTTTCCGGGTTTCCTCCCACATTCCAAAAACATGCAACCTTAGATTAATTGGCGTCTCTAAATTGTCCGTAGGTATGAATGTGAGAGTGACCGGTTGTTTGTCTATATGTGCCCTGTACACCGCCTCTCGCCGGAAGTCAGCTGGGATAGGCTCCAGCTTATCCGCAACCCTAGTGAGATTAAGTGGCATAGAAGATGGATGGATGAATTAAAGAAATGCCTCTCTCTCCAAAGACAGTCAAGAACAGGACTAATAGAATGGCAACAAACATCACCAGTAGGCAAAATGATGGTGTTACGTAATTCAGCACAAGCAGATTCAATTGCCTGTGATGAGACAAGTGACATAAACGATATTGAGCAGACAACACCGATATATAAATATGTGAACTCTGGTGGGCTTTTTTATGTTAAAGTTGGCTGTTTTGTTTTAATTTTACAAAAATACGGCAACCCAAAAAAGGCCTACATAGTTCAGCGTTTATTTTTTTCCCCAAGTAGGCCTACAAATGCACTCTGCACTTCTGTTAGTGGAAATCTGTTGTTGGAACAGGTACAATTTTTAAGATTCAAACATTCAAACAGTTTATAAGATGTGTAATGTTTTAAGGCTCCAAACTATTTTTCTTCACGGGAAGAGGAGAGAAAACGGCTTTTCATAGTAAAGGTTGCCAACCCCCGCCCTAGGCGGACCAAGTCAATATCAACCAAACACAAACAGTTGTTTTGTCTGCAACATACCAGAAAAGAAGCAAAAACCTCAATGTTTTCCCAAGTCAAAGCTGATGTGTGAATATCTTGTTTTGCCAAAAACCCAAATATAATAGGTCTGCTTTCATGGATGACTACGGAAAATACAAAATATTCACATTTGAGAGGCTGAAATCAGGGAGATGGTTACATTTAAAAAAAAAAAAAAAACAAGATTAATCTAATACCATTATAGCTGTTGATTAATTGGACAACTGATTGATGCGATTAATTGTTGGAACTGTATGTACTGTATGATATGTCTATAATACATCAGTTCTGGACACATGACAGTGCATTGCTCCCTGTGTAAAATCACACACAGTTCTCTTAAGAACAGGCAGCAGAGGGTCCTGTTCTAAAAAATACTTAAAAAAAAAACCTTCAACTGCTTTGGGCGCTCTTTGGTGTGCAGCCCTCTCAATCTTGCATCCCTCCATTAGTGCATGTCCATAGGATCCCCCCTTGTGCATGCATGTATTTCCAGACTGTGTGTTCCTGTTAATAGAGTTAAGAGGGGAAAAAGGGAAGAAAAAAAAAAAACCTCAAGGCACTAATAAAGTGTTTTTTTAACATGTGGCTTGGTATTCATCTTGTCCAAGAAAGTAACACTGACACCTGCTGGGAGATGAGCGCTTACATTTAGCACTACAAACCACCTGTGTCTGTGCAGACCCACTTTACAGCGCTATATGATGAGCCTAATTCACTTTCTCTTAAAAGTGTCGCCACCACAAATTCTTAAGCCACACACACATACTGTAGTGGGATGAAGTGGGGGGGTGGGAATGGGGGACTGCTTTAGGATTTGAGCTTAAATACAATTGCTATATTCCTCCCTCCCTTGTTGACGGCATCCTCAGGCTTAAAGACAACTTAAAGTAAATCTTAGCCCCTTCTCCCAACACCCCCTTCACTTTCACTGCAGCTCTGGAGTGTGGGGGATGCAAAGACAGAAGGGGGAGGAATAAATCATTTGGCACCGGAGGGCCCCATGAGGCGACCAAGTTTGCCTGCAAAATAATCACAAACACAAGTGAAAATGTTCCATTTTGAACAGCATGCTTCCTAATGTAAAAGTGGCAGGTGGCATATTTCAAGTGGGCTTTGATTGATCCCCGACTGTTTGTAAAATTGTCTGTCGTCATAGAATTCAGGTCAGAGTGATAAGCACTCGGGGCACTCCCTGTGAGAGAGAGAGGCTCACTTACTCCTGTTTAAGCGGCTGCAAGCTACACGGTACCACCGCGGCAGTGGCCGGTTGGCACTACCAAATGAAGGAGGGAGAAAAAGAAGTTTTCAAAGCAGCTACAAGTCATAAACTAGAACGGCACACAGTACAGCACAGCAGACTTACAGTATGCCAAGGTGAAATTTTCTTGTTTTCAAAAATATATATATTTTTTCTACCAGTGATTATTTCACTGGTAGATTGCAATTAATGATCCCCGTTATCTTAAAATTAGCATCATAACTCTGTTGTTTGTTAACTTGCCCAACCTTTGAAACATTTCTCCAGCATGTTTGTGCCAAAGCTGCATCTCTCCAGGTCACTGGTATATGTGAGTGACACAAAGAAAAGCAGTGGCTTGGGGAGAAGCCATTTTTGAGAAAAACAATATACTGTTTATATCCTTGAATTTATGTTGCTATACAGAAGTATTCACTGGGCAAAATACCTAATATTGCAACGTTAACCTCTTATGCCTGGAATACCCTTGTACCGTGTGCCCCAGGGCTCTGGCTGAATTAATAATGATGGATAGTTTGGTTGGTTCCCACCATGTCATACCAATTTTACAAAAGTAAAAAGTCAGAGACCCGCATATGTCATTAAAAACACAACAAAATGATCAGACTACCACAACCAGCCTAGCATAGCTTGAAGCTAAAGGTTAGCTGCTCCACTTTAAAAATAATATACAGTATATGTCCTTTTTTTTGGCTCGCACTGCCCACAACTAAGAAGGAACTAGGTTTGTGCAATTCTGGTGTCCGAAAATATAAATACAAAAATGGAAAAAAATGCCTCACCTTGGCAAAGGTTAATTTGTTAATTCTCAAAAATATACCTCAAATGAATAAATTCATATCAACCGGTTCGTCATATTTCAACTAAAATTAAATCACCTTGCAAAAAAGTATTTGTAAAAGTATTTGTTGTTTCATTTTCGTTTTTTTTTTTTTTTTTTCCCAGTGCAGATAACCTATTGAAAAAGAGCCAGGGCCATAACAAGTGTGTCTCAAACAAAGTAAGCTGCCATTATTTTTGACAGATTTTTTTTTCTGCTGCCAACCAGGCGGATATTCAAAGCATCCAACAATAAAATAAAGGGAGTGAGAGAGACGGTGAAATAAAAACTACATGAGCAGTCATACACTTCTAATGGGACTCTTTTAATCTTGCAATGGAGACTTTCAATAGTGAATTATTCCTTTTTTTTCTTTATATTCCTTTAATGCTTCCAAGAGAAATATATGCAAATCTCTGACTAATGCTAACAGCAGTGACAAAGGAGCCAGTTCTTCTCTTCGACACTACTGAGGCGCCTGTGCATTGGCCGGCAGGAAACTTCTAGATTCCGACAAGGCGTCTTTGGATGTGGACCAGTAATGGATGCATGTGAATGGGAGAGTTCTGCCTGTTACCAGCCAGCAGCTTGGGCCAGGCTTCCTCTACTTTATGAAATGTTACAGTATATATTTGATGCTTTGGTGAGAAATGACATGTTCATGGGCAAAGTGGACATCCTTTTGTTGCCTCACTTCAAAAATAAGAGAAATTTCCCCTTTTTAGGCAGACTGAAAAAACACAGATTTAAAAACTCAAATAACAATCGTAGTGTGTTAAATAAAATCAATTAAACCCTTAACATCAATTACTCTCTATTTGCAAAACACTCCCCAAAAATGAGCGCACTGTTTATTTCCTCTTTTATTACTGATGCTTTCAGTCTGATAGGCGCTGCCTCGTGATGCTTTGATGACACACAATGGAAGCCCATTGACGGAGGCATCTATTTTCATTTCAAGGACCCGCCTGGCAAACGTCTAAACGTGGTTAACTAGTCGAGGCAGAGTTAATCCTTTTATCGAGATCCCTGCTGCAGGGGATCCCAAACACACACAAACACACTCTGATTAAAAAAGGAAACGTGGGCAATGAACAGTTGAAGAATCGTGGGCCCCTAAACAGATAAAGGCGGAACATCTTGTTGCTATGGCAGTGCAGTATGGAATGAGTGGCGACACTTCCATCTCCTCCGCTCCTCTCTGTCTAATATATTCACATTATTTATGAAATATTCCATAAGTAGCATAGCTAATGCTAAATATAAATCCCAAGGAGAGGCTGTGGGTGCCTTTCCAAGCTGGAGTTGCGGAATGCTGCACAGCTTCCTCTCGAGAAAGGCTGCAATATTTGTACACAAGATGCTTTTAATTCCATATAACCGTTCTCCTGTTCATTTTGTTTTTATCCATCGGCAGATAGAAACAATGGACAAAACAGGTATAATTTAAATGATTGCTGTAGGCTGCGTTCGCACTTGATGAGAACCAAAAATGTGAAAAGGACACCAAAAGATACTTAGTGCTCACTGTGGTTCACTTCGTGTTCACACTGGTACTTTTGTCAGCGAACCAAAGGCTGCGTTATAAAGAACATACGTTTAAAATAAGTACTTGGTTGGGCAGCTTTCGTAACACACTCTGTTACATAACTCAAATATTACAAATCAAAATGTCGGTTATTTGTACATTCTACTCTACTGCAGCTTTGATTTCACAAAAAAGTTTATAAAAATATACGTTTAAAGAGTGCATATGCCACACACACACACACACACACACAACGGCAGAGAGCACAGCAAAGCAAAGAGACAGCACTTTGACGTTTTCTCCTATATATTTCTCATTTCTGCACACATTCTGCATTTTGCTATCATTTTAGCACTGGTCCATGTAGCGCTCACATTTGAGCTCATGTGAACTGAACCACGCCACAGTTCACTTACAAACGGACAGCGACCCATCTCTCAAGCAGTCTTAATCTGCTTGGTTGGCGCCCACCAGGGTTCAGATGATCATTTCCACACTTGACCAAATGAACTGTACTAGTAGAACAAAGGCAACAGAGTTGTTTTATCCGAACCATGTGGACACACCCTTTTAACCGGGGGCCAACAGGCCGCCTGTGCGTGGATCCACAAGGCACCATGTCATACACAGAAAAACAACTCTTCTGACGCATTGTTTCTAATATATTGGTCATTTCTGCATGCTTTTTGCTGTAATTTTAACACTGGTGTGTGTTTTTGGTCACTTTTGGTCTCTGTACAATATGTCACAGAAGCTGCCTAATCATGTCCTTACTTTATGCATGCACAGCCTTTGGTCTCAAGCACAATCTTTTTGAGGAATTTATTTATTTATTAAATGGTCATTGATTACCCTGAAGAAAATGTTGGACATTCATTGTAGGACACATGCAGCCTTTCTTCAACATGCTCCAACAGAGCAGGACAAGCGCACCACTATTTCTCCTGTCAATTCGCTCGCAGCATCCATTTTCACCTAGCTGACACCTTTTACTGGTCAAGGGATGAATAAATCACACTTAGTGTACTCCCCCGGTAGTTGACTAAAAAAAAAAGGATATCAACATGAAGGAGGACTGCAGTGTTTTCCTGTCATGGCCGCCCCCTCAGGTACGGTGAAAAATCACCATTGATAAGCTATCATTTTTCAAAGAGCCTTATTGCTCTTTTAATCTATCCGCCACAATGGATGGCTTCAGGGGTGTGTTTCATTTCATCTGAGCACAAACAATCTTTCAAAGGGCTTAATAACAGTTAGGCAAATGAGTGTCATTAATTACCTGCTAATGGAATAATAGATGTGCCGCAACAACAACAAAAGGTGTGAGGCTTTGAGGGAATATCTGGGACTCCATGTTGGAGGAGCTTCATTAGCGCACCGACACAGGAGCCATAATTTAGTGAGTACGGGTACAAAAAATATGCTGATGGTATTCTCCGCTATAGTGGCGATCTGTTTATGTGATGACGCATTGGAAAATGGCATTATTTCATAAAGGGCAAGGTAAAGAAATAATAGGTTGTGCTTATTTTTGTCATGCATTCTGCAGAAGCAGGTGTCCCTAAACACCACAACGATGAGACTAAGTTTTTTGCTGTTGATCATTTGGAAATCGTTAAATAAAAGAGGTTACAATGATTTTGAGCTTCTGAAAATAGTTTGTCTACTTTTTCATACAAATTTAATCTACAATCTGTAGAGTTGCACAAATGTTAGGATCTTGGTTATGGTCTTGACTCGGCCTCAGCTCTTTAAAGTATTGATCTTGACTTGGTCTCAAGCCCTCAAATACTTGGTCTCTAGCCCTCAAAGACTTGGTCTCTACCTGGTCTCCACTCCAAAATTGTCTACTCTTTTATACAAATGCTCCAAGAGTTTCACAAATTGTGTGATGTAAGCCTTAAATTGGTCATGGTCTCAACCTGCCTTTGTTATTGCTCTTGAAGTGGTCTTGAATTGCCTCAGTCTTGTGCTTAGTCTCGATCCCTCAAAGTCTTCATCTAGACTCAGTCTTTTGTTTTGATCTTTACTTGGTCTCAACTCTTCAATGTTTTGGTCTGGATGTGGTCTCAACTTCTCAAAGTCTTGGTCCTCACTTAGACTTACCTTCATTAAGTGTTGTGGGTCGTTAATTGGTCTAAACCCATCAAAGGTTTGGACTTGACTTGATATCAATTCCTCAAAGTCTTCAAATTGACTTCCCAAAGTTTTTGTCTTCACTTGTTCTCAAATTCTCAAAGTCTTAAACCAAACTGCTAAATTGCGTACCACTTGCATGAATTGTGCCCCCACAGTTGTATGCAATTTTGTGTGCCAATGAGTAAATTTGATACAAACTGGTGTGAAGTATGTTTAAACTGTGCGGGACTGCAAATTTTGAAATGTCCAAAATTTCTGGCATGCATAGTCTTCGTGCCACTTGCGTGAACTAGTCTTCAACATGGCACAAACTATTTGTAAACAGCGTGGGCAGCGCATATCAAAGCGTGTCATATACCTTATAATTGGAGTCGAATGATCCAGCTTTGCATAGCTCTGTCATAGCAACATGCTTGCCATTCACAGCCCCAAACAGTTATGTAGTTCCATTTGGAACTAAAACTGCTCATAATGCCAAAAGTGATGTCTTCTAGTCAGCCAGTCAATGACCTACACTGTTATGACCTTTTTCTAGGTAGGTGTTATGCATTCTTCTTTCTGCATTCTCTCATGGTTTTCGGCAAGTAGTAATAGTACTACAGTTGTGAAGTAATATAGACACCTTTACCCATTTTGTGGTAATGCGCACCATTTGAGGTCACAAATTTAGAGCCAAGTGTATAACTTATGTGTTATGCACAAACTAGTCTGGTCGCTTTGCAGGCCTACCATCTATATGACACGAATTGCCACAGCAAATTGAGGGACATTGCGGAGGCGAAATTTCTGCAAGTGCCAAGGTGGCTTTAGTCTTCAGTTGGTCTTCACTCCTCAAAGTCTTGGCCTTAACTCGGCCTCAAGTCCTCAAAGTCTTGGCCTTGACTCGGTCTAAGTCTATGTGGTCTTTGTTATGTGTATGTATCCTGTCTTTGCTGCAGCAAAGGTTGTGGAGTGTCCTACGAGCTTTTATTGTAGAGAAATGATTTCCCTGCATTCATCTAAATAAATGATTTGTTAAAAAAGGAAGCGTAATCATACTCTTTAATGGCAACTCTTTCTCTTTAATTATCAAATGTGATAGGACTGTTGTGACATGCTTGAAACTCTTATTCAATCAAAAAATAACATGGTGCTATTTTTCACCGTAATCTTACTGATAAGAAATCGAGATGGATTTCGGGGTGAGTGGGGCAGCAGCTAATGAATGATGAATTAGTGACGAGAGGAAACATCATACATCGTGACAGGGCGTCGTCGTCTGTCGGGTGACAAACTGCACCGTTGGACGGAATATACCTCTTTGTGTATCTCCTCGACGCCGCCTGCCACTTTATCTCCTCCATCCTGCTAGATTACACCTCCAGGGTTCAGGTGGGAATCAATCATGGCTATTATTACCCCAAGTCACAAGATGCATCTATCACCACTAAGGTTACCATAACCTCAATATTAACAGAGGAAAATCCCCTCTAATAAACAGCAGAAAGGATGGGCTGGATGGTGGGATTTCATCTTCCTTTCACTTTTAATAAGGCACTCAGAGGAATAAAGATTACAGGCCATATTTAGCATGCAGAACAAATCAGGCTTGCACAGGCTCTTCCTCTCCTCCACTTCTCATTCTGGTTAGTCATTAAGACAGGGAGTGAAGCAGGGAGGGGGGTTCTGCCGAGAGGCGTTTCCTGGTTCTCCTACTGCCTGGAGTCACTGTTAATAAGAGCCATCTCGGGCCCAAGAAACTTAGTAAGAGGCTGGTCGGACCGCTGGCAGTCGCAGGCTGTGATAGCGCACCAGAGACAAAGCAGAGAGCGGAGTGGTTAAAGTCCCTGGGACACAACCCTGTTTGAGTTCATCCTCTTTTATAAGCCACCATTACACAATGGTGTCTCTGTAAAACAAGATGCAGAAAGAGAGAGTGAGCATTAGGGCAAAAATGGCTAAGCTTCTTTGAGGATTAATGGAATTTAGTCAAGTAGGAGGCTGTGAGTGCATTAGAGTAGCTGACACAGGGTCACGGTACTGCCAGCGTTTTCTCATGCCACCCCTGACATGAATCATTCATTGGCAGCCCATTGAAAGATCATTAAAGTCTTCCTATAATAACATACCTCCAATTAAACTATGATCACAGCATCAAGCCTGATAATAGATTCATACCAATTAAGTGAGAAATATATTCAAAGGACTTTTCACTTTGAAATGGGTCTTGTTATTCCCCTCGACAACCAACAACAGCACTCATTACGTGGCTCCACAACTACGAATGGAGGGAGCGTGTAAATATTTAAAACCCCCACAAATATATAAATATTCATCCCGGAATGATTTGATGCACTAAATAAATAATCCCTTGTTAAATAAATGACACCCTAAATAAAACTTTAAAAACAGGATCTGGGGAAATGAAGATGAGATGAATCAGAGGGGAGGATTCTGGGCAGGAGGGAAGTGAAGGGGGGTGTGTGCTTTGTGGGTGGGGGAGGGGGGTGTCATCTGTCACTCCACCCTATTTGAATTCCTAATTGCAGCCATGCAAACAAGCCTTGCTAATTAAGGCCTACCAATTAGATGAGCTTTAGCTTACCCTTGTGAGGAGGGGCTGCACACAGAGGAAGGTGGGTGGGATGTTTCCTAGGTGGAGCTACTGAATCAACTATCTACTGTTGGGAAAAGACAGTTGCATCTGTCACACCGAAACCAGCAGTGGTCACCCTTATGGAACTGGTGCTACATGCCCGGAACTGCTGCTGACCATGTACTAGAAATGGCATCTCTTAGCACCTGGCAATATCTGCTTTTGCCAACAGAATAACACCAATAGCGAATAAAGCCATGCTCATTCAAGCAGGTGGGTACACAAGATCACAAGGTAGGTGAACAAAAGTGGACATGGCTGTCATGGGACAAAGACACGATCAAGGATGGTGGTAAATGTGCCATACCTAAACAGTGTTGGACAAAGATCCAAAGTAACCAATACTCTCCTAATAGTGTTTAATAAGTTGAAGTGATTTATCATGACCTCTGGTGATAGACGCCAGGTCCTACATGCCCGCCCAGCCCCTGCATAGAAAAGGAGACGGTAATCTCAGGTGTCACCTGGTCTCCTCTGCTTCCCATCTGACTGCCTCTTCCAGCCTCCTGCCTCTCTGGAGGGCCGGGCCTTTATGCGGCCCCAGCCTGTCCTATCACACAATAAGCTGTAGGAACAGCGCTTTTGTGATGGCTGTGATTAGTCTTTTGTGTTCCCAGGTAGAATTAAGATGAAATTCTACAGGCAGTCATTGTGTTCCTATCTTCAGGACACTCAAAGAAATATGTTGGGTTTTGAAGGGGTGAAATGAAGCCCGCGGGGCCTTGGCACGCCTTGCTCTGTGGGGAAATATGCGGCGGAAACACAATGGGAACAATCTTGTCCTTCAGTTTCCTTTTGTGCTCTGTTGAACCTTAGTCAGTGCTGCCCATTTACTGTAGTCTCTTTATAACCGAGCAGCATTGTCTCACACTAGTCTGCCTTTCCCTTTTTGCCAGCTTCAGAGAGCTACCCACAGGCTGATGAGATGACAGCCGCGACTTTGCCAGAGTCTGAGTTACCCTCAGGGTTTATTACCCACATTCCTCCATGTGTTGGGTATGCAAATAAAGTTTGGGTTGGTGGCTTTCAGATGTGATAATTATGGATTTATTTGTAAGCTGTCACTTCCCTTAATGCTCAGGGACATCAAAATAAGTTCAGATGCAAGCATCAGAGAGGATCACATTTGCTCGCCTACCGCAGATTCAAAGAACATGTGATTCTCATGACGCTGGGGGTCTGTCAATAACCACTCATTTAGACAGCCATGCGCTTCAGAGACCCTTGCTTGCACGCATGCCCCGCTCAAAATGACTGCTGGAAAATATTTACATTTTCTCAACTGGTTAGACACTTCAACATCAAGGTGCTTTTATCAGCCGTTGACACGCAAACAAAGACAGCGAACAAATTTTTACTGCCACCTCATCCCCTGAAACACACTGGAGCTGTTTCCACAAAGCTGTCATTAACGAATGCTGGTTGCTGGTAAAAATATCGGGGCACCTGGCCTAGGAAGAACTACGAGTTCTTTATCAGTTTCCATTATTTGGGAAGACGGTCTCAAATAGAGTTTGGACAATTGGGATGTAGTCCATTCACCAAGAAGGACATCTGTGTGGGCAGCAGTCACTGGATCACAATGTCTGGTCTCTTTTAGTTCTTCCCAAAAGTTTTCCTCCATTACACAAATTCCCAAAAAGGACTTTTAACAAACTGTTTCCACAAAACTGTACGCATAGAGCATACCAAAATACCTTGATAAAAAGAGGAATTAAGATTAAGGAGGATTTAAGGGGTCTAGTACAACCACCCTAATTAAAAATGTCAAGTGGTAATCATGTGGGCCTCACAAACATCCTTGGCTGTCCCTGGGTTCCGTCATTGCTTGCCAAATATGATACTGACTGACAGTGAATATAAGATGACCCAACCCCTCTTTTTCAAGCTTTGTTTTTAGAAATAACAATGTTCAGACAAAATCAGAGACCAGTTCATCTTGTTTAACTGACAAGTTACCATATTTCTTAGCTGTTCACCATTATCTTAAAATTGGCATCATAAGTCCTCCTCTGTTGCATCTCCCCCAGTCACTGGTGTGTGTGAGTGGCAGGAGCAGGAAGAAAAGCTCTGACTTGCTTGAGGAGAAGTTGCTGGTTTTCATGTATAAATCTTTACACTTTGAATATGAGACAACCTGTCTTCTTCACACATTTTTTCAGGGGGAAAATACCATCTTAGAGTTGGTTCAATGATCTGTTAAATTTGGTTTCCAAAGTGAACCAACTATAGACTGTATTTAAAGTTACTTCACAGCCCTACAAGAAGCAAACACAAACCAGCAAATAACCACAGTTGGAAATATTTGAGCATTTGCTGATAAAGAACAAAAAGCCCCTCACAATGCGTCACCTTTCTTTGCCTTGCAAGAACCTCAATGGCAGTGAAGTGAGGGTAAGGTGAATGTTTCTTGCTGCTGTTTCAGCAGGAGAGGAAACGCCGGGCGTAAGAGCAGAGGCTGAGAAGCAGGCTCCTTAAGTTGCATACATGCACAGCAAGACTAGACTCAGATAGACGTTATCTCCAACATGAATCTGTCGGGCAATAGAGAGTCCTCCGTCATTGTGTAAGCGCACATTAAGGCCTGATAAGAAAAAAAAAACAAAAAACTATAGACAGTCATCCGTCTTAATTTATCAGCGTTGAGAGTATGGAGGCATAGAATAGCTGCTGCATAGTGGAGGAACACTGCCACTGTTCAGATTGCATGCAGTCCAAATTGTCTGTCAAAATTGACAGAAGAAATACATTTAGCAAGAAAGATTACGTGTTTTCCTGATCGTTTTAATAATGAAATAAATAAATTAAAATAAGTAATAATATGAATAAAATATATAGAAATATATATATTTTTTTCTTTTTAAAAACAAGTAAGTGTCTTTTTGACCTGCATTATTTGTAGGCTTTCATGTGCCACATAAAACAATATGCCCGGCCGACTCTGGCACCCGGGCCTTGAGTTTAGATGATTCAAGTGAAGAAGAATTCGGATACATGAAGAGAAAATGAATGATAAGAATCCGGGCTCGTGTATCAAATTTCAATATGAATGAGATGTCTGCTTATGTGAAGGAATTCCGTACAGATGAGACACTGTACACTCTGAATTGTGAATCTGAGGTCATTAAATAAGCCGATCAATGCCCTATAAACACACACGTGCATACCCAAAAACAACACACCCGCTGTGAATAAAAAAACTCCCAAGGTAAATCAACATTTCAGAAAAAGCATAGGCCATTAATACAGAATGGTCTAAATATAATACATTAGAGGTGTACAGACCTTTAAAAAAAATCTCCAGGCAAACTAAAGATTATGATATACTGTTTTCTGCATGATAATAACAGCGTATATGTTTACCTGCAGTTTGTGCGTGTGTGCATACAGGATCTTTCAGGTGTTTAGCAAACAAACAGTGAAAATCAATCAATCGGTCACTTGAAAATACATACAAGTAGAGACTAAAAAAAACAGACACTAAATTGGATGTGGAGTGTAAATCCAAGCAATGGGACAAGGTGCTCCCAACATAATTTATCCATACTAGGATAGAGTTTCCACTCTCATTCATACAAATGCTTTAGCTGCACAGTCATTCATGTACAGATGAGTGCATTTCAAACTGAGTGTGAAAGTGATGCATGCTTATGGTAAGAAAAAAACAAACATTGGAGGCTGCATTGTCTGCTAATGAGTCACTTACCTTATCTGTGTTTAGAGTTCAAAGACAGTAACACATGTCACACTGGCATTTAAGTCAATAAAGCAAGGAGTCCCAAACAGGGATAACAAAAGATATATTTTTGTAGGGGATGCACATATAGTTGTCTGTGTGTTCAGGGCATATAACAAGTAGTGAACTGGTAGTAGGAACATATGTAATTTTACAGTATGAAGCAGTTATAACACTTACCTTTACACATGATGATCAAGTGACGGCAGAGGACAGCACCAAAAAAGAGAGAGAAAAATATATAATTTAGATGCTTTTCTGAGCCCATCACGGCAGCTAAAAAAGTTGCAATAAATCACATAAAAGTGTAGCCTAATGGAGGACAAGGACTTTAAAAGCTCGCATGTATTGGCCATCAATGCAAATGTAAATGTGTCTCCCTATTACAGCTAAGTCTTATTGCAAGAGTAAATTTCTGATAAAGTTCTGATAGGAATCATCTCAATGACAAACTGAGGTTATATAGTCAATCCTGCTGGCAAATACGTGTGTCATACTGATAAAGTGGAGCTCGCTGTCGGCCTGTTGGTCTCTCGGCTCCTCAAGCTCTCACCGTCTCTCCTTCACAAACACACAGAGACGCCCGATAGGCTTCTATCTACTCGTGTTGCTCTGTGAGTGTGTGTGCGTGTGTGCGTGTGTGTAGAGACTGTGCCTCTGCGGGGGCTGTTTCGGAGTGGCGCTGGGCTGCCTCAGAGCACATTCTATCACCAGCGCAAGATAGCATCAGATGACTTGTGCGATGTAATTGAAGTGTAGATTACTATCTCTCATGTGCTTGTCACATCAAAATAATAAAAATGCAGGGAGGTGGGGGGAAGGTGCTGCTGGAACTTCTGGCTTCTCTTCCACTGTGTCAGACTTGTGCACTTGCCGAGGTGAAGACTCACTATTGGTCTCAAGGGGGTGTTACGCGTAAAATTGAATCCCACCCTCCCCTCGCTTCGCTCTCTAAAATACACTTTGGATGAGTGTATGACAGGCCAGGACATGTTCTCCCTCGGACAGAGTGAGATGGAAGCAAGGGTGCTGAGAGATGGGAGAGTGTTGGAGGACACAGGTGTCACTGGAGGTTGATTGACAGCTGTGACTGCACAAGGGTGTCAGCCATGGGCCGCACAAGAGTCTAAACTGGAAAGAAGAGTTCCAAGACACCAAAAAGCTTGGAAATATGGCTGATAACATCCATGACTACATTTTGAAAAAAAAAAAAAAAACAACAAATGAATAAGTATATACGGAAAATGATCTTTGCGGTGGACCATCAGAGGTTGAATACAATATTTGAAAAATTGCAAAAATTTGCATTTTGCACTGTTGGACCTTAAGGAGGTTCTAAGTAGAGCTTCAAAATGCAAAGAGAAGAAATGGGTGTGAGACAAAAAAAATTTAGTAAGCAATTTATTGCAGTCACGCGTTAAAGCGAAATAGGCTAAATAGTTTAAAACCATAGCTTAAAAAAAGCAGTAAAAACCCCTAAAATAGAAATAAAATGTTGACAAAAGGAGTCAGTAATGAGTAGCTGGACCATTCTTCTTAAACATCTGAAAAATTGGTTTTGGTATGCTTGATGCCAGTGTTTCCAGGAGGCTAGTGGGAATGTTGCTCCAGGTGGTGGAGATGGCTTCATGGAGGGCATCCACTGTAAATGGTAGAGGTAAATGGTCTTTCACTTGTATAGTGCTTTTCCACCTCCGAGGTACTCAAAGCGCTTTGACACTGCTAGCACATTAAACTACTGACGCAGCATCAGGAGCAACAGGGTGATTCAGTATCTTGCCAAGGACACTTCGACACGATCACGGGAGGACAGAGGATTGAACATGCAACCGTCAGGTTGGGAGACGCCCACTATACCACCTGAGGCATGCGGCCCCCACTGTCTCAAAATGATGGATTTAGATCAGGGGAACATGCAGGATGGTCCAAAAGACTGTGGTTATTCCTCTGGAGGAAGTCCTTTGTCAGGTGAGCATTGTGAACTGCAGCTTTGTCTCATTGAGAAAGCCAGTCATTACCACACAGATGAGGGCCTTCAGTCATGAGGGATTTCCCCTGCAACATTGCTACATAGCCAGCTGCTGTTTGACGCCCCTGCACAATGTTGAAGCTTCATTGTTCCACTGAAGGAAAAAGCACCCCAGATCATATTGGCACCCCCTCCACTGTGCTGTGTGGAAAACACGTCAGGTGGGATCTCCTGGTCATGCCAGTAACATTGAAAATCATCAGGACACTCAAGGTTCCATTTTTTCTCATCAGAGAATAAAACTTTCTCCCACCTTTCAATGTCCCATGTTTGGTGCTCTTGTGTATATTACGAACAGGTAATTTTGTGGTGTTGAAAGAGACTAGGCCTCTGAAGACGTCTGAAGCCTTCTCTCGCAGATGCCGTGTGATGGTTATCGGGCTGCAGTCAGCACCAGTAACAACCTCATTTGGGCTGAGGATCGTCCCGTGTCTTGACAAATAGCCAATCAAATCCTTGAAAATGTTTTTGGGTCTACCACTTGATGTTTTTGTTCCATAACCCTCAGGATCTTTGTAGAAGTTTACTGCGTCCAACCTCAGCATTAATGGCGAGCTACGAGAGGCCTTGCTTATGCAGCTCAACAATACGACCACGTTCAAAGAGAGAAAGCTGTTTTGCCTTTGCCATCAAAAGATCATGACTGTATGAATACCTGACAGAAAATGACATTGAATCCACATTGAATCCACAAGATTTTGGCTTTTAAAGGCGGTGGTCTTGAACTTTTGATCAGCTGATGAACAGCCTATTTCAGCTAACAATGCACATAATGGGACACACCTATTTCAACTATAACGCCCTAACAAGTAATACAGCCTAGGTTCCCAAAGTGAGGTATACGCGTACTAGGGGTGGGAATCTCTGGCCACCTCACGATTCGATGCGATTACGATCCAGAGAAAACGATTAGCGTTGCATCTCAATGCATCTTTTTTTTGTGATCAATAGTTTGTCCGTTTTTTATGCATAGCTCACTGTTTACTACTAAAACAAAGCATATTTGTAATGATCCACAGTTAAAATAAACATGAAACAGAAAAGGGAAGAATGTGTATTCATGTTTCATATAAGGATTGTCGATGATGGCAAAATATATTTTAAAAAAAGTGCAGTTTTCCTTAAGATCCAACAGTGCAAAATGTAAATCCTTGCAATTTTTCAACTGGTCTTAAAATTTTGATCAGGAGTGTATATATTGAGATAATATATTGCATTTGTTTAAATACTGTCAATGCTCGACAGACAGTTGTGATGTTAACACTGCCTAGCTAAACAACCAATGAAAGCATATTTTCTTGGCTGCTACGCTGGACATCTATTCGGCTTTTTTCGTTTCCTTTCAGACGCTGCACCTTGCAGTGTCATTACATGTTCACGCTACAACCTATAAAACGATGGCATTTAAAACGTATTAGGTTAGGATATTCATGTCAACATGTCGAAAATGTACTTGTATATACTTATATAGCATTATGTTCTTACACATTAGCATAACAGTGTATAATATGCACTCAACATTACATTGTTATTTTATTATAATGGACATATTAGACTGAGCAGCCAGGACAGAGGGACAAAACTTCCCTAAGTATAATTTTCAGTTCTTTTTTCAATGTTTAATCTTTGGCTTGTCATCACTGGTAATCTTATGTGGTGGCATTTAGTGCAATGTATCAAGAGCCAAACAAAACCAAACTTGTAAAATTCACAAGATGTAGGCAAGTTCTGGATGTTTGTACTTCAGATGGCCGAATTCTCAATTATTCAACCATTCCACTGTATATAAACTTCAAAACTGTTCTTAGAACAATTTAGTACAACGTCATACACACTGTAATTAAACGGACATATTTTGGAGATTACTTGTGATCATGTCAAAACCATCATTTCAGCCATATTTGTGTATGTGAGTGTTGTAGCAGAAAGTGCCTGCAGGGGGAATTACACAAACAGTGATGCACATGTTTTTGGAAAATAATCTTCCTCTAACTTACTGTTTTCACTTAAATTTTCTTTATATTTCCTATTAAATTGTCATAAGAACACACTGCAATTTAAGAGGGAGCCAGAAGAGATGAGAAAAAAATAAGCACACCAAGCAAGAGAGCCCCACCCCAAATGAGAAAATGATCAGGTTCACACGACGCGAGGCCACCACATTTGTCGCGGCGTCGAGGAAGCCCTCATTACTGCACCTCATGGGCACTCGGCGTGCCCTTTGAAGTGCTTTGAGGTACATCACGGCATGAAACGAGCATAGTTAATCCACTTGTTAATCAAGTGCGCTCATGAGCTCATGCGTCTGAAGTGGCTCTCTCTCCTTGGAAGACTCGTGGCGTTCAAAGGAAATTGTGCTCAAGTGGGGAAATGATTATTTCACATTATTGAAATTTCTGACAAATCCATGGGCGCCTGTGGCAAAACACATACAACCACAACTTTATCAAAACTATGCTTAATGGGAACTTGAATACACCTCGATACACTGAAAGGAGAGATGCCTCACACACACATTGTTCATACTTTAATTATATTAACAGGCATGATTAGCTTTCAAAAGGGGTGTAAATAAAATATACATCGCAGATATGCATACTGTATACTCTGTCTGCAGCCACATTATTAGGTACACCTGCACACTATGCTAAGCTGTACCTAGCTATTTGAGCTATGTACAGTTCCATCTGCTGGATCTCAATGGTCACTGCACTACTTGCCCCAATGCAAGTGGACTATTACATGAAATGAAATGAAAATCCTGTATTCATGCTGATATTCCTATCCATGCCAAAATTGAATTGTTTTTTGCTCTGCACGTTATACCCCGCCACAAAGTTTCATGGAAATTGGTAATGTAGTTTTTTGTGTAATTCACATAAATAACAAGGTATTACATTTCATATCTTTGTTAATACTCTTTTCTGTTTAATTTTTATTGACACTGTCAGAGAGGTATATATTTAACAAAGTATTAGGGAAAAAATTACAAAATACAGTATATTAAGTATTTTATTTGTTATTACTTAAATCAATGATTTATGGAATGATTTTAAAACTGTTAAAGTTATATTATCAAATATCAATTGTACCTGAAATTTGATTTCCACAAATAATTTTAATTAAAAAAACATAAGTATTCAAATATATATTCTTCTATATTAAATAAAAATGCAAACAATTATTGTGGTTAAAGTTTGCAGGGGGGTAAATCTGTTAAACTTTGTTAAATACCTCTAACCTAATGTTGTGTCCTGTAAGAATTAGGGATGCTCTGATCAGGGTTTGATGCTGCCGATTCCAATACCGATCATCCAGGACCAAACTCACCGATACCGATACAAGGATTAATTATACATTTTAAAATGTATTTATGGTGAGAGCCATTGGCCAGCGGTGCTGTATAAAGGGGAAATGTCAGGACAATTCCAAGGTCCCTTGACTTCCAAAGAGCCCAAAAAATAGGTAATTGCTAGGTCTGTCACAGTAAATGTGTTAATAAACCGTTAACAGAAGTTCCCTTTCATAGCACTATTTGTTTGACGCGTGATTAAGGTGTGCGTGTCCTGTTTGACCCTCGGCCCACACCATAGTTTGAGGAAGTAGCGGTGTGGAGCCACAAGACGGAACAAATATTGAGCAGAAATGGACAAAGAAAGGGGTGTTTTGATTGGTAAATTTAGCTTCAAAGCCCTGGCAGATGGCTCTCACAACAAGACCAAAGCTATTTGTACAGTAACTACTGTTGCTGTGATTAGAATTGTCACGGACTACGTCAACTTGCCAATTGACACCCATGATGAAACAGACCATTGGGCCATGTTTTCCCTTGTCCGGACGCGGGTCACCGGGGCCCCCATTTGGAGCCAGACCTGGAGGAGGGGCACGATGGCGAGGGTCTGGTGGCCGTGCCTACACCCATGGGGCCCAGCCGGGCACAGCCCGCAGAGACGACATAGCTTCCCCCTCCAATGAGCTCACGACTCATGGGAGGGGCCAAAGGGGTCGGGTGAAGAGTGAGCTGGGTGGCAGCCAAAGGCGCGGACCTTGGCGTTCCGATCCTCGGCTACAGAAGCTAGATCTTGGGACATGGAATTTTACCTCTCTGGTAGGGAAGGTGCCTGAGCTGGTGCGCAAGATTGAGAAGTTCCGGCTAGATATAGTCGATCTCACCTCAACGCACAAGGGCAAGAGCTCTCGAACCAGTCCTCTTGAGAGGGGCTGGGCTTTATTCCACTCTGGTTTTGCCAGCAGTGAGAGGCAACAGGTAGGGATGGCAATTCTTGTTGTGTTCCGGCTTGTGGACTGTATGTTGGAGATTAACCCGGAGAACGAGAGGGTAGTTTCCCTCCGCCTTCGAGTGGAGGGACGGATCCTGACTGTTGTTTGCGCTAATGCGTCAAACAGCAGCTCAGAATCCCCACTCTTTTTGGAGTCTCTAGAGGGAGTACTGGAGAGTGCTCCCTAAAGAGATTCCCTTGTTCTGCTGGGGGACTTCAACGCTCACGTTGGCAGCGACAGTGAGACCTGGAGAGGCGTGATT